>NW_021604565.1:20590227-20600625 GCF_004785775.1 Grammomys surdaster | reverse complement strand
TCTTTTTTTTTTTCTTTCAAGACAGAGTTTTTCTATGTAGCCTTTGCTGTCCTAGAACTCACTCTGTAGACCAGACTGGCATTGAACTCAGAGAGCCATCTGCCTCTGCCCCCTGAGTGCTGGGATTAAAAGCATGTGCCACCACCCTCAGGCAGGAAGCTATTCTTTATTAATAAAATCAAAGTGACACACTTAGCTATATGTGTGTTTTGACAAACTACTTTTTTTTTTTTACTTAGAGATTTATATATATATATATATATATATGTATGAAGATAGTTGAATTCACATGAATGGAAGAAAAAAATTAAAGGTGGAAGGTAAGCCTGTGTAAACAGCCCCGGTAAATTTGAAAAAACTTTAATGAAGGATCAGTGCTGAAAAGCTCACTACTTTGCCTTGTAAGGCCAATCATTGGCTAAGTTCCTGGCTGGGAGAAAAGATTACATTATATTGAGCTATTACATTGGATGTGAAGCAAGGGGAGGTGGGGTTGTTCTCTAAAATGTGCATGCAGTTGCCAGCTGCATGAGTCATGAAACCTAAAAACCTTTGTGCTCCCAACTCCTATATCCAGGCCATTCCTCTATTACGGCGCTGCCTCTGTCCTTTGTTTTTGTATTTAAATAGAGCCTTGAAGTGCAGGCTGCTGAGCTACTCCACTGGCCTGCCTTACACTTGTCTTCCCGCCTCGCCTTTCCAGTGTGGATATTACACTGGGGTTGCTTTGTGTTTTGACAAGGTTGCTTCTTTCTTTAAAAACTACACACACACACACACACTCACACACACACACAGACACTCACACATACACACTCACACACACACTCACACATACACACTCACATACACACACAATCTTTTGATATTATAATTATGTAATTTTTCTCTTCTTTTTCTTCCCTCTGGCTTCTCTCATATGTCCTTACCTTGTTCTCTTTCAAATTTATCACCTCCTTTTCTTTAATTGTTGTGTTCTTTAATTGTGTGTGTGTGCCTTTGTGTGTATTTAGAAATATATATATATATATATATATATATATATATATCAGGAAGCTATATATTACAAATATTTAGGTATATATATACACACACACACATATATATATACATATATATACACACACACATATATATATGTATATATATAAAACCCATCTCAGTCTGTATGATGTTATTTAGACATTCTCAGATCTGTCATTTGATATTAGATAACCGACTCATCTCTTCTAGTCTTCCCTGGAGAAAACCATCTTCCTACTTTCAGCATTCCTTACTTGCCTGTAGTTCTTCGTCTAGAGTTGAGGCCTTGTGAAACTTCCACTTTCCATGTTAGCGTGACTAGAACAACTGGTGTCTTCCTTGTTGTTTCTTTAAAGAGAACACATTGGGCTATCAAGAGGGCTCAGTTGGTAAAGAGTTTGCTGCATAAATATGAGAACCTGAGTTCAGATCTCCTGCATCCAACTGTGGTGCTGCTTGTGTCAGTTATCCCAACACTATTAGTAAAAAGACAGGGCATCCCTGGGTGCTCACTGGACAAAATGGGTGAGCTCTCTTAGGGAGAGAACTTGTCTAAAGATCAAGACAAGGAGCAACTGAAGAATATATGCTTTGTCTATCTTTGGACTTCAGACACACAAGCATGCATATATTTGTACATCACCACAAACACACACACACACAGGAACACACACATATACACATAGGTACACACATGCAAGCATGTACATACTTATATGCCACTGCACACACATGTATGTTTTTATACGCTATGAAGCACACACACACATACATATACACACGTACATACACAAGCATGTATATATTTATATACCCCTACGTGTACATATTCATATACCACTATATATACACAGATAAGCACGCATGTATTTATTTACATATTTATATTTCACTATATACCCAAACACATGCATGCACATATATACCATATTGTATGCACACACACGCACACACACACACACACACACACACACACACACGCACCACAAATAGGGGTGGTTAACATTAGAGAAGGACTGGAGGAAGGCAGAAAGAGAAGAGAACAGGCACATTAGAACCTTTACTTCTATGAAAAATGCCAAATGTCTAGGGTTGCTTGAGAGCAGAACAGAAGGGTGTCAGGAAGATTTAATTCCTGAAAAGCAGCTGACAGGTGGGGATAGAGCAAACACAAATTTTGTCTTGTGCGTATCACTTGATTTCTGCAACAACTCTGCAAGTGAATTGTTTGTTTTTTCCCATTTTATGGTTGAGAAAACTGGGGCTTAGAAAAGCTGATTAAGTTGTGATTACTTCTACTATTTGTGTTCTCTTTAAAAACTTTACATTAAATATTTTGGGAGTAAAAATGAGAAGCAAGCATAAATAATATAGGCTATAGTAACTTAAAGTGATTCAATTAAAGTAGAAGAAAAGAAATATAAGAAAATGGCAGTGGTGGTCTTTGACGGAGAGTCCCCTTTTCCTCATTCTTAATTCCCTAATCATCCCACACAACACTGTTACTTCATCACCTCCTAAGCACTGCTACCATCACCAGCACCATTCCCAAATGGCATGTGTTACTTTAGAGAGGGAAGCTCTTTTTGTTTTGTTTCTTGAGATTTCAACATTTGTTTCTAACAAAGCAGAGATGTCTGAAGCACTTTACAGAAGGAAGAGCTGGTATTTTAAAGTCTGGATTAATAAAAAAATCTGTAATAGAAATGAATAGACTCTCTGGGACCTTCTATTAGGACTAGGTCACTCTAGTTTCTCACTCGCTATACTATAAGACAGGAGGAATAGCTAAGTGGTGGGACTGAAAACAAAACCAGAAACCCAGTCTGTAAGACACCTTGCATATCCCTGCAGTCCATGGAAAGTAAATATTTGAAATGCCCAAGATGCAACTCACAGGCCACATGAAGCTCATAAAGAAGGAAGACCAAGTGGGGGTGATTCAGTTCTTCTTAGAAGGAGCAACAAAAATACTCAAGGGAGCAAATATGGAGACAAAGCGAGGGACAGAAACTGAAGGAGGGGCCATCTGAAGACCTCTCCACCTGAGTATCCATCCCATGTGCAGTCACCAAAGGTAGATGCTGATGTGGAAGTCAGGAAGTGCATGCTGATAAGAGCCTGATATGGATGTCTCCTCAGAGGTCTTCAAGAGTCTGACATATTCAGAGGCAGATGCTCACAACTAGCCATTGAGCTGATCATGGGCTTCCCAATGGAGGAGTTAGAGTGAAGGCCATTGGAGCTGAAAGGGTTTGTGACCCCATGAGGAGAGCAACAATACCAACCAAGCACAGCTCCCAGGGTCTAAACCACCAGCCTGAAAGCACTTAGGGAGGGATCCAGGGCTTCAGCTGAATAAGTAAGAGTGGAGAGCCCTGCTGGGCATAGGTGGAAGATGAGATCCTTGTCCTCCTGAAGGCTGGACGCCCTAGGGGGTGGGAATTTGAGGGTGGGGAAGTGGGAGGGTAGGTAGGGGTTACATCCACAGAGAAGAAGGAGGAGGGGTGAGGGGATAGGGGGTTCCCAGGTGGGTGGGGGATGGGGTAGGGGGACAACATATGAAATGTAAATAAAACATCCAATAAAAAAAAAAAAGGAAATGAGTTTGTTTATTGACCGTACAGAATTTTAACGAAAGGGTAGGAATTTTACCAAAAAGGTCTTCTGTGCTTCCGAACATTTTAGATTCAATAAATTATGCGGAAATACACAGCCAACGATTAAGATAATGTGTGGTAGAGATAGTTTCTCTTCACAGTGCTGAACATAAGAACCGAATGCACTGAGGGAGCTTGTGGCTCTGTGTAGGCAGAGCTGAAATGTAACAAATGCCACCCTTTAAACCCAGGCAAACCACCTACTGCCAAACAAAAGGCTGATTCAGTCAGGCAATCTTTACATACCTTCTAGCCACAGGGTAGAGTAATGTTGGATTTAATTGATCTCAACTCAGGGGATTACTAAAGTCCAATCAAATCGTTAAGTAATAGAAAAAAAGGTTTGAATCTAGACCTTTTACACTGGAGATTCAAGTAAAAAATGGATGGGCAAAGAAAACATCACATTTGTCTTTCACAGAAAATAATTTTTCTTTTATTTTCTTTGGAAATATAACCCTCTAAACTGTGTCCATTTGATTTTAGTAACTTGGCTAGAAGGACCTGGCCCCAATAAGTATTTATTAAAATGTAAATTATAGTTGTCTAAAAGAAAAATATCAGAGAGAAATAGTAAAATGAACACCCTTGGGTTATAGGACATAGAGATTTTAACCTTATGAGGAATTAAGAAGTGATTTTAGAAAATGGAAAGTCCAGAACATAGGTCATTTGCTTTGGAACAAACAGACCTTATTCACAGCTGTGATCCCATTCCCTGGGGCTGCCACTGTCCACCAAAAATGGCTGTCCACCCAGCCTGCTACCATATTGAATGGTCTATTTGTGAGCCTGTGATCATATTGATGGTCCAGATGTAAGCCTGCTACCATATTGAATGGTACTTTTTAAATCCCTATGTCACACATATTATTTATGTTCCTTTAAATTCTCCCTATAGATCAGTGATCCTCAGCCTTTGGATGATGACCCATTTGGGGGTCACAGGACCCTTACACAGGGGTGGACTAATACCTTCAGAAAACACAGATATTTATATTATAAGTTAAAACAGTAGCAAAATTACAGTTATGAAGCAGCAATAAAAATAATTTTATAGTTGAAGTCACCCAAACCTTAGGAACTATATTAAATGCTCACAGCATTAGGAAGGGTTAGAACCACTGCTATAGAGAATCTTACTTTTGCTTGTAACACTACCAGCCACCCTCAGGGGTAACTTTCAGCCTCTCTGTCTCATCTTGTACCCTTCCAATCTTCCTTATCCTGTTCTGTCAGTTTCTCATGTCTAAACACTACACTGCTCTCATCTTCCCCATTTATACCCTTTGAAAAGATTGTGAGCATGTAACATAACTGGCAATCTAAAGCACATTATTAATGCTGATAGGTGCAAATGACTGCAATTCAAAGAAAGGACATCAGGCCAGACAAACAAGATTTAAAAAAAATGATAACCAGAATATAAATGTGAGTATAAGGAATGCATTTTCTAAATGACCCACCTTGCTGCTAATATTAACTAATGTTTGGTCCCTAATTAAGATGTGCATATTATGCATTGTCGTATTGTATTTGTTAACATTTGTCTGGACAGATGGCTAATGTATCTCTCACCATTTCCATGAATCAGGCTTTGGTTAATGGCCAGCTATACCTTACATTAACATAGACACCATAGCATTGCTGTCTATGTTCAGAAGCAAAGACTTGGTAGTAGTTAGTCATGAGTTCCCTTTTGTCTTCATAATATGTGCCATGTGAATCAAGTGTCATATGTCATTTAAAATGATGCACATATTCTCTTTAACTATGGCTTTCTTCATTGCAAACATCTTCACTTTTATAAGTTTGCTCTTCCATGTGCATGTATACACATATCACAATTCATCCAGTCACAATTGCTAGCATATTAGGTAACCTAGAATTTAAGAACTTACAGTATGGATGATCCACTTACATGCTTCTAAAAGCACATTCAGTTTTCTATATGCATAAATAGAACTAACTGTTTTTTCTTGTAAAAGAAAATAAAAAAAATCAAGTGATTTGAAAGAAACTATATTGTTGATTCCATGATTTCTCTTTTCATTACGAGAATATTTACTTCATATTCATTGCAAATAGAGAAAGAGAAAGAACTGAGTGATAGGCTCATAAGTATCTCAGGACGGTTGTGCAGACACGAACAGATGAGTATATGCTATACAGCCTTCTGTTTTTGCAATATCTTATAAATGAGATGCTTTATTCACTAACAAAGCCATCATCTCTCTGAAGCCACAGGCACATTAGGCTATATGGAAGCATAAAAGAGTTCCAGTTACGCTAAGCTAGCAATCCTACATTAAAAATTGTTTATAACTCATGCAGTTTGATGTTGGCCATTCTTATGAATTTCCTCTGAGGTAATTTTATTCCAAGCTCCTGCATACTAACATTACTTGGAAAGATCTATGGAAAAGGGTTAGAGAATCATTTCTCATCAAGACCAACCAAATAAGGCTGACTGCCTCTCTTTTGTGGAAGTCAGTTGTGAGTAACTATACAATGCAAGAAAAGTTCCATTATTTTGACTCACTAGCCTATTGTCAAATTCTCTTGGTAAATGGGTAGTACAGTTCCTGAAGGGTAATTCTTTGTCATGCAGCAGAAATTTTCCCTACAGAGGTCAGAAGTGTTCTGAATGTTCTGATATCATTTTTCAGAGAGGAACAAGTGTTTTAAATCAAGGTTTCTGGGGCTCTGTCTACAGTCCCCCATATCTTAATATGAAACCGATTCCTGCTAAAGTGCTAGCAAATCCCTCCATTTAATTTTAGATCTTCAGTTGATCCAGAGGTGTGTTTAATATGGAAAGCAGAAGCTTATGCTTTGAGACATCTGCATGATTGTATTTCGCTTCTGCCATCAGCTAAGTAGGACAAAGTTGATTCCATCTCACAAAACTCTATTTCACTTTTCCTCTCTTGACTTGGAATTTCAGCTTTGCTTACCTGCTTCCTAGAAGATACAGTGCTGTTGAAACATCTGTTGGTGGCATTTAAATTCAAATTCTTGTTCTGATGGACTGAGTCACTTTTCCACATCTTAGAGTTTTCTTTAGGGTCTGAAGGAATAGGGTTTAAGAAGAGGATTCTAGCTATAAATCCATAAAGCACAGTGGCCAGGATCATTGGAACGACATAAAAGACACCGAAGTCCATCAGATAAATAGGCGAGTAGTAGTTCCTGGAGATCTTGTAGCCACAGGATACCACAATAGCACCTTTGTAGCTGCTGATATTGAGATCCAGCAGGAAGAACCAGAGCATACAGTAAATGGACGTGAAGGCCCAGACAAAGATAATGATTTTTTTGGCTCTGGAAAATGTGCAGAGAAACTGGGCTTTGATGGGGTGACAGATTGCTATGTACCTCTCAATGGTAAAGGCTGTTATTGAACATGAGGATGCATTAATTCCTAAGTACTGGAGATATGTAATGCAGAGGCAGCCAGCATAGCCATAGACCCAGGAACCATAGATGCTGTCGGTTATGTTGGGGAGGCCTGCAGCCACCAGAACCATGAGATCCGCCACAGCCAGACTCACCAGGTAGCAGTTTGTAGGGGTTCTCATGTGCTTTGTTCTCATGACAACTAGGACTACCATGATGTTGCCCACAATGCCCAGTCCACAAATAATGACTACAAGTAAGATGGTGACCACCTGGTATTCAAGAGCCACGGCTGCTTGTGGCTGGAGCTCGGTTTGGTTCAGTTCACTGACAGTATCATTCTCCATCTTCAGTGGCTTGAAGCTTCCCTGACGCAGAGACTCTTTAAAACATCTTTCCAGCCTTCACCCTTTTGTTGTTTGTTTTTTGTAGTAGTTCTTTCCCCTGTGAAAAGCCATACACATGTTCACTCACAATCTCTCCATTTCCAATCACGTCATACTTACGGGCAACTCATTTCCTCTCTTTACACCTCTGAGACTTTACACTAGTGGGGTGCCAATGCACTTCTGAAAACTCCTTTTTTGTTTATTTGTTTGTCTTTGGCAATTCTAGGCAAAATGAAGTATTGTTTTTGACCACATCACATTAAAAAGAACGACTTAACAACTCTCTCTTCACAGGGAAAAATCTTAAGAAAAGAGAAGCAGAAAAGTGTACTGTTTTGAAACAGGGTTCAGTTGGAAAAAAAACAACAATAAACAAATCTAAAGTACCAAAAATCCAAAAATGTGCTAGTTGCAAATGCAAAGAAACCACTCAGATGCTCTGGGAAAGTGCAGTGAAGAAGAAAAGGTATCACCGGAAAAAGCCAAAGGGTGCAATAGTCAAGCCTGGTAGGAATTTAGCTATTGCTTCCAGCTCTTAGAAATGAAGTCTCATTGGTATAGAATAACAAGATTTTGCACCTAACTTCCCCATGCTCCAAGTCCCCAATCTTAATAAAAGACAGTTTCCTCTCTTACCTCTTCACTCTGTCACGCTGCCTGCTTCTCTGGGTAGATGAAGTGCTGATAGGTCCAAGTTTCCAGTCGTGCAGAAGAAATCTTGTCGAGTCTGTCTGGCAGGAAGATCACTTAGCAGAGGCTCAGTCTTCAGAGCGAGCGGCAGTTCCTCTAAACCCTCACATCCCTTTTCAACTCATGACAGACCACACAGCCGCAGTAACAGAGAAGCAGCAGCAGCAGGAGCAGCACTGAGGCTGTCAAACCATAGATCGTCCCTTAATGAGAGTGTTCTCTCTCTCTCTCTCTCTCTCTCTCTCTCTCTCTCTCTCTCTCTCTCTCTCTCTCTCTCTCTCTCTCACACACACACACACACACACACAAATGCTAGTCAATCCTAACTGATTCAGAATCTTCTGTTGAAAAATTTACTTTTAAACATGTGGCTGACATAGTGCTCCGTGTGGAAGGCTGATCACAGATAAAAGGATCTTTTAACAGCTGAGCTTGTAGGTAAAGATGCTCTAAGTTCCGCAGAAACTCTTGTCCCTGAGCTGCTCTGAAATATATTTTCCTTCTTGCTGGATGGGATTTTAGGAGGTAGCAAAACCTGGGCAAAAGCCCTTGAAGCTTGCAATAGCTGCTTGCTTTGAAACTTCTCTCTGCTATGGAAATCTTTGTACTGTTTCTCCACTAAACCAGTAAAACTGCTTCCTTCTATCATTTTATAGGAGTGAAAAATGAGTTAAAATTGATTTTAAACCATTGCAACTGTGAGCTTCTGAGGCTCATATAAAACTTTTCTTTTGAAAGAGTGACTTGGAGACTTGGAGTAGGGGTGTATACTTTCAATCGCAGTGGTCAGGAGTCAGGAGGACTGTGAATTCTAAACCAGTTTGGGCTATATATATCAAGACCCTATGTCGTGAACAAATAAGTAAACAAACAAAGAAAACAAGTAAATAAGATTAGCAAAATCCACCTGTGGATTTTCTAGGTCCTCTGCTTGCTGCAGGTACCCGTGTCCCTTACATTACGGCCTGAAATGCCAATCATAGGACCTACCCATGAAAGCTTTCTCTCAATCATGTTTCTAGGAGGGACAATTATCTAGTGAAATTCTAACCAAGAGCCCCTGCAGTCCCCAGTGCTTGAAATGAAATGTGTTATGGACTCAATGTCATTTTAGAAAAGTACAAGTCTGATTTTCAGCTCTCTAAAGCCACCTGCAGCAAGTTTATAGCATGGCTCTTCTCTGAATTGAATGCATCAGCTGCTACTGTTTGTGTGCTTTTGCCTGACCAACGCACAATGAGAAGGAGCCTTTAGCTGGACTCTCAGCCTGGGGCATCAATTCTCTATTTTACAAGATCAGATCCTCCTCAGAAGAAGAGTCTATTTTAAGTAGATAGGACCACTAGGACATCAGAACTGTGACCAAAGCCAGGTAGCAATGATACTGAGGCAATGCTGAGAGCCACTGCAAGTGACCCCTACCTCATGGAGGAACACCTTAGAACCCAGTTCTTTTCCCAGATCAGATGATGTTACAGATTTACAGTGCAGAAGACACATCCTTCAGGTATGTATTGTTTGGCCTGAACAGGACCAGCTCAAGTGTGCTTTAAAACAATTAGATTATTTTTACCTTTCAAAATCTAGAAATTGTATATTAAAATCAGATTTTTTTCTCCTCATAAAAATTCAAAGGGTCATGGTGCTGATGGGCTGACAGCCCCACATGAAGCTTAACTGACAACTGGCAACTGTGAGTGAAAAGTTGCCAGAATCCTTGATGTAGAATGTGATCTCTCCCATCCTCCAGATGCCCCATCGCCTTCTACCTGTCTGTTACACAAGCTACCCTTTTCTCAGTAATCCTACATGTATGATCTCTGTCGGTATTTGAGTTTTGGCCTGTGGATCATTCCCTAATTTTTAGAGAGAAAAGGAGGACACCAGTCAAGCATACATTCTTTTATCCTGTGCCTGAATATTCGTTTGTTCCTTCAACTGGTTTAACAGACTGACCCTTTCTCCCTGGTCTACAGGGCAGAGTATTACTCAGAATCGTTTCTTTCTTGTCTGTTAATCTGTCTGTTAATCGGGATGAAAATGCTTTCTCTGAGGGAGGCATTGTCTCCCTACTTTATCCTGACTTCACTACTTCAAATTAAAATCCTACTTCAGAAAGCATATCTTACCTTCTCATTCTCCCAGGACCTTTATTCAGCTTCAGCTCTCATAGGTGGTGTGCTATGACTACTGTGTGGGTTTCTCTTTACTGTAAAGTGAGCACTTGCAGGGGAGTC
>NW_021604565.1:20500462-20590217 GCF_004785775.1 Grammomys surdaster | reverse complement strand
TCTGGCCCTCTGCTGTTTAGATAGGGTTTCTCAATCATGTATCATATTCCTTACAGGAAAAATAAACATCAAAATTCACAAAGTACTTTGTAAGATTGTCCCAGCTCCTAGCTTGGACTTGTTCATTTGTTTTCAGATCTTGCTTTAGACTCCTCTTTCAAGCCTGAGAAAAGAGTAAACACTTCTTTTGGACCCACCACAGTCTCAGTGAGATGACCTACTCATGGTGTTTGGTTTTATCCTTCCTAGTTGCCACAAGAAAGTTTCCATTTCTATGACCAAAGTTTCTCCCACGGCACACGCACAGTAGCATACAGTCCAAACCGCAGGAGCAGTCCATAAGAGTTGGCTCTGTGTTGAGGAGTGGGTGGGTGGTTCTTCACTAGTCACCAGAATCCGTTAATAAGCAACTATTTATGCTATTCACATTTGTTATTTTAGGCTACAGGAGGGTATAGGAATCAAATTATCTTAGGTAACTTGATAAGATTTAGGGAGGTAACAGGTTCAGAAAACAGTAGAGAGAATCTTATGGATGACTAAAGTGCAATTTTATGGTCTCTAAAAATAAGAAATATGATATCATCTTTCAAATTAGGATTCAGAAACTGTACCAAGATTCTGGTCCCTGGATCTGGCTTAGGAGGCCTTGAATAATGGAGGTAGGCTACGAAGTCAGTATAACTTCAGGGTGAATCACTTCCACATCACAGGAAAAAGCTTTATACTTCCTCTACGCACATGCAAGTTTCATCACCATCCCTGGAGGAAAACAGAAGACATTTGACAATCTACCTAAAAAATTGTCAAAATCCATTTTTTTTGAAATTTTTTTTTTATCGGCTAAAGAAATTTTCTGGTTTTTGGTTAACAAATGAACATACTTTATGTGCTAAAGCAAGAATTTGTGTTTTCCTTAATGGAAAAGAGATGCCATCTTGTTTGTTCAGAACTGTAAGAGACACTGTGTGTGTTATCTGAGCTGGGCACAAGCAAGTTACTACTTTTCAAATTTATATGCCTTGCATGTTTTTATAATACTTGCTCCATGCTTGTGAAGAAATTGAGATCTAATATTTAAAAACAAAACTGAAATAAAACAACAGCCATATATAGCTTCCCTCTCTTGTGGTGTGTATACTGTTCCTATCTGGTCAGATGAACCTCATGTTCAGGAATAACACTGTACAAATTTCTCTAAAGGGTTACTCAAGGATATGACCTAACAAAAGATTAAAGAATAGACTTTAATCAAACTGTCTGGATTGTGAGCTCACATTTCGTTTGATTTATTGCATGTTTTATGAAACAATAAACTGATTTTCAAAAATGCATGTAACTCAACGCTACTGTAAGAACCCTAATTCGAAATCTGAATATTTTAATGGATTGCATTTAGTCTTTTCTTTGCCTTTTAGAGACATTAGGTAAAATTACCCTCTATTTGTAAAGAGTTGTATAAATCTTTACCACTAAGATGGTATTCTCTTTTCTTCACTGGGCTCTTCAATATGAAACTTGGCCTGTGGTTGCTTTCCTCGTCTTATTACACCATTGACATATATGTGTATACAAATGAACACCTATATATACTGTTTCCCAGAACTCTTAGAATTTTGTAAGAATCTAACATGTGTGTATATGTTACTACATGAAACCTCACTGAAATGCAAGTTTTATAGAACAAAAGGATTATTGTTATAAATCTGAGCTGCAACAACTATATAAGTTTCCTGTAGCCATATTACAAGAAAACTTCTATCATCCTAAAATGATCTGTATACACCATCCCTGAACAAATCTGTCATCAGCTAGTTATGGTTCAGCTTCTACATATATGTGTCATATAGAATTTTCACATAAATGGAATTAAAGAATATGCATCTGATTTCTTTTAATTAGTATAATTTAAATATATTTAATCAATACTTATTGTAAGAATCAGTGTTTTGTTTCTTTTGCTAACATTTAATATTTCATTGTATATATATATATTATATATATATATATATATATATATATATATGTGTGTGTGTGTGTGTGTGTGATTGGCTCACTGATTGTTTTCAACATAAACATTACAGCCACAAATTTTCTTTTTTAACTTCAGTGAATGGCATTAATTTTGATATGCTATACTAGTTCACTATGTTTTCTTTGTGTGTGTATGTGTGTGTGTGTGTGTGTGTGTGTGTGTGTGTGTGTGTGATGTGTGGTATGTGTGTGTTCAGCTACAGACACCTTCAGAGGCCACAGGCAGATTTTAGGCATCTTACTCTGTAATATCTCATCTTCATCCCTTGGGGTAGGATTTCTCAGTAAACCTAGAGTGAAGCTGGCATCCAAAAACCTTCATCAACCTCACGACCAGTGTCTCTACCCTCCAAAATAATGGGATTACAGGGCTCGCAGACACATTCACCAGTTTATGGGGGGTGGGTGGAGATTTGCACTCAGGTCCGCAAGCTTGCATGGCAAGCAGTTACCCACTGAGCCATCTTCTAGATGCCCGTGCATTGTATTTCCTACCTTTCTTTTTATAATATCTTTAAAACATTAGAAATGGGCTATTTAATTTTCTGATGTGTGTAGATTTTCCAGACATGTTTTATTTTATTTTACTTTTGGTTATCTACTGATGTTTGCTCCACATTATGTATGATTTCATTTTTTTCAATGTATTAGGATTTATTTTTATGGCTTAGAACCTGCTTTATCTTGATGGAGATTCCGTGTGTTCTGCTTTTGCTTGCCAGAGTGTTCTGTAAATATTGATTAGCTCGAAATGGCTGATAGCGCTAAGTATTCCACATCCCTATTGATTTTTCTGCCTACTTATTCTGTCAATGCCTGGGATCTGGTGTGGAAGTATACAGAGAAAAGCATGTGTTTCCCATTCCTTTGTTGCTGTCATGCTGTGAGCCATGTATTTTGAAGCTGGGTTATTTGTCTCCTTGGTGATATGGTATTATGGTCTCTATAGTGATGTGCCTTAACCAAACCACTAAAAATCTCATTGGCTACCGAAAGAGTTATTTTTATAAGTTTGATATTATTTTGAAGGTGTTAAGTGGCATTTTATCATGTATAATGATATCAGTTTTATTTTTCACATCCCCTTCATGTTGATACAGTAGTAAATATAAAGTTTAATTGCACAGCAGCCACTAGACAAAGTGTCTGACAAGTATATGGTATATCATTAACCTGCCATAGCTACAATTATTGAGTTTTAAGTTGATTACCTGAGGAATTAGGTAACTTATTTACAGAGTGATTTTGCCTTATGATATACTGCCTGACTCCTGTGCTGTTTTGGCTTAGGTATTATTGCCAGACAGAAAGGACAGCACATAGTATTAAAGCCAGACATGTACTTCTTTCCTCAAAATGCAAGGAAGGCAGAAACTGTGACTAAAATTCAGTCAAGAATTCAGATTGTTAACATTAGCTGAATGTTGAGGTCACCCTACTATTGATGTGTAGGTACATATTTTATATTGCTTCATGGGAATTTTTCTGCCAGCCCCCTGGTGGTCTAATCCTTATAGAAGGTGGATGTGTCAAGAGCTTGTTGGGACTAGTCATGACAGGCACTGGTATCTTATTTGAAAGGGGAAAGCAAAACCTGTCACATTCAGAAGTATAGCATTTCGGATAACCAAAGGCCACTTTAATAGTGGAAATATTAAAATATTAGTGTAACACAAATAGCAGCGATACTTCTAAGATGTCTTGTTATATTTTTCCCTTTAAATGTTCAAACCACTAGAAAAACCTCTGTGACAAAGACTGGCAGAGAGGAAGTATGGTGAATGAACTAAGATCAACATTAAGGCAATTTCTCACCTGCAGGGTGGAGGTTTGCCTCTCTATCCATTCCCAGTGGCTAAGAGCTCACTTCTCAAGTGCCAATTATTTGGCAGGCTGTATGCCAGCCCCTGCAATGGCAACCATAAATATAGAAAGCACAAAGGAGCTCCTAGCCTGGCATGACTTAACATAAACTTCCAATTATAATGCAAAGTGTCAGTTGCTGTCACTGGGGTATGTTCACATTGTCAAGGGAGTATGGAGATAGAAATGAATGATATAGAAAAGCTTTCCAAGGCCAGGAAGAAGCCAATCCATGGGGGAGGGGGTAATAAAGAGCTGGAGTCTGAGGGAAAATGCACACAAAGCAAATTCTCAGTGAGAACAGTGAGATCCTAAGTCTTGCTCTCAGAGGGTCCATGCTGAGCTCTACTGCAAAGCCCAGGTAGAGACAGAATTCTCCAGGGGACCAGGGTTTGATTACAAAGGCCTGTGCTCTCCATGACTCTTGACTTCCTTCCCAGTTCACTTGTGCCTGTGTGGCTAAAAGTCCTTTAACTTCCTTGTGGCTTGAATTCCTCACATGCAAAGTTGGATTAGTAAAAAAAGGCTGTGTTCCTTTTTTAAACATTAAGTGAAATCATATGAGTAGAAATTACTAGAACCATACCTTCTGAAACATTTACTAAGTTTTAGCAGTTGCTAGAATTCAAACTGAAGGGAAAAAGTCTTTCTGATCTTACTGATCTTGGAGGCTTATATTTCTGAAATTCTTCTCACTTTAGTGGTATATACAGGGACAATGGGCAAGATACTGAGTGCTCATTTGTATTAGCGAGAACAGAACTCAAATGGTATAATGTAGATTCCTTCTGATGAAAACATTATTGAAATAAAGGGCTAGGCTTATTGATCTTTTTAACTGAAATTGTATAGTCTTCCCATTCTAGAAGAAAGCAATTCATTTTCATTTGAACTCGAATAAATGGATACATAAAAACATACTTGACTAACAGTGGCGTTGTATGTTTGGCTGAGAATACAAGCTAAAGTTCCATAAGAAATATTTTTTTTGTGATGTAGATGACATGGTTAGGTGTTATTTTGCAAGAGTCTCATTTTGTTAACGTGCATAAATAATAATAGAACCGTTAAATTGATCATAACACTTGACACTGTTCTAAGAACTTGATATACAATAATTCAGTTAGTTCTTATACCAACCCCAAAAGATAGATCTTATTACTTACATAAATTTGCAAATGAGGAAGCTAAGAGGTTGAAAAGCAGGACAGAATCAATGCTATGTTGGAAGTCCGGCTCTAGAAGCTAGGGATGGTATGAGAGTACATGCTGCATATCTCATTGTAGGTCTGTGGCAAAAACACTTGTTTGAAAGATATTATCAGAGAGGAAAGATGAGCAAACCCATCACCCCCAACATTTCTAGGCAGGTGCACCACCTCTGTAGTCAACAATCTTGGCAAGAGCTCCTAGTTTCAGTGCTCAGGTTACTTCTGGGTTTTAGCCAAATGATCTAATCAATTTAAGAATAAAAAAGGAATAAAAGTGCACATAAAAAGAATAAAACATCAAAGTCTTGAAGGGCATGCTTTTAGATACTCCTAGGGTGTGCCAACTCTAAAGGTCCAGTATCATTCACAAAACATGTTTTAGACAATCAATAAATATTGTATGTATCTACATATTCTATTGACTTTAGGTAACAAGGATAAGTAGGACAAAGCTGTCCATGTACAAGCAATTTATTGTCCTATGGGAGAAATAACCAAACAGACAATACAGGTTACAATAAAACATTTTGATGACAAGAGTATAAGAAATTATACAAGATCCCCCATTATGCATAATAGTGACCGCTATTGTGACCTGAAGGGTCAGAAAAATCTCATGAGTCATCTTGAAGCTTGACCTCAATCTTGGGAATAGAAAGAGGAGAGGTGTACTCACTGTCGAGGGAAGACTGTATATAGCAAAGAGAAGGAAGCAGAAGGCCGAGCATGGCTAGATCCTATCTACTCAGCAAACAGCATGCCTTCCAATGCTGAGACAGTCATTGGAAAAAATACTTGTTATTTCCTACGTCTTCATAACTGAAAAAGTCTGAACCTTTACAAAGTAGATGTTTGGTTTCTCTTACCCTATGTATAAGAGGATGCTACTGAGACAGGAAAAAAAAAAAGACAGTGTCCCCAATATTATACCTATTCTTAATAAATCCTCCCTGAAGTGGCTTACCTAAGGGGCTAGTGCACTTCAGCCTCTAAAGCGTTTTCTATTGATCGATGGTCTGTCTTTCAAGAGAGATGTTGTGGGCAGCAACTTTAAACTTGCTTTCCTTGTGCTTACTTCAATTTGATCATGTCAAGTGTTTACCACTTCCTCCTCCAGGTAGATCAAGCCAGGAGAAGATTGTCACTTGCTTCTAGACATGGGTTTCTAGCAGCATGTCCCACACAGTAAGCAACAAAACTCTTGCCACTATGTGCTTTGTAGTGATCCGGTGTTTTTAAAACAAATGGCTCCAGCTCTGGAAAACGAGGGAGATGGGTGGACTTATAGGTTATGGAAACAAAACACTTGAGTCTTCCCTCAAATCTTCAGGAGATAGCAAGGTGGCTCAGAGAGTAGAAATGTTTGAGGACAGGCCCAAAGTACAGAGTTAGATACCCGGATTCCCAAAAGTGATAGGAGAGTATGCTAACACCTGAAAATCTTCCTTTGATTTCCAAATGCATAAAACTTCCCTCTACATACACACACATACACACACACACACACACACACACACACAGACACACAGGCAGGCAGACAGACAGACAGACAGACACACACACACCTCAAATTTAAAAAATAAATCCTTTACTACCCCATAAATACAATGGCCCTGAAATATTTTTTCCATTCTCTGTGCCTTCATTTCCTCATTTGTTTAACAACTGTTAGAATGAGTGGCATGTCATGATTTTATTGTTAGACTTTTAAAATATCATTTCAACCAACCAATAGAAGATTCTGGACGCTCAGAATCATGCATAGCATCTCCCCCAGCTCATTATTTTGGGGAAACTGAAGCAAATGTTAGTTTCTTTCTTTGATAGAGAAAGCTTTATTTTGATCTGTGAAGGTGAACCTGCCGCATGTGCACCTGGCGTTTATTCCATCTATAAAACTTCACTGCTCGTGCTTACTCGATGCAAGGATGCTGTTTGTGACCTCCTATTGTGCTCCTTCACTTCCACTGAGGAAAATGCCCAGCCTCTTGTGTATATGAGACTTCATGCCATGACATGTGTTTATGAAGACTAAGAGCTATGTAAAGAAACACATAAAAATCACACATTGATGTCAAAGGACCAAGCATGGGACTGTTCGGTTTCTGTAAATACACAGTCACATCTCTTAAGGGTGGAGGGGTGCCTTGTATTTGGAGGTAATCATGATATTTACTGGTTTGTTTTCAGTTCTTATTTATGAGTATTAATCCAAGAGGAAATAAAACAGAGCGCTACAGCCTAAAGATGTTTATTTTATGTAAGTTTGCACCTTTTATCTGATCTCTACTTAACTGTGGTTTAGGAAATGTTGTTGAATTGTGCCCTGGCTGTTGCTATAGTGATTCTTGAGAGACAAAAGCCAGGCATGAAGTATTCAGCTGAAATTTTTACCAAACTAATGTTTAAATTAAATGTGGCTTTTACTTTATTTATTAAAACATTTGAAATCTGGTCATCTGTGAGGATGAAGCTCTACTTTCCCAATTATATTGCCTTCTCTTTGATTGCTTTTTTTTTTTTAATGCACATCTGTGTCTTTAGCAGGAGCGACACACCTGCATTGGCTCATTCTCTGCTGAGGTTGGCTGGACCATAGAGACACTGGCTGATCTTTCCAAGGTGCTTCACTCTTTGAGTAACTGCTTTACCATTGATTCTTTGATAGAATCAATCTATCAAAGGCAAGTTTCAAATGCAAATTCCTCCCTTCCCTCCTGAAACACTGGCAGAGAGAGAGAGGGAGAGGGAGAGAGAGTTGTATGTAACTGTGTGTGTTCTCTGTACACTTGTGCATGCACATGTGAATCTCAGAAGACACTAGGTGACTTTCCCTATCATTCTTCGATTTATTCCTTTGAGATGGGGCCTCTCATTCAATCTGGGTTGAGTACGGCAGCAAGCAAACCACAGGTCTCCTGTCTCTGCTCTTCTCTTGCCATACAGAGATTACTGGTACATATCTGTCCATGCCTGCTATTTTATGTTGGTGCTGGGATCCAAACTTAGTTCCTCATGCTTGTACTGCAAACACTGTTACCCAAGGAGCCATCTCTTCAGAATCTGTCTCCAGACATCCCTCACATCAACGTGATTACAGCTATGGGAAACCACATGGTAATTCAGTGTTATTTAGAACGCTTGCCCTCATCATTGCTGGTGTTCTGTGCTCATATCTCAACTCACACACGTTGACACCAGCTCATCTCCTGGGTGCCTGCAACAGATTTCACATTGTGCCATATTTCAGCTCAAGAGGAAGAGGTGAACACAGAAGAGATGGAAATATGTGGGTCGGGGGGTTGGATTGGACAATGTAGACTACTAGATCAATATGTGGAGACAGGGACTTTGTTTTTATTTCTGTGTGTCTTTGTATATAAATATGCATGTGCATTTGGCCTCAGAGGAGGCCAAAAAAGGGTATTAACCCTCTAGAACTAGAGTTACAGACAGTTGTGAGCCACTTTGAGTGTGGGCTGGAACCAAACCCAGGTCCCTTGAAAGAGCAACAGGTACACTTAATCAGTAAGCCATATCTCTAGTCCAGGAACAGAGAATTTGGATCCTCTGCATTTTCTCTTGCTCAGTACTTCATGGACCAAGTGCAGCATTTTTTTCTGTGATATTCTAAGGAAGAAAATTTGAGAAGCTTTGCCTGCTGTTAAATCATCTATTGCCTTTACTCAGCTCAATGTAGTACAAAAACAGTCTTAAACAATACATACAAAAATGAACTTAGCTGTTCATTATGCATTAATGCAACTTTATACGTTAACAATGAGTTAGAGTCTTGTATGCTCTTTCTATATTACAGAGTACGCTTTTGATTCCTCCCTTATTCTTAGTTCAAGGACAATTGAAATAGAAGAGTTTCTTTGGCCAGAAGGCAATGGTTTACAGATTTGGATAGAATGCTAAAAAGAAGGATTTGAGTTCTTAATAATTCTTTCTGAATCCTAGATTTTTTTTTAATCTCACAGTTTCCTTTGTCCAGTTAATTTCCATGTTCTTGTCTCCTGAGTCGTACAAGAAAGTTGATAATAACGCAAATTCAAAGAAGAAAATTTCAACATTTTCAAGGGTTAAATAAGGGAATATGTACCACTTAGAGTTGATCTTTACAAAATGTACTAATTCAGAGAAGCAATTATGACTCACAGAGAGGCCGCTGTGCCCTATGGGATATGTGCAACTATTATGACTAACTGAAATAGGAAAACATGATGTCTCTGGAAAAAGAACATCCAGGCTAAAGTAAGGCTATCCCAAACCTCTGTCTTGTCTGAGGTCAACAGAGCACCATCTGCCCCAGCCCACCTGCTCCTGGCCACCCTCAGTAGACCACTTACAATGAAAGATTCTCCAAGGAAACAGCTGCTTGTTCTCTGCATGCTGACACCTTCTGTCACACAGAATTTAATCATTTTTATTTGCTTTCAGCTGCAGTTTCTAAGTGTTGACATGATGCTTTCAGGACTGGCCTCATCATTTTTAGATCTATGATGGCCATGTTTTATACCTCATAAATCTAGACAGGCAGATTTTACTGAACATTATGCAGCTGTTGGGCAGCAGAGAACTGCCCCCTCAGAGTCACCGATAAAAAACACAGTTGTTTTTTTTTTATGATACTTATATTTTCTGTGATTTAACTGCTCATCATTATTTCTCACTCCTGTTCCTTTAGGAGATGTTAGGGCTAAGAATTTTTTTTGTGGGATGGGGGGAGCACTGTAGATGACAGAGGATAGCACACCCTATTTAGAAGAAATTTGCAAATATCTAGAGGTTGTCCTGTTGAGGGCTTACTTACTTTTTAGTATGCCATGGGGTTTGAGAAAATCTCTAAGCAATTTTTCTGGGACATCAAAACAAAATTTGATGTAATTTTCTTTAAAAGAGGATAGAAGTCATCAAAAGGAATGTTATGCTAAAATATTTTCTTTATGTTAGGGGTACCAGGTATCAGTTTGTACAATTTCAAGATGGAGACCACTGCTACTATTTTTAATTACTGCTTAACAAATGTGCCATATATTTTCTGAGATTGGCCATTTTCATAAGCTAAGCCCATAAAAAACATTTAGATGTGCATGTTTTGGGAGTGAGGTTGTAATTAATTAAAATATTTATTCATTCAAAGCATGAAAGCCCAGGTTCTGATGTTAGTTCTAATTGTCCTAGAATTACTAACTAGCATTGTGGCTTTGGTTAGTTTTTGAAGGTCTCTTGCTATGTTATTTTTGCTCGTATTTCTTACCTAGTTTCCTCTGAGGTAAGAATTAGAGACATAATTATTGCATTCACAGGATAGATTTGTAAAGAGTGAAAATAATTGAATTTATAATAGTCTGAGAATGGTACTTGGCATGAAGCAGGATTTAATGTGTTTGCTTTTTAATTAATTTTTCATTTGCGTGTCCTCACAATCCTCAGACCTTGGTCCTCTCCTTTGTAATATGTGTAATCTTTGGAAAGTTGCTTCCCTTACTGAGATAGGGTTTCTCATCATAATACCTGGATAATAATTGCTCCTTCATAGTGGCATTGAGGTGAGAAGAAAATGTGGTAACACATTTAATGTATTTAAATCACATTATTCAGTATCTTCTCATTTTCATTGTTGATATCACTGTATCTGTTACTTTCCAAGGGTAAGCTAGGCATATTTTGAGATTATTTCTACTCACAGACTGATAAAACCACAGTGATTGTGACAAGATGTATACAATGCTTAATTGCAAGTAAATATCTATGACCTGTCATAGATATCATCAGGATGATACCACCAGTATCACCATTAGCAGATATCACCAGTATCATCAGGATGCATTTAGTTTGTATGTATTCTGACCAAAAAACAGAAGGCAAGCAAGCTTCATTGCGCAGGAGGCTGAGGGACCCAGATTAAATTGGGTACAGAAATACATACATGAGTTTGGTCCTTCGTCATTTACTAATTACAACCCTGCTATAGTTTGACTATGAAATGCCTGAACAATATTATGTTTTTGAACATTTCGTCCCCATCTGGTGACATTGTTTTGGGAGATTCTAGCAACTGGGAAGTGAGAGTTATCTAATGGCAGGGACTCGAGGGTGTCTTTTTCCTATTCCTGCCTTGTTTCCTTGTCTTAGCTCTGTGATTAGATTATGTAGTGTGAGCTGTTTTGCTATGTCATGACATCAATCTCTTGATGACACTTCTGAAATCAGGAACCAATTGCATTCTTCCTCCTGTAAGTTGTTTATAAGGTATTCTGCCATTCCGATGAGACTATAACAGAGATTTTCCCATATCTCCAAAACACCATTACTTCTTGTAAAATGAATGCTATCTTACATAACTTAATAGCTGTTGGTAGAAAATATTCAATTCAAATACCTGGGACATGGGAATGTGTTGGGAGCCGTCACGAGAGCTGACAAAGTCCGCCATCGCTAGGTGGCGCTGTCGCCCGTAATTCTTCCTAGTATCAAGTAAACTGTGCATGTGTCATGGTTAGCCCGCCAAAGCTAAGCCCATCCCACGGCGTTTGGCGCGCTACGAGTAAGCAGCCAATCAGGGGGTGAATACCCCGCTCTGGGGTATATAGGCAGTGCTTTCCCACGCCTTCTTCGTCTTCTACCACCATTTTGGTTTATGGGAATAAACGTGTTTCTACGGAAGGATTCTGGTGTGTATGTGTGTGTGCGTGTGTGTATGTTTTTTGTCGGCGATACCATTACGCGCGCGCCCCGCACATTTGGTGCCGAAAAACCCGGGAGAATTTTCCATCGCCGACACGTTTTCAGAAGACCCTCCACAGCTTCCTATCCACGCGTGGAGTGAATCCAGAACCGTAGGACGGGGTAACGTTCTCTGAAAGATATGTTTCGATTTGATTTGATTCACTTCCCTCCCCAGTTGGCAGGAACGCTAGAGGCTTTCGCCTTGGTGCTAGCAGCATCACTTTTTCTGCTCCTGGTTTTCGTGAGGGTTCGGAGAATAGTACAAATCAGCATGTCAGGGACAGAGACAGGACAGAAGCGCTTAGGAATTCAGAAAGAAAAAGGAAGAAAAAGTATATTTAAGGAAAAAGGCCTTTCCAAAGACACACAGTCTAAGGAAGTGGGAGATGAGAGAAAGTACGCTCTCGGGAGAGACAAGAGAACTGGAAGCCTCAGGAAAAGATCTCTTTATCCGGTAAAGGAAGTGCTGGGGCGTAATGCCTCTGAGTCGGAGGGGATAACTTCCTCAGAGGACTCAGATGAAGAAGTAGATAAACAGTTACCGCCGCAAAATCTAAAGCAGGGGAAAACGAGAGATAGAAGCCGGACGGCCTCTCGGCCTGTAGCGCCCTCCCAACCTAATGTTCCCGGCGCACCTCCGCCTCATGTGGACGGACGTGGCTCAAGCTCCTTCCTTTCAGAGGAAGACAAAAGAAAAATGTTACAAGCTTTTCCAGTGTTTGAGGACGCGGGAGGAGGCCGTGTCCACGCGCCTGTAGAGTATGCTTCTATCAAAGAATTTGCTGAATCGGTTAACAAATATGGAGTTGATGCTAATTTTACAATTATGCAGCTTGAGAGATTTGCCACTATGGCAATGACTCCGAATGATTGGCAGAACACAGTAAAAGCTGCCCTCCCTAATATGGGACAGTATATGGAATGGAAGGCCTTGTGGCACGACGCTTCTCAAGCACAGGCAAAGGCCAACGCTAATGCAGAGGGCAACCAGAGACAGTGGACTTTCGAATTATTAACAGGGCAAGGACAGTATGTTGTTGACCAGACTAACTATGATTGGGGAGCATATGGCCAGATTTCCGCCGCTGCAATTAAGGCATGGAAGGCACTCTCAAAAAGGGGTGAGGCTGGAGGAAATTTAACAAAAATATTACAAGCCCCCCAGGAGTCCTTCTCAGAATTTGTTGCTAGAATGACAGAAGCAACAGACAAAATTTTCGGAGACCCAGAGCAAGTCAAGCCATTGATCGAGCAATTAGTATATGAAAATGCCTCACCAGAATGTAAGGCAGCTATTGCCCCTAGGAAAAACAAAGGGCTGACAGATTGGATAAAGGTCTGCCAAGGTCTTGGAGGCCCACTGACTAACTCGGGCCTGGCAGCAGCTATCCTGCAGGGCCAGAGCCGCTCAGGTCCTGGCGGCCGTAAAGTATGTTATAATTGTGGTAAACAGGGTCATTTGAAACGAGAATGTCGTACTCCTATACAAAAGAAAACCCCTGGGTTATGTACTAAATACAGGAAGAGATATCATTGGGCCAATGAATGTCGCTCGGTTAAGGACATTCAGGAAAGGATTATTCAACATGATCCCTCCCCTATAGAAAGAGATGAAAATATTTCAAAAAACGAATATCCGGGCCCAACGTCTCAGGGCCCGAAAAAATATGGGACACAAGCCTACAACCGGGAGAGATCTCTAACTACAGAGCCACTAGAGGGTCCGCAGGGTTGGACCTCCGCTCTATCTCCCAATTCTTATTAATGCCACATGAGGGTGTGCAACCTATCCCGGTTGATTTTAAAGGTCCCCTGCCTGAGGGAAGCGTTGGCCTCATTATAGGCCGCTCCTCTCTTACCCTGAAGGGGCTTGTGGTTCATCCTGGTGTCATTGACCAAGATTATACAGGAGAACTTCAAGTTCTCTGTTCCTGCCCACAAGGCATATTTTCTATCTCCCCTGGAGACAGGATTGCTCAATTGGTTATCCTTCCAAGTTTACATAATTGTTTTCCATCCACCGGGGCGCCAAGAGGTGCCAATAGGTTCGGTTCTTCAGGAACTGACTTTGCTCATTTAGTAGTGGATCTCAAAACCAGACCCACTTTACAATTAACAATAGAAGGGAAGAGCTTTACAGGAATTTTAGACACAGGAGCTGATAAAAGTATTATTTCCTCTAACTGGTGGCCAAAAACGTGGCCTGTTACACAGTCATCCCATTCCTTACAAGGGTTGGGATATGAGGCCAACCCCACCGTCAGTTCACGCTCCTTGACTTGGAAGACGCCAGAGGGTCAGACAGGAAGCTTTATACCTTATGTGCTTCCTCTCCCCGTTAACCTCTGGGGAAGAGACATTTTACAAGACCTGGGATTGACACTAACTAATGAGTACTCTCAACAAGCTATTAATATTATGAAAAGAATGGGATATAAGGAAGGAAAAGGCCTTGGCAGAAAAGAACAAGGAAGGTTAAACCCAATCTTACAGGAGAGTAATACAGGGAGACAAGGTCTGGGTTTTCCCTAGTTGCCACTGAGGGCTCCTTGCCCATACCCTGGCTTACAGAGGAAGCCGTGTGGGTTCCTCAGTGGCCCCTATCCTCTGAAAAATTGGAAGCTGCTACAAGACTGATTGAGGAACAGGCACAGCTTGGTCATTTAGAACCTTCTACTTCTCCTTGGAATACCCCTATCTTTGTTATAAAAAAGAAATCAGGAAAATGGAGACTTCTCCATGATCTAAGGGCCATTAATAAACAGATACAGCTGTTTGGCTCAGTGCAACGAGGCCTGCCTCTGCTCTCTGCTTTACCTAAGCAGTGGAGGATAATAATTATAGACATTAGGGATTGCTTTTTCTCCATTCCCCTACACCCACAAGATAGGCAAAGATTTGCGTTCACCTTACCCGCTGTTAATCACCTTGAGCCAGATAAAAGATATCAGTGGACAGTTTTGCCTCAAGGCATGGCAAATAGTCCTACTATGTGTCAGCTGTATGTACAAATGGCCCTTGAACCTGTTAAGAAACAATTTCCTTCTCTACTCTTGATTCATTTTATGGACGATATTTTAATATGCCATAAAGAGTTGACCATTTTGCAGAACTCATATCCTTTATTAATTGCTACATTAAGACAGTGGGGTCTGCATATTGCCACAGAGAAGGTTCAAATTTCAGAAATTGGTTCCTTTTTAGGGACAGTTATTTACCCTGAAAAAATAGTTCCTCAAAAATTAGAAATTCACAGAGATCATTTACATACCTTAAATGATTTTCAAAAGTTATTAGGTGATATAAATTGGTTAAGACCATTTTTGAAAATTCCCTCTGCTGAATTAAAACCTTTGTTCGACATTCTGGAAGGAGATTCCCATATTTCCTCACCAAGAGCGTTAACACCGGCTGCAAACCATGCCCTGCGATTGGTGGAGGATGCCTTGCAGGAAGCTCAGCTAAAACGCATTGATGAGACCAAAACTTTTAATCTGTGTGTCTTTAAAACCAGATGTTTACCAACTGCCGTATTATGACAAGATGGACCCTTATTATGGATTCATCCTAATGCCTCTCCTGCAAAGGTTATTGAGTGGTATCCAGATGCGGTTGCTCAGCTTGCCTTACGGAGATTAAAAGCAGCTGTCACTCATTTTGGAAGAGAGCCTAAAGTTTTAATAGTGCCTTATACTGCACATCAAGTTCAAATATTAACTGCTACCTCTGATGTTTGGGCCGTGTTGGTCACCTCCTTTAATGGCCAAATAGATAATCACTACCCTAAACATCCCATTTTACAGTTTGCCTTAACCCAAGCTATTGTATTTCCACAGGTCTTATCTCAAAAGCCGCTCCCAGATGGAGTGGTAGTTTACACAGATGGGTCAAAGACAGGTGTGGGTGCTTATGTAATTGATAATAAGGTCACTGCCAAACAATATCATGAGACCTCACCTCAAGTTGTGGAATGTTTGGTAGTCCTGGAGGTTCTTGAAACCTTTCCAGGCCCTTTAAATATTGTTTCAGATTCCTTTTATGTAGTAAATACAGTTAAAGCCTTAGAAGTGGCAGGGCTAATTAGACCATCTAGTAGACTCGTAAAAGTTTTTCAAAAGATTCGATTCGCCTTAATTAATAAGAGATTCCCAGTTTTTATTACACATATCAGGGCTCACTCAGGTCTACCAGGCCCAATGTCTCATGGGAATGACCTAGCGGATCGAGCCACAAAATTGGTTGCTATCGCCTTATCTTCCAAATTAGATTTGGCCAAGGATTTTCATAAAAACTTTCATGTGACAACAGAGACGCTACGTCGTCGGTTTGAGATAACTAGAAAGGAAGCTAGAGATATAGTTACTCAATGTCAGAATTGCTGTCAATTTTTACCAGTGCCTCATGTAGGAATTAATCCACGAGGAATTCGGCCACTACAGATTTGGCAAATGGATGTTACTCACATCCCAACCTTTGACAAATTACGATATTTACATGTTTCCATTGACACTTATTCTGGAATTATATTTGCTTCTCCGTTGACCGGAGAAAAGGCAGCACATGTTATTCAACACTGCCTTGAGGCATGGAGTGCCTGGGGGAAGCCTAGAATTCTTAAGACAGACAATGGGCCATCGTACACTTCTCAAAAGTTTAGACAGTTTTGTCGCCAAATGGAGGTAACCCATCTGACAGGCCTCCCTTATAACCCTCAAGGACAAGGCATCATAGAACGGGCTCATCGCACTCTTAAGTCTTATCTAATAAAACAAAAGGGAGGAGTCGAGGAGACCCTGCCCTCAGTGCCACGAGTCACCGTTTCTATAGCACTTTTTACCCTCAATATTCTTAACCTGGACAGTCAGGGCCACTCAGCTGCTGACCGTCACTGTTTAGAGCCTGAGAGGCCGAAAGAGATGGTGAAATGGAAGGATATTTTGACCGGACAATGGAAGGGCCCAGATATTGTTTTATTAAGAGCCAGGGGAGCGGTCTGTGTGTTTCCACAGGAAGAAGACAATCCGTTTTGGCTACCAGAGCGGCTGACGAGGCGACTCGCGATACTGGAAGGTGACACCCAGACAGACCCTCCAGGCTCTGATGATAGCCCTTGTACTGATCCAAGGGATACAGGTTCCTAGTATTTTTGTTTATTTTATCAAATTCCACCTTTAAGAATTGTACCAATAAAACCTGCTGGATGTCCCAGTGTTAGAATTCTAAAGATTCACTTGCACTATGGTTGCCAGAGTCACGCGATGGGTTCCCATCCCCGTGGAGACTCATTCCACTTTGTCATTATTTAGACAAAAAAGAGATTTTGAGATAACTACAGCCATAGTGACAACGATATTAATTAGTGCCGTTATCGCCACTGCCACTGAGATTGCTATGTCAACTTCTGTTCAGGTGGGCACTACCCCCAATTGTCAGCCACGGTGGCAGAGACTGTTAACCTTCAAACCTCCGCCAGTACCCTACTAAAAGGCGGGCTAATGATCCTTAATCAACACCTTGATTTAGTGAGAAAGAGATTAGATATCCTCTTTCAACTAGCCCAATTGAGATGTGAGAAAAAACTGGGTACACTTTACATCACCAGTGTACAGTATAAAAACTTTACTCGTGTAACTAATCTGTCCAGAAAATTGTTTCAGTATCTTACAGGAAACTGCTCAGAAAACTTCAGTGAGACACTCAGAAAATTGAGAGCAGCTGTGGTGAACATCAACTCGACGCACGTGGATCTGTTCCTGACTGAGGGACTGTCCTCCCAGAATTCTTCAGCTTTCTTCCTTTCTTTTCCTTTTCCCCCCTTCCTTTTTTTTTAAGTAAGTGGGAGTAAGCCTGTTTAGTTTACCCTAAGTTGTGGTTTAGTATTCATCCTTTGATTGGTTTGCGAACTCATAGCTCAATAGAATCTTGGCAAGGCTATTATTGGCCAGGCGTTTGTGACCAAAGTACTAGGGGCTTTCCCTGCAGTGTAGCTTTCACTGCTTCGAAAATGAGCAGTCCTCCCCTTGCGAGTGGTGGTGCTAAATGTTAGGCCATCAGCGTTGCACCCCAGAGATTTGCCCAATACACTGGGTCAGTGAGGAGTCTCGACCTGGCTGATTCTTGTCTGTATAGCTGTGGTACCTGAGTTTTGAGACAAACAGCCCTTGCACCCCTAAGAGATGACTCCATTGCACAGGGATGGGTGTTTGCATCTCTTTCTGTTCCCCTTAGCCCTTGCACCCAGAGGACTTGTGTTTTCCATTGCACCTGGTAGGGTAAGGGAGACGGTTTTAAACTGTTGGTTCTTTGATCGCTTATTCCCCCAAGATGGAATTCGCTTGATCAGGCCGTGGGTTTGAGTCATAACTGGTACCATACTAGACAGACTAAGGGCAGTCAGTTAGATAACTCCATCCTTTTGTCTCCAGGCCGGCTGTCAATTGATCCCAACGACGGGAATAAGCTGATCTCATATGCCAGAGGTATACCACTAATGGTGATATTACCCGGTGACAGGCATTACGAGTGGCCACAACCTGGAGCGCACATTCGAAGAATGCCAGGTGTGGGTGCGACCCTCGTAGCCTAGCCAGAGCGCTCACCATTCTTTGGTGCTGGCTGTGAAGAAATGTCAGTCAGCCTAGACACGGGACATTGGCCAGTGTCTGTTTGACAAATCTAAAAGGAAATAGCCAGTAGACAGATTCCTCAGCCGCTGCACCCTAGGACTTCTGGTAAAGACACCCTGTAAAGCCTCAAACATTTCTGTACACAGTCCCTGCCCACTAAGGTGTTCGTTCCACGGATAGAAGGTCTGATAAGTCAATAACGGAGTGGACGGATAAGGCTCGGCCACCTAAGACAGGGCAGCCTCGGGTGGGGAGGCTGACCCCGTGACGGGTAAGAGTTTGAACACCGCCCTCTAAAGAGACTCAGACCCGCCGTGAGACCCCCCAAAGGTGGGAGTTACGAAACCTTCCCAGGGACCCCTGCCACCCTCTATATTTAAACAAAAAGGGGCAGTTGTTGGGAGCCGCCACGAGAGCTGACAAAGTCCGCCATCGCTAGGTGGCGCTGTCGCCCGTAATTCTTCCTAGTACCAAGTAAACTGCGCATGTGCCATGGTTAGCCCGCCAAAGCTAAGCCCATCCCACGGCGTTTGGCGCGCTACGAGTAAGCAGCCAATCAGGGGGTGAATACCCCGCTCTGGGGTATATAGGCAGTGCTTTCCCACGCCTTCTTCGTCTTCTACCACCATTTTGGTTTATGGGAATAAACGTGTTTCTACGGAAGGATTCTGGTGTGTATGTGTGTGTGCGTGTGTGTATGTTTTTTGCCGGCGATACCATTACGCGCGCGCCCCGCACAGGAATGAGGTGGAAGAAGTAAATGCCACTGCCAAATATATAATATGAATATAAAACCAATCATTTGTTGATTTAAATAATGCCTAATAACTTGGTTTTTAATGGACAAAAACATTAACCCATCAAATTTTAATATTATAGATAACAAGAATGACTGTTGAGGACATAAATAGTTTTGGTTCCCAGAAAAAAAAATCACTAAATCTGTCAGCAGGGTTACATTTTTAAAATATAATTCATGCAACAAGTGATGCTGGAATAATTAGACAGACACATGTAGAATCCAAGCTGCTTAGAACATGGTATGGAAAGCTGTTTCAATTCAAGGAAATATAATTGACAGTAACAATGAGATGCCACCTATTAGAAGGACCCATGAATCCATCAAGCCAGTATCAAATGATGGGGAAGCTGTCAAGCAGCAAGAATGCTCAAGAAATACAAAGTAATAGGCATACATTGGGTTGGTCTTGTAATTTCTGATGAAAGTAAACCCACTCTTATAAATTTAATTGCTGTTGTCCTTGATATTTAAGGAACTGAACTTTATCTGTCTACCTAAATTAATAATCTAGAAACAGCAAAATTATAATGGCAGTGAGATAATCAGGTTGTGGTATTGGGAGAGACGGAAATGTAGAAGAGAGAATTTGGGAGCAATAAAAAAAGTTATGAATGACACTAGTGTGGTAGACACATGCCACCATATCTTTGCCTCAAGTCACAGAATGTGCAATACCATGTGTACCCTGTCCTGTTTCTGTGAACTCTGGAAGGTGATGCTGTGTGCTACAGTTTGTCAGTTACTATGAAGGTACTCCTTTGGGCTAGGAAGGGTGTTGATAAAGGGGAAGCCATACTCATGTGTGTCAAAGCCATGCAGGAAGCCCTAGTACCTTCCTCTTAGTTTTTCTTGGAAATTAAAATTTTGTAAAAATTGTATTTGGAAAGATGCCAAAACCTTGAAAAATATAATTAATACATTTCTCAAGTCTTCATGTAAATATTTTCTGTGTATTGTTGAGAAAAATTTCCTTGCCAAGTTTTAGTGAAAATGAAACTATGTAATAAGAATTTTTTGGTCCCCAAAGTTGGAAAAACTTTTTTTTAGCACAGTTATTTTCTGAATAACATTTCATACCTGTTTATGACATGTTGATAAAATTCAAGATCATCTCAGCAAAAGGAAAGTCTGCCTGCATTTAAGTATAGAACTCATGGGTGTGTGCTTTCTATGTTTAATTTCATTAGAAGCCATCCTGGAAACCAATGCATTGGCATTCATAGAACACTCATGTAAGTCGGGAGCACTTCCTCTCAGATCCCTGTGGGTATTCTGAAGGTCAAAACATAATGCTGTACCAGACTGAGCTGTTTTTTTCCATCTCCTGGAACTTAAAGGACTCAGAGATACTTTCCCTTTGAACTACCTTCAGTGAGTTTACAATAAACACTGAAAAATTTTTCAAGACAACTTTCTTGAAGCATCAGATTAATGCTTTGAAATAGGAAAAAAACTTACAAATACGGGGAAAAGCGAGCAGTAAGCGTTGGAATCCATTGTAAATTTGCACCCCTCAGTCTTTCATCTCGGATTTGAGAGGATTTTGTTTGTGCATTAATAAAAGCTTTCTCTCTATGCTATTCAAGATTTGGTATAAATCACTTTCAGATACTGCTTTTAAGGTGCTTGAAACCAGGAAGAGAGGCTATATATATGGCACAGACAAGGATGTATTGCCTAACAGCGAATGTATTGTTTGAAGAAGAAAGCAAGTAGCAATGGCCAGGGTCAGCTGTCAGAATATTTTATCTGTAGGTATGAGCTGGAAAGTATTTAAGCAGATTGTAGAAAGCCCACATGAGTTTTTACATTGTAGATGTACTTGCTTTTTGAGATAGGGTTTTACTACATAGCCCTGGCTGGCATAGAACTCTTTATGTAGAACAGGCTGGTCATGAACTCAGAGAAACACTTTCCTCTACATTCGAAGTACTGAGATTAAAATCACTCCCAGAGCCATATGAAGTTTTTGCTTAGACCTACCTTGGATTTTTAAAAGTATCCTTTGTGTAATACTTCACATCTGTACCTATTCAGGAGTATGAATTCTCTATTCAGGAATATGGATTCATATATTCATGCCAAGACCCCAAGCAATGTAGCAAAATTTCTAGCATCTGTGAAAGAATTTCTTTGAAGCTTTCAATGCATCAGACTAAACCTGGCCAGCCGGGCTGACACAGCTCCAAATATAATGGAATATTGAGCAGCATCAGTTGCAAGCAGCTAGAGGGTAGATTTTGGATCACACAGTCCTGGTTGGAATTTAAAAGAAGAACTAGAACTGTCCTTTGATTTCTCAGTTATTTTTGAATTGCTATCAAAACAATGTTGATTTAGGAACACGTGTTGAGCTCTTTCTTTACATTATTGAGAGCTTATGCTTTTAAAGGATGTAAGGCATTAATTATAAAGGTCATTTGTTATTTTAAAAGCAAGTCCTTGGATGTTCAGAATTAACTTAATTGCTTATGAATATTTTGGGAGAAAACATTAGACCCCTCACATTCAGATTTGTTTGTTCTCTAATGCCACATCCTCCCTTTAGTTATTCCCAGAGCTTATTGCCTATATCCTACCTGAAGCAAAAGCTCAAACTGAGAACCTACTTCCTAAAGCTATGCTAAATATCCTAGCTTTTAAATGGGAAAACTTAGGCAAGCAAGCTAGGAAATTCTACTGATTACTCAGAGCTGAGGCTGGACCCCAGCCCTTCCTGAACTCTGGTTCATCATGCTTTGGGCCTCCCCAGTGGCTACAAAATAGACTTTCACTTGCATGCACAGATGGTGCGTACATTTGTAGAGCATTGCACTGTGGCCACATACCATACGTAGTAATTCTTATAACCAAACGACAAGCTAATTTTGACAAAGTAAATTTTTACTAATACTAATGGGAGAAGTTGATCAATATAAAGATAGGGCATTCCATTGGTGTGTAAGGCTCTGTTTTGTCTGGCATGGCATTCTCAGTAATGAAGAGTCATGTTGTTATGGCAGCATAATAAGGTGGACGAGTAATTACCTTTAACATGAGAGTGGCAGAGGAATGGGGAGTGGCTCAGGATTACAAGCCAATATAAAGCAAACTCTGTGGCCACTGTAAATTACACCTTACTTCTTTTGGTTTTACCAGCCTACTGGATTCTCATCAGGTTTGTCTTCCTAGCCATATTTCCTTTCCCAAGTGGAACAATGCCTTCCAATAAGCCCCTCTATGTTTGACCCCTGTATTACCCATACCCTGTTAAATTTTGATTGTGTCTTACAGAAGGCAAGATGCCAGCCTGTACTTCATTTACATTCCTCTCTGAATAAGCCCCGAGTTGCTATGGTTGTAACTGCTGACTGATGGGCATCCCAGAGCCCACTGTGCTCTCATAAGCATTCCATACAATGTTACAGCCATTATCCTTTTATTTCTTTGCCACAAAAATTTAAATTCTCTGTTTTGGACACAGCTTTAGTTTAAGAGTCTGAGGACTTTGTAACACACTGTAAGAGAGCTGCAAAATTATTTGTTGATAAAATTAAACGAGGTCTCTTTTCTCAAAATTAGCTGATGGCAAAGCAACCATTATATTTGACAGTGATTTCATTTTCAGGAAAGAAAGCAGTGTTTCTTCTTGAGAAGCATGCCTTATGTAGAGATTTCTCTCTAGACATTTTGGCAGCTGTTGCTATCTGCCTCCCAATATTCATTTCCTCCGAGTACTGTGAGCATCTCTGACCTACAATTCCTAACTTCAGATATGCAAGTGGAAGTTGCTTTTCCAGACTTCCTGGGAGGCTAAAGTTTGTATACAAACTAGGAAGTGAGATCCTTGGATTTTTGTCTCTTTCTAGGAAGCAAGAGAGACCTGGAGATCTTTCAGCCACCATGGGGGATAAAATAGTTTTTAGATGCTGACTAATCTTGTGATCAAAAATATGGGTCTTGCTGTCCTTGAACAGAGACATTCTCAATTTTCTATATTGATGATTATTTCATGTTTTATTGATTATAATTAATGTGCTTCTATTGAAGAATATTATATAATTGATTCTTTCTTTTCCTTGACTTTTCCCCCCTCTGGTTTAATTTTTACAATCAAACTTTATTCTAATCAATAGAGGCTGGGCAATGGTCCACTAGTGATGGATAGGAGATGACACTTGGCTTTGGATCTGCTCTGAATGCTTCCATAAAGCCATGGCATCATTAGTATTGTCCCCATTTGCCCTTAATAATTAAACATATAATATAAGGTAGGAAAAAGTTAAAAAGACCTGACTTTTATCTTTAAGACAGTTTTATAATTCCACTGACAAAATCTCAATGCTATTCACTATGTGTTAGAATGCATTAAGCAATAATTATCCAATTGTTCAAGTCACATACGACCATATTTAAGCAGAAGAAATTTAAGTAGTAACACCTTCAGTAGCTAGGCAAAGCAGCAGGTCAGTGACCACTTTCACAGCATGGAGAGAGATGACTCATGCTGCAGAATTAGTGAGGCCACATGGAGAGGGTGGGAAGGCAGTCTCTGAAGACTGTGTGGTGCTGTGGCTGCTTTGCCAGAATAGTCATCATGGTAACACAGGAGGCCTCAGCTTCCTTGCTGTGGGAGATATTTTCAATTATAGTAATTTTATACCAAACTGTGGAAACCAAATATTTGGCTTGTGAGTGGAGGTGATATTGATATTCTGGCATGTGTTTTGAAGTGGATAGTCCGTGGAAAGGTTAATGAGAACACAAATTCTCTGGATCCTGAGACACCATTACTCCTAATAATAAAGCACTAGGATACCATCCTTTGACTCTAGTGTGTACTTATATGTGAAAATCCTTAACACTAGATTTTGGAAGAGATGTTTTTGGAGACTAAATGCAGCTGAGATCTGATAGAAACACAGTTTGCAGCTTCATGTTAAGTTTTAAAAATGGAGAATAGGCAAAACTCTTCTTCATTGACACTCTGTCTACATGACCATTCCAGTTTATAAAGAGTTGACTGATTGTTACGATAGCCATAGTGAAAGATACAAAAATCAGCATGTTATTTAAAACCAGTCTAAGGCTGTTTTCACTGGGTTTCACTTTCCAATGATTTAGGATATCTGAACAACAAATTGGAACATATTTTAACCAATATGAGTGGTGTAAAAGGAATAAGTTTTCTAGTTCTTATAGGAACCAGAAGTTTTCTTGGAGGAGAGATGAAACCCCAAGAATATGGGGTGGTATTACCTCTGCAAACCATTTTTATGACTTTAAAACAAATCAATTGTTGGTTTTAAAGGCCACAGAAATATCAAAATATATTAAGAGATTAGGCTGCTACTAAGTCTGAATTAATAAATAGATGAGAGTATTTATTATTCCTATTAAAAGCTAGAGGAAATAAAACAGAAATATGTGAATGTTCCCCTTTCAACTCATTAAAAACACATGATCATAAACCCTGCAGAATGAAAACCCTTTGAGGAGAAGGACATTAGTGACCAGTGAGGTTTGAAATATTGTTGAGAGGGAAGTAGGATATTTTCCAGTGGTTGTTTAATGAGGTATGAATGAAGCTCAGAATAAAATCACCATTTTCTAAAATCATATAGAAAATACAGTGGAATTTCTATAATTATACAAGCATAGGCTTAGTAAAGTTAAATTTATGATTTTTTCACAGAGCTAACATGAACTATAAGTGTATCTGAACCAGATGTTATTATAGCTGTTTCGCATTTTATCACCAGTACAACTATGTGAAGGAGATATTGCTCACGTTGGTGTTTCATCACAGGAACGAATAAATGAGAGAAACAATTTAAAGAAGAAGGTTTCAGACTAAGTTTCACTCTAAGGTAGATCAATTGCTTTGAGCCTAAGGCTGGGTAGTATATAACAATAGGCATATAGCTAACTTCATATTGAACACAAAGAGTTGGAAATCAAGAAGAGCTAGGTTGAAAAATAGCCCTCAAAGATATACTCTCTCCCAAATGTCCTACTTTCTCTAGCCAGGTCCACCTCTGAAAGTTCCATCACAGCTTAATAGTGTCTTCAGAATATGAATCTATCATTGCCTATTGGTTACTATATTTACTACCTGGAGATTAATCCATCAAAGCATGGAATTTGGAGAAATCATTTCATATTCAAACAATAACAGTTATTGTCTCTATTGTAAGTTGGGAAAAACTGAGGCTTACTCAATATGACAAAGCTGAGATGCAAATCCAAGCCAATAGTGTGGCATCCATGTGCTCACTTTCTGTGTTGTGTGTAGTTAAAAGTATGATAGGAAGTGGGGAATATCTGTATGGCTCTCTCTCTCTCTCCATCTCTGTCTCTCTGTCTCTCTATCTCTTTGCCTCTCTCTTTCTCTCTCCCTCTCCCCCTCTATCTCTATCATCTCTCTCTCTCTCTCTCTCTCTCTCTCTCTCTCTCTCTCTCTCTCTCTCCATCTATGCCTATATCTCCTTTCATTCCTGATTATTGACTGAGTGTAGTGATATGCACTTCTAATCCTAGTACACAGAAAGAGAAGACATGAACTCAAGATAATTTTTAGCTACATAGTGATTTTGAGGCAACTCTGAGTTATATGAGATCCTATCACAAAAACAAACAACAAAACCTCAAATGCAACATTTTCGAGTATCTCAGTGAAAATGCAGTATCTCATGTACAAGAGTACTGTTGGGTAGTATAAATGAAGTTGCTAAGCAGTCCAAGTTATGTTTAAAATGCTAAAGTATTTGTGGGTATAGAGTATAAACCACATTCTTTCTTTGAAATGAAACTCATATTTCTTGGTTGTCATTATCCAAGTGTCTGGCTCTCATTTTTCTTATTAAGAGAAAGAGAGAGGGAGAGGGAGAGGGAGAGGGAGAGGGAGAGGGAGAGGGAGAGAGAGAGATCTCCAACCATTTTCAGGAATGGTGGTCAAATCGGACAGCTTCATGCAGAAAAAAACGGAAACCAAGCCTTATCTCTCATCCTGGACAAAACACAATTCCAAATGGATTAAGGATCTCAATATAAGAACTCATACTCTGACATAAATAGAGAAGACTGCAAAGAATGATCATGTAATTACTGGCATGAGACAGACATTATGCAGAAGACCTGAACAGAACAGAAACAAAGATGAACAATTGATACATGGGATTTTACAAAACTAAAATGTTTTTATACAACAGAAGACACCATTGCTCAAGTAAAGATGTGGGCTACAGAATGGAGAAACATCTTTGCCAGCTATATATCTGGAAAGGATTAGGATCTAGAACACATAAATACTCAAAAATTAAACATCAAGAAAACAAATAATCCAGTTAAAATGGGGCATAGAACTAAATAGTCTGTCCTCAAAAGATAAAAGAAAACAACCAAGAAACACTTTTTAAAATGATGAGTTTACTTAGACATCAGTGAAATGTGAGTCAGAGCTCCTTTGATATTTTATTTTACTTCATTCAGAATGGCTTAGACCCAAAGCACAAATGCTGACAGATGCTGATATAGATATGGGGAAAGAGAAACACTTACTCACTGCTGATGAAAATAAAACCTGGTGGTACAACAACTGTGTTAATCAATGTAAAAGTTATTATCCTATTTTGGTAGTATCTGCTCATCACTAAAATTCATCACATTTTACTCACAATAGCCACAAAATGGAAATAGCCTAGTTGTTCATCTTTTGAGGAATAGATAATGTAAATCTAGTATAGTTATATAATGGGATACTATTCTGCTATTAAGAAAAAAACATTTGAAATTCACAAGTAAATAGATGGATATGGTAACCATTCTGTGTAACCAGACTCAGAGAAACAAACATTCTATATTTTCTCTCATCTGTAGATGTCTTGTTTGAACATTGAGACATGTGTGATTTATTTGGAATACACATGGGGATCAAGGAATCAATAAGAGACTTTGGGGAAGAAATTGAAAATAGTTTGAGATACTGTATAGGATAAAAAGTAAAGGTTAAAGTTGAAAAGGAGAGGGCACAGGAGGAAGTATAGAAAGATATGAGCAATATTAATATGCACACACATGCACATGCACATATATACCTATGTATATATATACATGAGAGAGAGAGAGAGATAAAATAGAGATATCCTATAACAGAGCTAATAGCACTGATAGACTTAATATGCTAGTGAATACAAAGCCCGGTGTCAGGAATGTTTCATGTCTTTTGGAGATGTTGAACAAAGAGGTCTCATAAACCCTTAAACATTGTTTTTCATTTCCATTCTTCTTTGTTAACCTCCATAATTTGATGGTAAATCTCCACTGTGAAATAAATCACGTATGTCAGTTGGAGAACTTGATAAAGCCATTAGTATTGATCTGGAAATGTCATTTCTACTGGTTTATCTCATAGTGCTAGAAGGTCTTACCTATGCAAGCTATAGGAAAAGAAAAGGAGTCACCAATCTTACCTAAGGACTCTTCAGATGGCAGCAATGACTGGGAATACATGCCCATTGGTGTAATAATGGTACTAACATCAAGGGAATAGCAAACCACTTTCTGGTTGGATTTAAGTGCCACTCAACATGATAAAACACATACCTGGCACAATTGTTGTCTCAAGAACCTATGACAAGTCAAGTTATAGGACCTAGGAGAGAACCCACTGCTATGATTCAGCTAAATAGATCAATAACCATCAAACATACTTCTAATGATTTATCATTATACTTGTAGATCAATATATTCCTCAACCCTCATCTGAGGTGTACATATTTTTGGTAGGATATTATTAATGAAAATTATTGACTGGCCAAGGTGCAGAGAAAGAAAGACTGCAAAATGTTCATCCCTCCCCTCCCACTCCCTCACCAAGGCTCAGAGATCATGATGGAAGAGGTGGAAGGAAGAATGTAAGAGCTTGAAGTGGTATTGGATGACTAGAAGGAAACATTTTGGTTGCAGTAGGAGAGTTTCATATACAAACTATATGAATACACAGCAGTTACAATACCCTACATAAATCCTGTGCAAATCCATGCTAGACCAAATTCCAACAGGGAGAAACTAGCTGAGCACAGCATCTTACCACTAGCCATGCAGCAGCTGGGAAGTCTAGTTATTGGGAAAGGAAGGTCAGTATCTTGAAGAGTGTAGCCCCTGGAAAATTACCCATTCTACAGTGGAAGACCACATATACAAGAATATTTTGAGTAGCAAACCTGGACTCAGATGGTTCAAAAAAAAAAAAACAGAAGAAGAACAGAAAGCTGGATGGATAGGGAAGGAGAGTGGATCTGGGAGGAATTGAGGGTGGTAAATATGCTATATGAAGCTCAAAACTGTCAAGGAACTAATAAAAATAATGTGTAAAAGAGATCATGAATCTGAAGGAGAACAAGGAAGGCTATATGAGAGAGTTTGAGGGGGATAGGGAAGGGAAATGTAAATGTAATGTAATCTCAAAAAATAACAAATTAATTTAAAGAAGAAAACCATGAAGCAGCAATAAAAAATTCTAAGATGAGACAAAAATTGTAGATTTAAATTAACAAATACTAGATACATAGTTATTCCATGGATTTCCTGTGTTATTTCTTTTAATTCCCAAACTTTATTTACAAAACTTGGAATAAAAGTATATAATTTACAAATTAGAACAAACTTGTCAAAAAATGTTTTCTGTCTCTGAACTTTCCCAGAGCATCAATTTGAAAGTGATGTTCCATATAGGATGCTCCATTATAGATGTTTACATTGTTAAAAGGTTAGGCTTATATGGCTTATTAAAATAGACTGTTTTTATGCTACTTGTGAGATTAAAAACCTTGCCAGAATATCTAAATTTCAATGATTTCTGGCTTCTATGATGACCCCTACTCCACTATCCCCTCCTCAGCAAAAGTAAGAGCCTTCAGAAAGCCATCAAAGAGAATTCTTTAAGATTGTGATAAGGATGCTGAAATATAGCTCTTCACCATTTATAGTTTCTTGCAGGGGCACAGGTGGAAAGGGACTTAGTTTTCTTTAAGAGGCTGATCATGGGGAGTTTGAGCATGTGCCAATGAATATATGAACAATACAAATTGGATTTTTTCTTCTCCTTCTTACTTTTTGGGGGGTCACAATGGGAGGGGGAAAACTGGGGGCACTGAGAAGTTAGTGTGCTAACTCCAGGGTTCATGACGTGTAATTCCCAAATAATCAATGAAAGTACTATTAAACAAAATAAAAAAGACTAATCAGAAATATTGCCAGTGTGTGCTATAAGAATCTACAGAGTTAGTGGTTTAGCAATTAAGAATTATGACTGACAAGTTAAAAGAAACCATAACAAATGAGTCATGAACTTAGGTTCAAATGAATGCTAGTACTTGATGCTCTCTCTCTCTCTCTCTCTCTCTCTCTCTCTCTCTCTCTCTCTCTTTCTCTCTCTCTCTCCACTTTTCAGACATATCTGAACAAGCCCACAAGAATCTTAGTAATGCAGAAGAATCAAGTGTTACTTAATCTATTATTTTGAAATCAATCCTCAGATGGCAAAGATGCCCAACTCTTGTAAAAACTTCCAAACTAACAACCCATGGTTCAGATTTCCTTCTTTTCGGTTAGATACTTGCTTCTGAAAGCAACTACAAAAAACTAAATAAAAGCTGTCCTGTGGAACTCTACTTTTCTCTGTTATAATTCCTTCTGATTTTTTCTTGTTCATTTGCATTGTCATTAGAGAAATTTATTATAATTGGGTCTTTCTAATTAATAGGAAGCATTCAGAATCCATTGCTGCAGGCATACAAAAAGAAAATGTTAATTTTAAGACTAATTAATACTATTCCTCAACTATGGGATGGTTTTATGAGCTTTCTAACCATGACAACTAGGAGTAAGGCACTAAGATTGGGGAACACCTAACTAATTATGTTTTAAATGATGTTTGCTTATACTCAGACAAATAGATATATTTACTGTGATAATCTTATAAATCCATAATGACTTAGTGAAGGTGGCTAAGTATTTAAAATGGAGACATGGCAAACTCTCACCCAGTTCATGGAAAAGAAAGCGATTAATTGTTGAATTAATTACTAATTAACAAATTTAATTGGTGGGTTTGCTACCCTCCTTAATGGTTTATGTTCCCAAATGAAAGATACACATACAGCTTTTATATTTAGTATGCCTTAAACAGCACAATAGCTGGGCCACTGCCTAACCTCCATGCAGTTAATCCCAAATTATTACTTCCTAATTTTATGTTCTATCTTGGATGCCATAGATCCAGTTGGACAGCTCTCTGGGCTGAGCTCTTATGGCTCCTTCACACGGTGGCTATGCCTCTCTGTCCAGCACTCTTCTCAGGCATGGCTTCTCTCCTTTCCCCCACATTCTCCCAACATGGCAGATCTCCACCTTCTTTCCATGCTCCCAGTCTCAAACCCAGAAAATCCTAAAATAATACCTCTGTCTGTTTTCTCTAGCTATTGATTGTTAACATATTTATTTACCAGTCAGAACCAACTGGGGACAGGTTCCCAAGAAGCTATGTGTAGACCTTCTCATGCAAACAGCTTTTTCGGGAACATAATTAGCATTCATAATACAAGCAGCTACAATTGATTCTCAATTTTAAGAGGTGAAATTATTGTATTTATCACACTTGACTAAGAATTGCGCTTCTAGCAGCTTTCTCCTTATTAACTTCCTTATTCTTGTCTCTTGCTGGACTGTTCTGTCTGTAGTTTCATGACTTGAAAAATTCCTGACTTCTTTTTTATTGTTTCAATTTTCTTTTAGAACATGCATTTTCACATGCTGTCTTCTCATTGCAACATTCTTTTTTCATTAACAGAAATACCTACTTATTCTGCCTAAAGGTTTTTAGAGTTTATCATTCAAGTCTACATTCACTCTTATGATAGTCAAGCCCCATCTAGCCCCAGTGTGTGTGAAGCATAGGGTAAGAGATCCTACAGTCACAAATATGACTCTCATTTGGCCTCTTGGGACTTACAGATTAAACAGAAAATACTGTATCCCTTTCTCTTCTTGTGTTCATTCTTGGCCTTGCCCCTGATAACACACACCCGTTAGATTGTTAGCTGACATCAAATGTGAAAACATGTACAGCAGTCATTGATAATCATCTGTTTACATAGTTTTGTAACTGCTCTCTATCTTTGAGCCTCCAATGTCTTCCCCTAATAAAAATAGGATATCCCTGTGTTGACAGCCACAGCTTAAAGAATGAGAATTCTGAGTTCACTGGCAGTGGAATGATAATCTAGTGCAGAATAGAGAAGTATAAAACCCAGACACTCACCTGTGACTCAGGTGAACCAGATTAAGGATGTGAAGATGTTCGGTTTAACGTGACGCCATTGCCTTTCTTTTCATCCCTGCTCCCTACCAGACTTGGAGTTTCTATTAATGCACTTAAAGGAGAACTTAGCACAGAGTAGATACTCAGTAAAATTACACATTTAACCGGTGAATGAAACAGAACAATGTCAGATGATTACTATTGTCAATGCAATGAGTTCCACATTCACATAGGAGCCTTTGACATGGATTGTCATATGAATAGTGTCAGGTGGGTGTCTGCACTGTACAACCAACCTTGGAAAGGAACATTATGTTTGATAAAGAGTAATTCATGGTATGATTATGAAGGAAAATAGAAAGGAAAAATAGTTAACTGCCCATACATGCTTGTTATCAACAAACCACTTGTTTTGTTTTTGCAACCAGAAATAAAATGGAATTAGAAGAAGAAATTATTGGATATAAGGGAAGTTCCAATTATCAGATGCTGAAATGACCCTACTGGCATTCATTTCTAATACCAAGCATCAGTTAGTTTCCTTATTGAAACAGGACTGAAAATATCTACCTCTCATATTGGAGATGCACAACTCCTGTCAGCTGTAAGCTTTCAAATATGTTGTCTCTTTTTCTTAATTTTCTATTTCTTTTCAAAAGTCCTGGGGCTTCCTTTACCTTATTAGTAATGGTATTTCAATTTGTTCTATAAACCAAAATTCAATACAGTAGAAGTAATTAATGTATACATAAGAAGAACTACAATCACTTGTGATATTAACGTACAAAAAGCTATAGTCAAGAGATTTAACTGTGCTGGATTGAGCAGATTTCATAAAGGAGTTGACATTTAAGCAGAAAGTTGAAAGGACGTTATAAGAAAAGGAAACAATCTGTTGCTAAGCATGTATGCATAAAACATCATAGCATGTTTAGAGAACTACAGATGTCATGGAATGGGACACAGGAAAGGATGTTGTCATAAGGAAGCATGCCTATCAGGAAAGCAAAAAAACTGGTCATCAAAAAACCATACTGGTTATCAAAAAAAAAAACAGATTTAAATGAAAAGGCTTCTCCATAACTCTACAGAAATGAAGCCTTCTTGGAAATGTTTTGGCACTTATGAGTTGTTCTACAGTGACACAAGTTTTACAAGGACTCCTCTGCCAAAAGTCTGAAAGATGGACTGACTTGTGGGTATGGTTTTTCTGAGAATTGTTATTTGAAATCTACCTTTACAATTAAGATATTCACTTAACCTCTAACCAAATTAACAGTGTGCTTACATCATTTAAAAATAAGTACTCATCTAGCTTATGTATCAAATTATCAACCTATTCAAAATGAAGTGACTTCTAGGGAAACCACACTAACCAATCTTACCATTTTGGCCACCTGAGTATACCATGCCGCCTATTTTTCATTTTTGACTCTTTCATGCCCCTAATTCAAAATAATGTGTTTTTGTATGAAATTTGATGACCATGACTTAGACTGTACACAGAAAGCAGTAAGGTGTTGAAAGGAATCCCCTCTCCACTTCTAAAATATGTTGGAGACATGTAGATATAGAGTAACAGTATCTTATTCTGGCTTTCTGTGTCATTGACTTAGCAAGGCCAGAAAAACAATTTTCTTTCTGCTGAGATGACTGTAAAAGATTAAGGCAGAAGTTTCTCATTCCTTGTTGTTGCTGTATTTACTGTGGTGTTCAATATATAGAGAAAATGGTCTTTGTTCACTATTTCAGCTACCTTTCAGATTAGATTCTTCTTAGCTCAGATCTCTCAGATTAGAGCACTTTCTTATACTGGACTTCTGCTAGACAGGAGACCAAAATTCTTCTGAATAAGTCTGGCCCACTCTTGGGTAAATGACAGAATGGCCAACTTTCTTCTTTCATATGACTTTGCCTTTTGATGTAAAATCTATATACAATGAAACGATTCATTTTAAGAAGAGATCTCAGTAGATTCTGATTGCACCACACGTTTATGTGATGGCCACATGGAAAACAGAACATTTCTACCATCCTAATGTCTCTGTTTGCTATCAGTTTTTCCCCCACCTAATCTCAGCTGCTGGCAATCCCTGATTCACTGTCAATCACTCACTACATCTTCTCCATTATGCTCCTTCATATAAATGTAATCCCTCGGGCACATTACTTTACTTTGATTAAAATATTATTATACCATCCCTGCCTTACCCTTCTTCCCTGCAATCTCCCCAAATGTGCACATTCTTATTTAGCTTTTTTTACTTAGCACAATGCTCCTGAGTCAGATCCGGGCTCCTGTAGATACTAGCTTGTCTCTTAAAGTGTGTTGATACCTATTTAGAATCTGATGAACAGCTAGATTGTTTCTGGTTTGGGCCTTTAAAGCTCATATGAGTATTCAAATATGAGTATTTGTTGACTTATTTGTCTTATATTGTCTTTTCTGGAAATACACCTAGAATAGAGGTCAAATGGCAAGCATGTGTTAGATTTATCTAAAATGGAAGTACTATTTTTTCTGTCTATCATTGTTATATGGGAATTTTAGTTGTGCATTCTGACATTACAAGGCACTAGCAGCCGTTAGTTGTGGCCATTACAATTAGTATTTTGTGTAGATACACGCTTACTGAATGACTAATGATGATTTTAACATCTTAATGTTCTAATGTGCCATTCCTAGGCTTTTTGTAAAGTACCTATTAAAATCTTTGAAGTCATTTGGAAAAAACAGATTGGCTTATTTTCTACTTGAAGAGAAAATCATGTATATTATATATAAGTTATTTCTTGGAGAAATATTTTTTAGCTATTGGCTCTTAATATACCTTTCTTCTTTCTATATTGATGCATACTAATTATACAGAACAATGATTGCTCTATAATTCTTTTAAAATTTTTATTTATTTATTTTCTAATAAGACTAAATTGATTAAATACCCTTAAGTTTTGATTATAAGTATCCAACAATATACATAGTACAAAATAGATCTGTAGATTTTTTTTCTTTCTTTCTTTTTTTTTTTTTTTGGTTTGGTTTTTCGAGACAGGGTTTCTTTGTGTAGCCCTGGCTGTCCTGGAACTCACTCTGTAGACCAGGCTAGCCTCGAACTCTCAAACTCAGAAATCCACCTGCCTCTGCCTCCCAAGTGCTGGGATTAAAGGCGTGCGCCACCACCACCCGGCAGATTTCTAATATATTAATACAAAGTGCTTGACTATATATAGTACACCGTACAGGCAGAGTGGAGGGGGAGAAGACCATGGTTGAAGTCTCATAATAAATACATAAATACAGAAGCAAAGATGATTTATCAAAGTATATTCTACCATCAATTGGGCAACCAAAATGTACAAAAATCTCCTATGTCAAAGTAACACAGGAGAATGGTAATTCCTGGACTCTATACTACAACAAAGACTATGGAAAAACACACTGCTCACTGGGCAATCTGTCTGTGTATGTGGTAGCTTGTACTAGGTAGGTTTTTCCCCAAAGAAAGAAATACACAGTGTAAAACTATACAATACCACAAACTGTGAGTTCTCCCAGGTGTTTAATGCTAAGACTTGGCTAGAAGAAGAGTTGTGTTCCGTGCTCTAAAATTTTCAAGTATGGGTTTAGTGGTATGCCCTCAAATTTCATGTTGTGCTTTCACCTACCAGTAAGATTTTCAAATGTGCCTGTGTATATGTGACAATGTTTATTATTCTTCAGTGTGCTTTTTCTTAAAATAACATGCTAATTTCATCCTTTTAATTTTTGAAATTATAATACAATTATATCATTTCCCTCCTTCTCTTTCATTACCCTTCCATATACCACTTCTTGTTTTCTTTTAAATTTATTACCATTTTCATTAATCATTGTTACATACATTTATGCACATGTATATACATATATATTGCTAAATACATAAGTAAACCCTGCTGTCTTTATAATGCCTTGGTAATGTGGATGGAGAAAAGCTCATGGGGTCTCAACTCTACACAAGAATTTCATTTTAGTCAAAACATTTTCATGGTTTGGCATTTTTACATGTTACTTTTATGCAGATTTTAATATTTAAAGTCCACTTCTTCTCCCTTTATTTTTTTCTTTTTGAAGGATTCAGGGTTAAATCAATTGCCTGGTGCATGACAGGCAAGCACTCTAATATTGAGCTCTGTGTGTCACCACTAAAGTCAGTTTCTTGTAGCTTAAAATAGGTGCATCTTGTTTTAAATCTAATCTAATAATCTCAGTTTGGAGAAGGTTTAGACCATTTACAACTAGTGAATATACTGATATGGTTGCTTTAAAAGAATAACCTTGATGTTATTTTTAGTTTGTTCATACTTCTTCTATGCCATATTTGATACCCTCCCTGTCTTCCTTTAAATTAATTAGTGCTTTTGTTTTATATTAATTTACCTTTAATAATGACTTATTAACTACATATTTTAAAAATGTTTTAAAATAGTTCTCCAGGGCTTTTAATAAACTCCTTTCACTCGTAGATCTTTACCTTTAAATAATATTACCTAAGTTCATATTATTATAGTCTAGTTTAAAATGGTAAACTTGTCTTCTCTTATTTTGAAGTCAATTTTTTTTTTTTTGCATCTTAGTTCTAGGTAGCTTACAGACCCTATATTTCATTGGAAACATTTTTAAACATCCATTTATTTGGCAAATTTGTAATAAAAATTAGCAAATATGTCTTTCACAGTTAATTAAATACATATTAATTCCAGTGTTTCATTCCCTTGATATGCTAATTTAATATAGCTACACATTTCTGAGTGATTTTTAATCAGTTCCTTTTAAGTATTCCTTGAACTTGGTCACTTATTGGCAGTATATGTTTGTAATTTGTATCAAATCTATAAAATATTCTGCTTATATTTCTTTAAAAAACTTCACATATCCCATCATTTTTTTTCTCTCCTTTCTCTAGGGTTTTAATATTAGAGTTGATACTGGTCTATGGGCTACTATGATTGCTGTATCATCTTGGGTAATTTATCTGATGTTCCCATGCTGGTAATTTCTTCTGTTATCTTAATCCTACTTGATGTATTGTTTTTTAACTCAAGTTATATCTGGGTACATTTTTTGTATTTAATTACATTAGTTTCTTATCTGTTCTCCATATTCAATACACATTTTCACCTTCTACCTAAACATATAGGGTATTGTCATAGCTGCTTCAATGCCTTTGTCAGTGACTGTCATATTGTTATTGTAGCATCTATTTGTTCGTAGTGGTTTTCCTTTGTTGTTTAATTTTGTTTTCCTGCTTGATAATTTTTATTAAATGCTAAGCATTCTTAAAATTTATATTTTCAGAATTACATTTAGTTCCAGCATTTAAAGCCTGCTAGGCTTTGTTCAAGCATTATTTACTTGTTTTAGTCTTAAACTTTGTTAGGGATGATCAGGAGAAGGTTTGATTTTGTTTTCCAAGACAATATTTCTCTGTGTAATAGCCTTGGCTGTTCTCAAATTCACTTTGTAGACCAAGCTGGCCTCAAACTCATAGAGATTCACTTTCCTCTACTTCCCAAGTGATGGGATTAAAGCCATGTATCACCATGTGCATATCTTTTATAAGGCACGTACTATAGGGAGTTTGTGTGTATGCGACAATGGGGCTTGGCTATTGTTTTCTTAAGTTAGTGCATTACTAATTTGGGTTTTTCTTAATATAAGCACAGTTTCCATGTGTATGCAAATGCCTCAGCAACCTCTATCAGCTGAGCAAACACATTGATTCATTTGTTTATTTGTTCATTTAAGTGGGAAAAGCTACCTTTAAATTAGAAGCATTTGTATTTATTATGCAAGTAAAACCTTTATAAAATTATTTATTGAATGAATTATAAAATTTCCATATATTTGTGGGATGTAGTTTTGGCTAAACTTGACAGTACCTACTTCAGTGTAACTAAGAAATAACAATTGTTTTAAATTAGGTTATCAATACTAAGGAAGCCATGGGAGAGTAGAAAAACCATTCGTCTTCAAAGCAGAAAAAAATCTGAATTTGAGTCCAGATTCCTTTATTCTTTCATGAACGAGCATGAGCAAGTTATGAATGACTTTCAGAGGTAAGCAAACTGTGGCCCGAGGACCTGCCATCTGCTGTGTGAATATAGAGTTACTGGAACACAACCACATTCATTAGCTTAAGCGTTGCCCACGGCAGCTTTCATATTGCAACAGCTGAGCCGAGTGAGTGGCTGTGATAGACTTTGAATGGCTCACAAAATTTAAAATAGTTACTTTTTGGTCTTTACTAGAAAAATTCTCTGAGTGCAGATTCAAAGTCCAAAATGGTTAATTTTTGGTCTTTACTAGAAAAATTCTCTTGAGTGCAGCAACAGTTATTTATCTTGAAAAACAGGAATGACAATGCTTACACAAATTTTATTGTTTTAGGATACATTTGTGGTATATATGTGTGAAGCGTTTAAAGTCATGCCTACCTTAGGACAAAAAAAGGCTTGTTAAATTTTATTCAAACATTCTACTCTCCTCCTAATGGTTGGCTTAAAATATATGCTATTTTTATAGCCTTATTTGTACAAGGTGAAACAATACATTTTAAAAAGCAAGAGTTTACATTATTCTTTAAATAAATAATAATAAAAACCACTGGTATTTGCTTAGTCATCATGATTTTGTCAAACAATATGACCTTTATGCTTCTTTATCATAAATAATTAAATAACTACTGTAGATAGTTTTTTAAAATGTAGCAGTGTGAACTTCACCGACCATATCATTAGAAAGGAGGTGTTGGAATATTCCTGAGCTTTTAAATGGTACCTACTCTAACTTTCTTTGTTCAGCACATGACAGAAAAGCTTTTGATACAAGTTAAGTTTACTAATGTTTCTTGTTTGATGCTGTTAACAAATGTTCTAAGGTTTTTGTACTTGTTATTTAAAAAATCTTGGAATATGAAAATGAAGAAACAATTTAGAAACTGAGATTAGTCAAAATCTTCTACATAAAGGATGATTCCAGCTAGTGCCTGCTGCACTTCTTTGCTACTTATGTGGATTATGCCAAATAAACACAAAGGGGCCAGTCATCAGGAGGTACTCATTTCTTGTACAGTTTCTTTTATGATACTATACTCTGCTAGAACCATCAGCCTATAATGAATTGAGCTACGATAACATTATTGAATATATCCTAACTGATCTTAGTGAGGTAAATGAAGGTACTTGTCCTGAAAAACTTCTGATTATATGTAATGGGTGATGTATTTGAAATAACTGATGCAGTTTACACCTGCTAACGAATCTAGTAGAGAACCTTGGAGTCAAGCTCTGGCATGGTTATTGTGTTCTTCCATGGGTTATGATTTGCATTGCAGCATCACTCCTATTTTCATTTTTATATCCCTTTTGCTTTCTAAGTGCTTTGTATAATGCTGCAAGTCACATTCACTCCTTTCTGGAACAAGACTGCATATAGATAGAAAGGAATTTGAAAAGCAAGTGGTTAGGTCATTTCCATTAAAGTCTTAATATGCCTATATTCTCTTCTGAAATAACAGATAAAAACAAAAAACCAAGCTCAGGTTATCATTTTATAAATCTTAGCATTTGAAGATGAGGATTTTGCTGTATCAGTTGCTTAGTTCTTTATATCATATATAAGACAATCTACTGCTTTCAAAGTAAGCCTCTAATCTAAATATCAATTCTCTTTGATTTATTTTGGACATTCTATAAATTGAACATCTTTTATCAATACTGTAAATAAAATCCAGTACGCAGTATAATATTCTAGAGGGAAGAAAGTTGAGATGCTTACTGGTTAAAAAACATTTTGAAAATGGAAGATACTTCTGTACTGATTTCCACAGTGGCTGTGCCAGTTTGCACTCCTTCCAACCAGGTTTTCTCTTTCTCCACATCATTGTCAGTATTCCTTATTGTTTCCTTAATATGAGTTGCTATGACTGTTGTAAGATGAAATCTCAAAATAGTTTTAATTTGTATTTCCCTGATCTCTTCACATAAATATTTCATGTATTAAAGATGAAAAATAGTTTTGGTTATAGTTACTCCTTACTAGAGCCAGTCTTTTTCCTTATTTATTCAATCCTATGTGCTTTTATTTTCTCCATGAAGACTAATTTGTGTTGTCCAAATATTTTGGCTTTGTAGTCATCCACTGGAGCGTGGTTTACTTACCAGCAGCCACATTCTTAGAGAAAGCAATCTCTCCCTCTCCCAGAAGCTAACAATTGCTGATAGCTCCAGTACAAGGAGTAGAATTTTGTGTCTAATTCCCATCTCCATGCTGCAGATTGGTCTGGCTTGGGCTTGCACAGGTCTTTTGGATGTTGTGCACAGGTCTTATGGATGTTGTCACAACCACTGTGAGGTTATTCATGCAGCTGCCCTCCTGTGTCTAAAAGAAAACATTTCTTAGTAGAAATGTCTACTTTTCTACAGTCTCTGGCTCTTCCATTCCTAATGCCCCTTCTTATACACTGATGTCTGAAGAAGGGGATGTCATATATGTGTTCCATTTATGGCTTAGCATTCTGAACTCTCATATTTTCTACACTTTGAGCAATTGTTAACCTCTGCAAGTAGATACTTCTAAGTTAAGTGCTTAGGGATACACTGATCTTTGGGTATAATGATAGGTCACTAGAGTCAGTTTAATACTATTAGCAAAATAGCAGTAATGGATTCTTTAGGGTCTATAACCTGTCTAGTCATAGAAGAAATGTGTCTTGTTTGTAATTAAGATTTTTTGTTTGTTGTTTGTTTGTTTGTTTTGCCAGATTCCAGACATCACAATTAGTTGTTCTGTATTTTGAATGTTAGGCAGAAGGATCTTAATCCGAGCCAGCCTAAGATGGGGCTGTAGCTCAATGATGGAGCACAGGTCCTGGGATTTCTATGACTCTGGGTCCATCTGCAGAATCTCAAAATAATTAAAGAAATATCTGAAAGTGATACAAGTCAATGCACATAACCACATTTCCACATATCAAAGATCATGTATCATTTCACTAACCTTAATATTTGTGCAGCCATAACTATCTGCCAAATGCTTTTCTCTGCATTCTAAATATAACAAGGAACAAGGCAAATAACCTTCTTTCTGATACCTTTGAAGGAAAATTCATCAATATGTATGATTTTATAATTAAAAATAGAACAAATCCATGCCAATATCTTTTTGGTCATGACATTTGATGTTATACATATGTAGTATTCTTGCAGGGATCTGCTGTTGATAGAGGTGAACCAAAGCTTTCTCTCTCTGATTTCAAGGAGAAAGAGAGGGATAAAGCTTAGTGGCATTTTGTGGAGAGCCGCATAGTGCTGCGCCTTTAAGATGGCACTGGTCTCTGCCTTCCGCCACCTGCTGGTGAGGACTCTTAGGAGTAAACAACTCCTTATATGGCAGTGGCAGTGGCAGTTGATCTGGCTTGTCTCCGTGTGTGTGTGTGTGTGTGTGTGTGTGTGTGTGTGTGTGTGTGTGTGTACCTATCTGCTGTTGCCACATGGCAGACGGGTTGGCTAGTCCTAGAGTACTTAAGCCTGGGAGACGCTTCCCCCGGCGTCGTCAGTTAGAAGATTGTTCAAAGGTCCTGAATAAACTGCTTGGAGAAGAGCTCGTGCGTTGCGTCTTCCTTGCTGGTCGAGGGTGGACGCGACAGCATTTAATGCACTGTTGGTATTCATCATCTAAAAGACATTGGCCTAGATATGACACCACATTGTCTTTATCTTAAGTGAAAGGCTCGCTCTTCTATGGGTGATCACTATAGCAGAGACATACAGTGGCACCAGTAACCACACTCTGGAAGGGGTAAAGGCTAAGAAAGGCCATATGCAAGCTGTTCAGATAGATATCAGAACTGAAAACTAGTCAATAGGAGTTACAGAGCATCAGAGAGAAAACAGAATTGCTATTAGAAATATTGGGGCTGCTACTAAAATAGAACATATTGTTATTCACATCTTAACTAATGTTTTATGCCTTTTTGCATTTGTCCACCATTCTTATCTATGGGAATATTTTCTTTATAATACTTCACAGTAAATCATTATCTTCTCCAGAAGTAAGCCCTGAGATCCTATGTTGAATGAATGAAATACTCACGGTTCACTAGAGGAACACAAATGATAGAATGAGAATATGTTTATGTGTATGTGTATATGTATGCATATATACATTTATACTTTTAGATATTTATTTAGTTATTTTGAGATTCTGTGGATGGACCTGGAGTCTTGTAGATACTAGGGACTGTCCTCCATCAGAAAAACACACACACACACACACACACACACACACACACACGAATATGAGAGCAAGAGTTTTTAAGCTGTGGCCCACCTTAAAAACAATGGCTTCCTACCAATGGAAATTTCAAAAGTCCAGTAGTTGTTCAGTCCTTGAGGCTAGATGTCTCAGCTGGTCTTCAGTATATGCTAGAATTCCAAACAAGTAGGCTCTAGTGCCAGGAAAGGAATGGATTTGCTATTAAGGTAAGAGCAAGCAAGTAAAGAGCAAAAGCTTCCTTCTTCAATGTCTTTTATTTAGGCTACCTACAGAAGATATGGCCCAGACTAATGGTAGATCTTAATATCTTAAAAATCTAGATTAAAGATGAATCATCTCAGTATAAATGACTTAATTAAAAATAAAACAAAAAACAAACCCTCATCACCCCCCCCCAAAACCCTAACTGGTGTACCCAGTACCAGGTATATACCTAATTGCTTGTGTTTTTAGGTAATTCCAGATATAACCAAGATGACAACTAAGAGTACTTATCATATCATGCTTGGTTTCAACCTATTAACTACAATATTTTCCTTTGACATGCCTCTTCCTTTTATTAGACTGTAAAGTTCTTTAACAGTATGGCCCATATCTTGTTTCTATCTTCTTAGCGGCATTTATATTGTATTAAGATGATGCATTATGGGTTGAATTGAGCAAGCAATAAACTCTGAGGAGCACAAAAGTCCTATATTTACCATGGCTCACTCACTCAAATGCCTGCAGAATGTGGCAGATAATATAAATGAAAGCATGAGGTGCTCTAAGCATAAAAATGGTCCAATCCAGTCAAATGTTGTTATCTGAAATTAAATAAATAAATAAATAAATAATAAACATAAATAAAGCTACTATTTTACAAGATTCAAGATTCAAGATTTTGGAGACCCCCCCTCCATTTGTGTGTTTGTGTGTGTGCACATGTGTGTGATTACCATTAAATTCAATATAACAGATTTATTTTGGCCACAAGAAAATCTGATTCCATTATGAGGCTACTTATTGTGTCTTTGGGATGAAACCTCTACCAGTATTGGTCACCAAAACCATACAAAATATCAAAATATTATCTGGAAGGATGAACAAAATTTAGAGAAAATGACACACATGAGAGAGAGATAGGGGGGGAGAGAGAGAGAGAGAGAGAGAGAGAGAGAGAGAGAGAGAAAGAACATGGCAGCAATGAACCTATTAACCTGTCAGTTTTAGGGAATTTCAGAGATAAAAATGCATGTATTTTTATCTCCAGATGAGCACCAGATGAGTAGCTGGATGCCAGCAGCTTCCGTTTGTGACAAATAGCTCTCACTTTAATTTCTAGTGGAGCTAGCAGATACAGCAAATAAAAATATAGAGAACACAGTTAACTTTGAATTTCAGATAAAAACTAATAATTTTTAGTTTAAGCATGTCTTACCTAATTTTTATTTTAGCAAACTTAATTACTAGTAGTCAGATTCTGGTTTGCAGAATTTGTGTCACCTGTATGTTCATAGTGCCCTCAGTGAATCATCTAAGAAGGCTGTAACTGAGCAAGGACAGATTGCTAAAAGACCAATGATGTGCATGCATGTTTCTGTGTACTTATGTGCTGTCATGGAGTTCTGCAGTAGACTATTTACATAGCATGCATGAGGCCCTGGTTTCAATTAATCATTGCCAAAATTCTTAAATATAATTTTTCTAAATGAACACTAATTTTTTAAACATAGAAAGGGGTAAGGATGTGTCAAAGTAGATCACTATCAATTTGCCTTTGCCTGTCCATCTTTCCATTTTGTATTTGCCCATTTATAATGTATATCATATATTTATCATTTTCTTTAGGACACATGCCTAATAATGATATTGAAGTTTGAAAGAATACTAACAAGTCTAGATCACAGTCATTTGTTGTGTTTTGTGTTCTCTGCTTCTCTGCTGGACTGTGGGTCATACGTCTGCAGTTCACATGCCAGTGCTGTAGGTATCACCTCTTCATTCCTTAAAATAAAAGTACTAGGTAGTACAAGGATAGAGATTGGAAAAGACATTGCCTTTATTTGCAAAGATATGATGATACTTCATCTTGATTGCCAACTTGATTGTAACACCCAGCAGAATAAAAAGGTGGACTTCAATGTGTTTGTAATAGTGTGTTTTTATTTAAAGCCTCATGAGTGGCCTTATATAATGGAATGATAATCACGGATGACTTACAATTTGAATAGATTACTGGGAAGTGTTGGAACGACAAGGGCCGACTGATTCTAGAAAGTGGTTTACCGGTGATGTGTTCTTGGGGGTTACACTTTTCCCTGTTTCTCCCTCTACTGTGCACTCTGCTTCCTACCTACCAAAAGGTGAACAACGTCTTCTTTCACATACTCCTCTCAACATTTCCTTTTGTCTCAAACTGGGCACAGAGACAAGAAAACTAGCTGTGAAACATGGCAACTTCTTTCTTTTTTTTTTTTTTTGAGTTTTAAAAACAAGACTTTGTACTACTTTTTTATTATTTATTTATTTTTTTAGATCAAATCATAATTTTTACTTATGCACACAGGGGTTATAAACACAAAAAGGCAGGATGTGGGGAAGGGGATGACACTGGAGTGTGGGTGTTTAGGGGGAATACAGACATCTTTCAGAACAGGGTATCGGCTGGGGAAAGTTTCAGGGGACAGGTCACTATGACTCTGTCTGTGACTCACTTGTCCTTATCTAAGTTGGTATTACCCGCCAAGACTACCTATTCACAAAGTTTATGACTACTCAGGTTGATAAATTTCCACAAAAGCTGCCTGTTTACAATAGCTTTTAGCCATCTGTTTTAATGTTTTTCCACAGAGACTCAAAACTTGGTGTTAATATACATGTATGACAGGCCTATTGCTGATTTTAGGCCTATGGGTGATTTTAGGCCTTCAGTGTATAAGCAGGGATGCCCCTGACATCTCTTCCTGTCTCTAAGTATAGAAGGACTGTAGTGATTCTAATCTTGAGAAGGCAGGGATAGAGGCCTGGCATCCAGTAATTGAAGGGGACTTTGTAATGGCTCTGGTCCCCCTATTGCTGTCCAGTGAGGCATGAGGGCCATACCCATCCCGATGTCTTTTTCCTGGAGAGGGGATACTTTTGACATCAACCCCTATGCAGTCAGGCTTGTCCCTCAGGGAACCCAGAGAGATATTTTTAACTTTTATTTATGTTCCCTTGCAGTGCTTAGCCTCTAAGCCTAAGCAAGAATTCAGATTGCCAGTCAGAGTGAGTTCTGGGTGGCCCCTCTCTGCTTGGTCTAGGGGTGGAAGTCCCCTCTTTTAGATTGGGTGGAGATGGGTTTTGGAAGAACCCTGGATAGAGTAATGACCTCATCTTGAGTCTCATGGTCCTCCATAGCTAACTTATGATAATGTATCTGAATAGGTTTTGCTACCAAGTTATTTATCTGTTGTTTCACAAAGTTAGTCATCCTATTTAAGGCCCATGGACCAAAAGAAATAAGCAAAAATAATCCAATTAATGGTCCCAAGATGGGAGGAAGTAGGGTTGACAACCATGGAGAGGTTGAAAACCAATTCTTGTACCAGCTCTCATCTTTCTCTTTCTTTCTCTGTCTTTTCTCAGGATCTTCTCTGACCTTTTCATGCTCTCTTTAAGCATCCCTGTCTTGTCTATGTAAAGGCATCATTCTTCTTTAAGGGCTGTACAGTCAAGAGTTGTACACAGTCTTTTCTATTCTAAAAGAGTAAATCAAGTCCAATAAAGTCCTTTGCAATTTTTGGAGGTCTCTTCAGACAGCAAAATGAGGGATTTCTTCAGATTAGTGATATCAATCTCTAGCTATTTGATGTTCTTGTCAATGGCCCGTTGAAGGTCTGAGTAGTATAAGTTCAGAGGCCAGCATCTTGATTAGAACTTCTAACAGCAGCCATCACAGGTGATTCATTTTTACCTAAGATACTCTCCGGGTTAAAGCTCTTTGGAGGCCCTCTTCCTCTGGGTTTTGTGAGGTTAGGTACAGAGCTGCTGCCTGGGATCTTCCCTGTGCTCAGGCCCAGACCAGAAGTCGACCAGAAACATAGCAACTTATTAAAGCTATGAGCGAATCCCTTCCTTTGAATTTTTTGACAGGTCACAGTATGTCATCCATTGTCAGAGACATATTTGGAAGTTAGCTGTAGTTCACTATGATGTTATTATAGCAAGAGATAAAGTTGGGACTGGACCTGGATTTCAAACAAGGGTTAGTGCAGGTTTTAAGGCTCTTTTAATTGTCAAGTTAAAATTGGTTTTGTCTCTTCTACAGTAATTATTGTAATTTTCATTGACTGTATAATTTCTAATTGTGTTAGTGTGTTGAAACCTGGCATGTCTGTTACAGGGGTCTATCAATCAGCTTTTGTCTTACTGCTTTGAGTATTAGAAAACCTTGATTCACTGAAAAAAGCTTGAAAGTACTGGAAGAAGTGAGTTAGGCTTTAAGCAGAAGCAGGCTTGATTGTTGCTGGTATAACAACTTTAATTTCAGTAATTGCTATCACCACTGCTTCTGCAATAGCATTGACACAAGGAGTTAAGACAACTATTTTTGTTAACCATCTAGCAAAAAAATTTTACTAATGTATTAAGTATACAAAAGATTTATATAGGTACTGTAACAACGGATGATGCTCTATAATCTATTCAAATTATCTGAAGGAGGTTCAGGGTTAAAGACTTAGGAGCCATCTCAAGTGTCATGAAAAATATCATTTGAGTTGTGTTACTTTTTTAATTTACAATGATTGTCATTATAATTAGAGAAAGGTTTAAAGACACCTGTAGGGTATTTGGCATAATCCTAACACCTCTCTAGGTGTGTTAACTTTGCATAATGAGATTATGAATTTAAAGAATGCTGCTCTGCTGAGCTTTGATTTTGCAGATAATGCCAATAAAATTATCCATGGCCTGAGGTCAGTATTTCCATTTTGGTCAAACTTCAGGAATGGCATATATAACTTGATCAGGCTAGCCCTTCTTGTCCTGGGAATACTTTTATTCCTTCCCATCGTGTTAAAGTTTATCTCTAACTACATCAACAGGCTGTCAGACAAAGTACATGAATTGAAACTGATAATGGACCCTCAGACAGAGTTATTAATTTAACAGGCTGGCAAGCCAAGGATGGGTAAGATTCTGCAAAGAGCCTTACCAACCTAAGATATAAGTGCATTGCTTTTGATAATGCATATTCCATGATGAGTCTTGTCACAAAGACCTAAGACAGGATCAGTATTGTTAATGAAAGAAAAAAGGGGGAGAAGTGGAGAGCCTTTGGGGCTGCTTGGCAAGAATCTCACATGTGCCAAGGACAAGGAAATGGGCTGCTTGGCAGGACTATGACATTGGCCAAGGACAAGGAAGTAGGCTTCAGGCAGGAATCTGACATTAGACTAGAACAAAGAAGTAATTTCAGGTAGAAATCTAAATCTTAGGCTCCAACAAAGATGTAATCTTAGGCAGGAATCTAAATATTAGACTAGAACTATGAAGTAAATTCAGACAGGAATCTAAATTTTAGGCTAGAACAAAGAAGTAGGCTTCAGACATGAAAATGACCTTGGGTTAGGACAGGGAAGTAGGCTCAGATACTTTGGTCATCCCGATAAGCCTTTAGAAGCAGTGATCATGGTAGTGTTCATGTAATTGGGTATAATGCCTTGCTTTTTCTTTGACTATTTGTGTTTATTGTCTTGCTTGCTCCTTGACTATTTGCATCTATTGTATTGCTAGACCCTCAACCTAGAACTGATCTTAATAGATGCATGTAATCAGAATGGTATAAAAGCATAAAGGAAGACAAGGTATAGAATAAGGGGTTCTAGGGAGGGGAAATGGGGAAAAAGGATGACATCTGTATTGTAAATAAAATATCTAATAAAAAAAAAGAAAAACAAAGTATGTCATCAAGCTTTAGAAATAGTATTACATATGAAAGGAAGAGTAGTATAAGAAGATTGCATGCAAGAAATTTTTACAAAAGAAGAAATGAGGGGAAATGAGTGTAAAATATAGGAATGCAATGAGATTACTCTTAACAACATTCTGGTGTTTATAGATCCACGTTCTTGCTTGGCCATCATCAGAGTAGCATCCCCTGCAGTAGATGGGAACAAATGCAGAGATCTACAATTGGACAAAATGTGGAGAGTGAGAGATCTACTCAGTTGTAAATGGGATGTATCCATCAAATCCCTCTGCTCAGGGCTCAGAGAACTCTGTAGAAGTGGGCAGGTGTTAAGAGCCAATGTAGATGAAAGACATGGAGAAAACAAGGCCTTCTAGGCCTAATATGAAATATGAACTCATGGAGGTTATGGCAGCATGCACACAACCTGCCCAGGACTAAAACAGATGTGGTCCCCATGTAGAGAAAGGAAGTAGATATAAGTTGTCATCTCTAAGCCAGAAGCAATCTCCAACTGATAAGCACTCACAAAGAAAAGTTTTCTCCAACAAAATCTCACTGGGTGGAGAAAACACTTAAGGAGAAGCTGCATGCCCAGCAGTTGATGTCAAACACAAAATGAACTCAATGTTGTTTTGGGACGTTTTTGTCTCACAGTACTTTTTCTAGGCACATTTTTAATCCTATAAATCTTTTGCTTGTATATTTAGATTTCCAATCTTGTGTAATTACAGAATTTCTGTATGTGAAAGTATTTCCATGAGTCTATGTCTGTCTCTGTGTGTGTCTATGTCTAATCTGTCTCTGTGTGTGTCTGTATGCTTGTGTCTCTGTGTGTGCCTGTGTTTGGGTCTGTGTGACTCTTTGCGTATCTGTATCTTTGTGTCTCTGTGTGTGTCTATATGCTTGTGTCTTTGTGTGTGCCTGCGTATTTGTCTGTGTGTCTCTGGTGTGTCTCTATGTGTATTTGTATGTTTGTGCCTCTCTGTGTGTCTGTATGTTTGTGTCTCTATATTTATGTGTCTGTGTATGTGTCTCTGTGTGTCTATGTGTGTCTGTGTGTGTCTCTGTGTGTATGTCTGTGTGTGTGAGTGTGTATGTTTGTATGTGTTTTTCTCTCTCCTCTCTCTCTCTCTGTTTCTCTCTCTGTTTCTCTGTTTCTCTGTTTCTCTCTCTCTCTCTCCCTCCCTCCCTCCCTCCCTCCCTCTCCCTCCCCTCTCTCTCTGTCACACGCGTGCATGCTCTGTGTATGTGCTTATATGTGCTTGCACTTTCTTTGGCTCTTATTTGTTGTTTTGCCCTATTCAGGTTAATTTGTATTTTTACTATCATCTGTTTATGAGTTGTCTGTTTTCAAATGACAGAAAGCAAAACAGGGTGTGGAGATGGGTGGGTAGGGAGGATCTTGGAGGAGTTGGAGGATAGAAAATCATAGTTAGAGTATGTTGTATGAAAAAAATCTATTTTCAATTGAAAAGAATCTCGGTTCTATGACTCACTTGTAAGTTTCTAGACCTTTGTGTACCTCAGCCACCCTCCTCCTATACCAATGATTTGGTGGCAGTAATTCTAAATGATTATATTTTATTGGAGTTTAGATCTGGATTTATCGTGGTTTCAGATTTATGATTCTATTCTCATTATTGCTGAATGCAATGACATTTTCTAATCATCTCTCCAAGATAAACACCTATAAAACCACCATCAGAAATACAAACACTGGAACTCTGAGAGCTGATATTGACTCATTTCTTTTCCTCTCTACCATATTAAACAATTCTAATCACAAATGTGATGTTATCATTTCCCCAATTTCTTCACAGTACAATTTTCAGATCTAGTAAAAAATTTTTCAAATTGTTTTTAACATTAGGGAAAGAAGATATCATACATAAATTTTGTAGTTTTGTGATTTATGTTTTTATGTATAATTATACATAGAATAATATTAAGGAATTATCCATATGAGATGTATAGATTTATTTGGCAGTAGTGTATGACTAATAGCTATATAATTTTTACAGTAGTACCACTAATTATTTACTGACTCATCTTTCAGTTTTATTGTTTATAGATTTCTGCTGCTCTCAATCAGAGCTCCTATGAACATGATTGTTCAGATGTCTTGGATCTTCTCTCAGGTATATGCCTAAAGAACTTGTTGGTCATGAACTCTGTGTGTGTTTCCTATATGATAAGGTCAAAGATGCCCTATGTTGTAATACAACCAGATTGATTTGGGGACATAGCATAATGAGGGAATTTACTATCTGCTTCCTTGCTAATAACAGTATCTGCACTCCTTTTTAAAGTCTTTTTCTATAAATGAGTTAACATTTAAACTTTGGAATATATAAAAACATCACATTTGTATATGTTTCTACATTTTAGTATCAATGGCCAATTTTTCTATATCTGCACCAAGACATAATTGCTATAACTGCAAAATGAGCCAAGATACTTGGCAATGTCATGATATTTTACTCTCTTTATCCTTCATGTCAATTTTAAAATTAAATTTATTTCATGAATATGCACAACTATTGAATTTCCCTTGAATATTATTCAATAAGGAGCATAAGTCCAAAGATAGTTTTCATATAATTTTTTAAAACTCAATTATATATCTTAGATTTTCATTGTTGTTATTTTAGCAAAGCCTCATTTTAAGTTACATTTAAACTATTCTTTGTGGACAGGAATGCCTTTCATGTCAATAACTTTGCTTGTTATTTTAAATTTTTCTGTATACTCATCTCAGCTCCTTATGTAAGTTAAAGTATTTCCTGAAAATTACATTATATTTTTCATTTTCAATCCTTATAATCTAAGGATTTTTTGCTTTAAGTTTTTAATTTATCCAACAAATATTATTAGAAACATTGATAATGAAAGTCTTTAACTGTTTTTTACTTTCCCAATTTAAGGTTATTTTGACATATATTTTTTCATTATTATATTTTCTTATGTGATTTCTGTTGGATTTGTGTTTAGTTTTACAAATTGTTCTTTATTGTGTATATAAGTATCATACTGTGGTTTTCTCTTCTAATATGGAAATATGGTAAATTAATATTTATAGGTTTGCAACACTAAATAACAATACATTCCCAGATACACAAACGTTTTCCATTATGCATTTTCACTTAATGTTATAAAAAGATTTCATTTAGGATATTTAAGATTATGATTCAGAGAGAAATGGACTTGTTTTTCTTCATGTGGCTTTGCTTTCTGAGTCATCTTTTTGCAGAAATAACTTAAGGATTAGCTTTAGTTTTCCTTCTGTTGCTGACTGGGTTGATCTGCACTTTAACTGTATTTCTCTTTAAAACAATGAGATTAATGATTCTTCTGTGCAAGTATTTTAACTAAGAAATTATTTAGGCTTCATTTTTCCTTGAGTCAATTATAATGATATTTTTCTAGGAATTTAAATTTTTGTTTAAATGCATGTATAACATAGGCACATGGTTATTAATGAGATCATTTCATTTCTTAGTCTATTTTTAATTTAAGGTATTATTATCTAAAATTGATAACATTGGCTTTGTGGACTTGGTTTTTACTTGTCAGGAACTTAATTTATTATTTTTTGTTTGTTTGTTTGGTAAGAAGTCCTGGACTTCTACACATTATGTGCAGATAGAGCCTGTTGAACTATGATGATAAAATTCATCTCTAGATATTGTCAACCACTCTGAGGAGTGTAATCAATCAAACATCCTTGGTGGAGAGCCATTGATCCATAGATATGAGCTTTTCAAAAATTTATATCTTGTTTACTTCATTCTTCTTTCTTTACCATACAGTGTGTTTTGCGAGGGGTTTGTCTAGATTATTAGGCTAGTCAAAGATGACAAAGTTTGATAAGCCATTACAAAAATATTCTCTATTTCATCAATTTCTATTCTTATTCTCATTATATTAAAAACAAACAACAACAGCAAAACTAAACTAACCAATCAAAGGAAAAACTTTTGGGTGAATCCATTTTATTTGCAAAGTAAATGCCTAGGTTATTGTTCTGTTACTGTAAAACCAAAGGTGTTGGGACAATAGTAAGATGACCTCAGCCAAGAGGTCCCTGTCCTCTTCTGACCAGAAGTCCATGCTTGCAAAACCCAGAGCAAAACACTGTGAAAAGACAGCTTCTACTTCTGGATTACAAACCGACTACTAGATCTAAGACCCACCTACAGAGCCCTAAACTCATCAGACAAGGCTATAATCCCAGTACTTCACCTTCTCAACACAGCTCCCATCCCCAACCTTATGACTTCACTGATTCCCTCCTGTGAGGTTGGAGAACCCACGTGAAAGCTGCACAAATCAACCTACCTTTTTACTATAAATTTGACTCAGTTTGATTTATTATGTCAGTGGGAAGCCACTCAGTTACCCCAACATTTTCTGTAAAGCTATGGCTCAGGTTAGCCTCAGACGCATGATACTCTGCCTCTGTGTTGGGATTATTGGCATGTTCGACCACATGGAGCCTTCAGTCCTTCTTATATTTTACTTAAGACCTAAATATCTGATAAAACACTAATTTGTTGTATCACATGATTTTTTAAATAATCATTTAGTCATCCATGTCAATAGACATACTTAATATATAAGGAGCATAAAAGAGTGAAACTAAATGAAGGAATAGAAGGAAATCGATGGGAGATTATTTGTGCTGGCTAGTTTTATTTCAACTTGACACTATCTATAGTCATTGGAGGGGAGGAACCCTCAATTGAAAAACTGCCTGCATAAGACCAGGCTGTACTCAAGCCTGCAGGGCATTTTCTTAGTTAGTGATGGGGACAGCCTAGTCCATTGTACATGGTGCCACTGCTTGGCTGGTGTTATTGGCTGATAAAGAAAGCAGGCTGTGCAAGCTATGAGAAACAAGTCAGTAAACATCATTCCCACATAGCCTCAGCATCAACTGCTGCCTGCAGGTTGCGCCCCTGTTTCAGTTTTTAACCTGACATTCTTCCATGAAGTAGAAGTGAAATAAATCTTTTCTTTCTCAAATTGATTTTGGTCATGGTGTTTCATCATAGCAATAGATAGTCCAAGTAAGAATATTTTTTTATATGCAAGTATTTTGCTTTCATTTGTGTATGTGAATTCTGTGCATGCAGAGTCCATAGAGACAAGAAGAACATGTTAGATCTTCTGGAACTTGAATTACAAGTTATAAGCTTCCATATGAATCCTGAAAACTGAACTCAACTCCTCTGTCAGAGCTGTAACCATTCTTAATTCTGGCTGGCTGTCTAGCTTAGAAAAAAAATTGAAAATTGATAAGTACTATTACCAGACAAAACAGACTTTAAAATTTGAAAAATAAAAACACTAGAGCTAGCATATATACATGTCAACAAAATTTTTGATCCACCACAAAGAGAGAATGATTCTAAATATGTGTGCTGAAAGAACCCTTTGTGATGTGGCTATAAATGCAAAACCTGCTGAAAATGCAAAACCACCATTTTTCCTACCTGGAGACACAAATGTGACATGAATACACATCCTATAGGGCAAGCAAAGTTATGAGAGTGGTCACTAGAGTGTGCTGTGCTGGCTAGGGTTGTGGAGAGGGTTTCTTAATTGATACTATACATGTTATTAGTTTTGTTGTTTGTTTGTTTTTTAGGGACGTTAAATAATTTGTAGTTGGCCACACAACCCACGTTTGTCTAATACAATGTACTCTGTATATTTCTGAGTTTGCTTCTCTCCCTCTTCTTTCTTATTGATTTTATTTTTAATGGTATGTTCATCTATGGGTTTGTGAATATGAGTTCAGGTACCAGTGAAGGCCAGAAAGAGGTATCAGGTGAGCTAAGCTTGAGTAGCAGGCAGTGATCTTCCAGAGACAGTGCTAAAAACTAAACCTGAATTCTTTGTCAGAGCAGCAAGTGCTCTTGACCACTCTTCAGCTCTCTCTGCTGCTTTCTTTTGTCTCAAACATTTTCCAGTGACAGGTGACTCTCAGATGATGGGACTTAACAGTTTGTTGAAATACATTTTTCTGTGAAAATATAAAAATCTGAAGAAATTAGAAATTAACTTATACAAATCCACTACCATAGTGAAATATGAAATTGTTTCAGCCATTGCTAAGTCAAAATGTTTTAAAATATTAATAAAGTGATTAAAAACTAAGGGATTAAATCAGCAAATTAGATGTATCAAATCAAGAGCACATTGGACAACAATGGTTGGAGAATACATACACTTTAAAAATTATAGAGTATTTACAAGGCTTGATCTAAGGTTAATGTTGGGAACCTTTTTGAAGCAGTGTCTGTCCCACTGGAAGTTGTTGGCATTTTATGCTACTTCACTTCATCTAGTTTGAAATTTCCAAATTAGTATCCAATTGTTTTCTCTGTTTATCTTGTTTTATTTGCTTGTCACTATTCATGTGGAGTCAAGTTCACTAATGGCACTGTTCCACTCCCAGGCTTCTGCTGCTGCTGCTGCCTCCATATAGGAGTTATCCCTTATCATTCTGATGCTGTTCACATACTGATGAAAAATGTCCCCCATCATCAATTTTTTCTAAGCTTGTCTTTGAAAATGCAACTTCTAAATGGTTACCAAGCCAGGAAGGAAGCAGGACAATACTTTTTCATTTTTATTGGCAGCTAGAAATTAAAGCTTTCTGGGGAAGAAATTTAGTGCTAACTTTGAATGCTTATTTCTTATTTTGTCCTTTAAGCAGATAATTCCTCAGTGATAGAGAATGACTGCTTTGAACCATGGGCAATAATTTCTTTTGAAGTTCATGATGACTGTGAATAATGCTGTCTCCTCAATTTTGACACATTCAAGAAAATATATCTTTCTTTAATTGCTTTTCTCTGATTTCTCAAAGGTTATAACAGTTGAACACCAAGTTCACGATGTCAATGGAATCACAATGCAAATGATGTAAAGTTCAAGAAAACCAAGTTCTCAATTCTCAAGAATTGCAAAGTGACAAAATTTAACATTTTAACTACTTGGTAGACTTTGGATGCTAGAAAAGTACTATGCATTTTTGTTCACTGAAAGTCATGAAAATAGAGTATTTGCCAATGGAGATTAAGCCAGAGAAGATTGTGTTTTTCTGAGTAGAAATTTCCCCAGCCATAAACACACACACAGACACACACACACACACCATAGAAAAAACACTTCTTAAAAAGTTAGAACATCACATATTTCAGCAGAAAGGTATTCAAGCTGCTTTTAATGCAATAGTTACAGAATATTATGTAATAAAATCCTACTTAAGATTTTTTTTTCTGGATTGATTTTATCTACTAAATAATGGCTTTTGCCAGTTTTTTGTTTGTTTCCCTTCTGATTTGAGGTTTGTTTTTGTTTGTTTGTTTTGTTTTTGTTTGTTTGTTTGTTTGAATCAATTCAGCCATTTCCCAAAATCAGCAAATCTTGAATATATCCCATGAGACTCTTGCTGGGCCGTGTAGAATTGATTGTCTCCTCATTCATTCAGTACTTGCTGTGTGTGGGTACAAACTGTAAAAAAGAAACAGAGCCCAAGAGATTGTTGATCATAAAATTTACATTCTAGAAAAAAGAAAAGGAATAATATATGATTCTGTAAAATGCCATTAGTGCGTAGTACCATGAATGAAACTAAAAGACTGAAGAGTAGAGAAAGAAGTAATTTTAGATGAAACATGTTAAATAACATGAAGGTGACCTGGGAAAGTGATATGGAGGAAGGGAAGAGGTGCAAGGTTACTGAGAACAGGACAGAGATCAAGGCTCCAGAAACATTAGTAGCTGTAAGATGACTCATGGCATATTCCAGGAATGATACAGTGTCCCATGAAAACACATGGCAGCAAGAAATTGTTTTATTGAGGGAATATATGATGAAAGACTTTATGGACCTTGTTGAGGTTAATTTTAATTTTAGTTGGAACTACTTTTGAATCCAAGTGATGCTGTTCTCTGACTCAGGTCATATGAAAGAGAAAACTGGAGATGTTAAGTAGAAAGCCTGTGTAGGCTGGAGGTAAGGGATCGGTTACATTGTTTTGCTGTGGTTTCTGTGGTCAAGAGTTTCTGTGGCTTTTGTGACTGTGGGAGCTCTTGCACTTGAAGCATAAATGTTCAGAATTGAGAGTTCATCTTGGTAGATTTTTCCTTTGGTGAGTATGAAGTGTCCTTCCTTATCTTTTTAAATAACTTTTGATTAAAAGTCAGTTTTATTGGATATTAGAATGGCTACTCCAGGTTGTTTTTTGGGACCACTTGCTTGGAAAAATTTTCCAGCCTTTTACTCTGAGGTAGTGTCTGCCTTTGTCACTGAAGTGCATTTCCTGTATGCATCAAAATGCTGGGTCCTGTACACATATCTAGTTTGTTAGTCTATGTCTTTTTATTGGGGAATTGAGTCCAATGATGTTAAGAGATATTAAGGAATAGTGATTGTTGCTTCCTATTATTTTTGTTGTTAGAGATTGAATTATGTTTATGTGGCTATCTTCTTTTGGGTTTGTTGAAAGAAGATTACTTTCCTGCTTTTTCTGGGGTGTAGTTTCCTTCCTTGTGTTGGAGTTTTCCACCTAATATCCTCTATAGGGCTGGATTTGTGGAAAGATTTGGTTTTTTGCCATGGAATAGCTTAGATTCTCAATCTATAGTAATTGAGAGTTTTGCTGGGTACAGTGGCCTGGGTTGGAATTTGTGTTCTCTTAGGGTATGGATGACATCTGCCCCGATCTGGCTTTTATGGTCTCTGGTGAGAAGTCTGGTGTAATTTTGATAGGTCTGCCTTTATATGTTACTTGACCTTTTTCCCTAACTGCTTTTATTAATATTCTTTCTTTGTTTTGTGCATTTGGTGTTTTGATTATTATGTGATAGGAGGAGTTTCTTTTCTGGCCCAATCTATTTGGAGTTCTGTAGGCTTCTTACATGTTCATGGACATCACTTTCTTTAGGTTAGGGAAGATTTCTTCTATAATTTTGTTGAAGATATTTACTGGCCCTTTAAGTTGGGAATCTTCATTCTCTTCTATACCTATTATCCTTAGCTTTGGTCTTCTCATTGTATCCTGGATTTCCTGGATGTTGTGGGTTAGGAGCTTTTTAAGTTTTCCATTTTCTTTGACAGTTGTGTCAATGTTTTCTATGGTATCTTCTGCACCCAAGATTCTCTCTTCTTTCCTTCTCCTTCTCTTTCTCCTCCTTCTCCTTCTCCTCCTTCTCCTTCTCCTTCTCTTTCTCTTCTCCTCCTCCTCCTCCTCCTCCTCCTCCTCCTGTTCTCCTTCTTCTTCTCCTTCTTTCTCCTTCTCCTTCTTTCTCCTTCTCCTTCTCCTTCTCTTCTCCTCCTTCTCCTCCTCCTCCTCCTCCTCCTCCTCCTCCTCCTCCTCCTCTTCCTCTTCTTCTTCTTCTTCTTCTTCTTTTCTGTTGGTTATGCTTGCATCTATGGCTCCTGATTTCTTTCCTAGGTTTTATATTTCTAGGTTTGTCTTCCTTTGTGATTTCTTTATTGTTTCTATTTCCATTTTTAGATGCTGGATGGTTTTGTTCAATTCCTTCACTTGTTTGGTTGTATTTTCTTGCAATTCTTAAAGGGATTTTTGTGTTTCCTCTTTAAGGACTTCTACTTTTGTTCTCCTGTATTTCTTTAAGGGCTTTATTTATGTCTTTCTTGAAGTCCTCTATCATCTTCATGAGAAGTCATTTTAAATCTGAATCTGGCTTTTCCATTCGATGGGGTATTCAGGACTTGCTGTAGTTGGAGAACTGGGTTCTGATGATGCCAGGTAACCTTGGCTTCTGTTGCTTATGTTCTTGTGCTTGCCTCATCAACTGCTTATCTCTAGTGTTACATGTCCTTGCTGTCACTGACTGGAGCCTGTCCTTCCTGTGATCCTGATTGTGTCAGAACGCTACAGAATCCCACTGTCTCTGTGATCCTGTTATTCTGGGATCCTGTGATCAGGAGATCTTGGGTACATCAGAGCTCCTGTGAGTCAAGCTACCTCTGGGATCCTGAAATCCTGTGATCCTGTGTGTGTTAGAGCACCTGGGAGTCGATCTTTCTCTGGGTGTTGTGGGAGTGGGCACTCCTCCATTGTTGGTGGGATTGCAAGCTGTGACAACTACTCTGGAAATCAGTCTGGCACTTTCTCAGAAAATTGGGGATAGTACTACCTGAGGACCCAACTATACCACTCCTGGGCATATACCCAGAAGATGCTCCAGGATTTAATAAAGGCACATGTTCCACTATGTTCATAGTGGAGCCTTATTTATAATGGTCAGAAGCTGGAACGAACAAAGATGTCCTTCAACAGAGGAATGGATATAGATAATGTGGTACATTTACACAATGGAGTACTACTCAACTATTAAAAACAATGAATTCATGAAATTCTTAGGCAAATGGGTGGAACAAGAAAGTATCATCTTGTGTGAGGTAACCCAATCACAAAAGAACACACATGGTATGCATTCACTGATAAGTGGATATTAGCCCAAAAGCTTACAATACCCAAGATACAATTCACAGACCACCAGAAGCTCAAGAAGAAGGAATATTAAAGTGTGGACTCTTTGGTCCTTCTTAGAAGGGGGAACAAAATACTCAAGGGAGGAAATATGGAAGCAAAGTGTGGAGCAGAGAGTGGAGGAAAGGCCATCCAGAGACTACCCCACCTGGGGATCCATCCCATATACACTCACCAAACTCAGACACTATTGTGGATGCCAAGAAGTGCTTGCTGAAAAGAGCCTGATATAGCTGTCTCCCGAGAGGCTCTGTTAGAGCCTGACAAATACAGAGGTGGATGCTCGTGGCCAACAACCATTGGACTGAGCACATGGTCCCTAATAGAGCAGTTAGAGAGAGGACTGAAGGAGCTGAGGGGGTTTGCAACTCCATAGGATTAACAACAGTATCAACCAACCAGACCCTCAGAGCTCCCAGGGACTAAGCCACCAACCAAAAAATACACACAGAAAGACCCATGGCTCCAGCTGTTATATAGCAGAGGATGGCCTTGTAGGGCATCAGTGGGAGGAGAGGGTCTTAGTTCTGTGAAGGATTGAGGCCCCAGTGTAAGAAAATGTCCAGCGGTGAGTCAGGAGTGAGTGTGTGTGTGGGAATACTCTCATAGAAACGGGGGGAGGGGGAAATGAATAGGGGGTTTCCAGGTGGGTGGTGGAAACTAGGAAAGGGGATAAGATTTGAAATGTAAATAAATAAAATATCCAATTTAAAAAAAGTTGCTATGGAAAAACATTGTATCAGTCAAATATAAAGGTGGATGAGACAGCTTAGTGGGTAAGGATCCTTGTCCTGAAAACCTAGCAACCTGAGTTCAATTCCTAGGATCCCTCATGGAAGGAGAGAAGTAAATCTGAATTGTCCTTTGACCTCCGTATGCATGTTATACCTTGTAAGAGTATGTATGCATTCATGCATGCTTATGAACATACACACACACACACACACACACACACACACTCACACACACACTCACACACAAACAATTTTAAAGAGAAATATTTTTAATTTACCAATAAATAAAATTTTAAATTAAACGGCAGATACTTAAGTTTTAGAGTCAATATTGTACTTTATTTTAAATAAAGTGACAGACTATACAAAGTTCTCAGTTTTTAGCATGGAGTTCTCTTCTGGGAAACTCTTAAGAGAATAATTTTTTTATGGCCCACACTGAGGGCAATGATGAGATAGATGCTTCCTCAATAAATATTGTCTTCTGACAAATATAGACACTTTCAAACAGAGACAAGAAAGAAATTTTCTGTCACTGTCCCTCATGACTTCATCTTTGACCTTCACTTCTGACCCTGGTGTAATTGTTTCCTCTTGCCAGCAAGGCTCTGTGAGAATCCTTTATTTTATTCTATTTTGACTTGTGTGTTGAAAATCAGTGACTCTGTGTAATTCTAAATCCCTACATAGTTTTGATGCTTTATGCCTAGAGTTTCCAAACTTGGATTTAATATCCAAATTTCTTTATTCACCACAAAAAATGCATGACAGAATCTTGTGTGTCTTGGTTAGAGAAGTTCAGCTTCTTATGGAAAAGTCAAGATTAATGAGCAGGAGAACCTTGGATTTGTTAAGAGAAATGTTATGCCCTTTTGGGTAGAATATCACCAAGCTTCCGAAATTATTCACAGCTGAGAATTATCTTTATTATTCTACTTTATTCTTCTTCTTTATAAGTTCTTTAGCTAAAAGATACAGAACAGTCATGGAGACTTAATTGTACCCCACCCTCCCATGATATGTCTCTTAATTATCCATGGAAGTAAACTTAACATTATTTATTGCATTTGAATGTCATCAAACAGATACTGACTAATTTTCTACCAATTTCCTCCAATCAGTTTGCTAAACTAAAGTATTTTAAAGGTTAATTGTCAAATCCTTTTGGGGGAAAGAGCTACCTAAAGGCTAAGTTTCCAGACTAAGTAATATGTCCTTATCTAAGTTAAAAAAATTTACTCATGACAGTTTGCATTTGGTATGCTAAGAATTGGCTCCTTGCAAAACTGAGAGATGGGATAAGGGGTATAGTGAAGTAAGTTTTATTCTTGTGTTTCATGATGCTTAGCATGTTCTCTTGGGGACAAAGGCAAAGAGAGTGAACTCATAGAAGAAAAGGACTCACAAGTTGGAACCATTTTAGAACAAATACAAACTTAGTGAGTTTGTAGGCTGGTTGTTAACCATTGCTTACCTTCTCAGCATTATTCTCTTTAGTAAAGAGTGTAGCAGTTCCTCAGTTGGTTCATTGTAAGAAAATAACCTTGGAGATCGTTTCTCCATGGGCAGAAATATAATTTATAATTTGTGCCAATATGCCAATGGAGAAGAAATAGGATACTTAGATTATTTAGAAATGAACCATTTCAAAAAATTACTATATTTTGGAATAAAACAAAGGTAGGCATCACATGGCATGGGACATAGTTGTTTACTGCAAATTTTCCAGTTGCCTCTTGAGGGGTCAGAAACCAGAAACTATAAAAGTATGCCCGTTCATACTTATTCCCGTTTAGTAATACTAGCCACAAGTTTTAACGGAGAATATGACTGCCCAGATAGAGGTAACATATCTTTAGTCACATGTGGCAGAGAACAAAGTCAGGCTCAGGAAGCATAAACAATAATGACTGTAGTATCTGGTATTTCCAAGGTTCAAGCTGCTTGTTATGAACTCTTTCTTATTCCTATTGCCTGAAGAATGCAGATGATTGAAATCGCTTCAGACACTGAAATTTATAAACAAATCTTAAACTTTTTTAAGTCATTTCTTTTGTTTTTTTTAAATTATAATATAATTATATTTACTTCTTCCAATTCCACCTTAAAAACTTCCCCATATACCTTTCATCATATCTTTCCAAAGCACTATGCCTACTCTTAAAAATTATTTTAAACTAATTCTCTTTCAAGCTCATTGACTTTCCTTCCATTAAGTGTTGATACATACATATAGGCATATGCATATACATGTATACTCATATACAGGGCTGATCATTTGGTATTGGAAAACAACTTGGTGTGCTCTTCTTTAGAGAAGTCTATTTGTCCTTTTCTTGATATTTCATAGGAGCCAGTAGGGCTGAGGCCTCCTGAGCTTGCCTCTGTCCACTTTGGATGTCTATTGTTGTTCCTGTTCAGATCATATTTAGCCATAACCTTTCTCATTTAAACCCTTATATTTTGAGCTTTTGGTATTAAAGCAAACTAGTCTGAACTGTTTGCACAGACCAGCTGGTCTCAGATGAATAACAGGAAATGAGCACACATCTGTTTGGAGTTCCAGCTACCTGTCATGTTAGCTTTCACAGTTTCTGTATACTTTGGCCTACCAAGGAAGCTACTGTCAGGAAAATTCAAACACTGACTTCATATGATGGGATCAGTATCAGTAATGCCACTGTACATATTGGACTTTCCAAATAGTTCCAGAGGTTGGTTTGAGGCTCAATTTGGCAGCCCCAAGTTACACAGCTCATTTCCTATGATGAGAATTATATGTGGTTATTACTGAGCTGATGTATTTTGAAAATGTTCATGGCTTTGAGATTTCAATCTTATATACAGAAGTAAATTAAACATATAAACTAAAAGCAAGTTTCAAAAAATGGGTTGAGGAGTACATCTTTGAGATCAGCACACTGGACTGTATAGTTTTTAATATGTCAGATGTGAATAAGATATTATTTATTCTTGGGCTATAGAGACATACCTTATTACTTTGAGTTATCTTCTATGCCTCAAATTTTCAGAGAATTTCAACATAAGTCAATAAACATGCACTGATTCAACATCTCCTGTCATCCCTGTTTATTGTGCTATAATAGAGGTCTCAGTTTCCTTGGGAAAAAGGAAACAGTGTTTGAATTTCAGACATCTGATGAAAAATTCTTCTGAATAGTTATGTAGTATATAAACATTATTATATTTACCCCAATTTCTTTGATTTTCCAGCTTGCCTTTAGCTAGTATCATTAATTTTATCTTATAGAAAGTTTCTGATCTTAATGTTTACTTGTCAAACATTGTGCTTGGTGACTCACTTACAAGCATTTATTTAATTCTTCAAATGTCTTTTAAAATTTTTATTGTTTCTTCTTTGCAGATGAAGAAATTATTACTCAACAATATATGTAACTAATAATGGAACTAGGGCATATCAGCGATGGAATGTGAACCTACTACATTTCCATTGCTCTGGTATATTCACTATTTTTTTGTTTGTTTTGACAAAAGCTGTCATCATGCAACCAGACTGCTGGGATTACAAAGTTATGTGTCACCATTTCCAGTTTAAAATGTTGTGGATGGAGAAATTGCTTAGTGGTTAATAACTTGTTGTTATTGCAAAGAACCTGGATTTAATTTCTAGAATCCACATGGTGATTGATAATTATCTGTTATGCGGCACTGTTTTCTGACCTCTCTGGGCATCATACATATGCATGGTACACAACCAAGCAAAATATTTGGTAGATATAAAACAAAAACAAATAGATCTTTTTAAAAAATTAAAAAATAATATAGACGTTGGAAAAAATTAATTACAAAGTATACTAGATACTATTAGAATTTAATTTGGTATGTAATTGGATAAAATGGCTGGAATACCAATATTTAAGATTATTTTATTGTACCCAATTCAAGTCTTTTTGTTTTTTTTTTTCAACAAGAGTATTTCAGGAATATGACAGGAAATATGAACTTGATTAAGAACTTCCAATTTCCAGTAGCACAAAGGCTTACAATAGTCTCTTTTCCATAGCAGCTTCCATGCTAATATTGTTTTGGGATTCATGTCATGATAGCATCTAACTGGCAAGTAGTTTGTAATCATAAAGCCTACTATATGTTGCTTTGGCAGATCTCAGTCTCTGTAAGCAGCATCTGTAAAATGAGCACCACGGCACTTTCAAGACCCTCTCCATGTTCAACTCAATATAACAAAATCTTTGGGGTTAGGCACAGTTTAGTTCTGGGTCCCTGGAAGAATTCTTAGCAAAGGGACCCATTTTATATTGAATTGATGAAATTAAAACAGATAAATGAATATGAAGATATGGCAATGAGTATTTCCTGGGAATTCAAAAGTATTTAAACAATGAAAAAATCAAAATAACCTTTTACTTTTATAAAAGTTTAGGTTAAAAGAAAACAAGGGACTGGGAAATGATGGACAGACCAAGAGGATGACATGGGGGCAAATGTAAGGCACTGCTGCCACTATGACCAGAGGAAACTAGAATGAGTTTGCCTGTCAGAATATGAAAAGACAGACACTCAAGTTTGGGAAAATGCTAAGATGATGGGCTCTATGTTATAGGTAGAGGGGCTTAGAGGTCTCACACAGGAGCATGAGAAGACAAATGAGGAGGGGCACAAGCAACTCCTTTGGCTTTCATTCAGCCTTCTTGCCCTTTGCCTGTGTGTCTGGAGCAGAATCCATGCTTGGCTTTCCTTCTGTAGTGCTCACAGGTCTGAGGTCTCACAGCATTCCCTTTGCTCTGCATCTACAGTGGATTCCTTCTGTATTTCCCTTACTTCTGCTAGTCCTGCCACCACACAGCCATTCCTGAAATGGTCTTCCTTCCTTCCCAATATGTTTTATTATTCTGAGGCATACCTGGAAGCATTCAACAGTTTTGTAGTTAAAACAACAGCAACCAAATCAAACAAACAAAAAGAAACCTCATGATGATTGTAAAGAATTTCCATAGAGATTTATCCTACTTAGTAGTGTTAATATCTAGCATGAGCATGGTACATTTGCTACAATTAAGACAATACTGGGTGTTTATATTCATGAGTTCTTTATCTCATTATTTTCTATTTATTCAATCATTTTCAACAGCATAGGGTGATTTTAATGTTTAGCATAGGATCTAATATGAATTTATTATTGTAAAACAAATTATTACTATGTTATATAATAAATATGCAAATTGTGTAATTTTTACTCTAAAAGTTATTACTGAACAGAATTCACAGAGGTTGAGTCTTCTCCCAGTTTCCATTTGCTGGACAGAATGGGGATTCTGAGATTGAGACATAGTGTGATTTCTCCATCCGTGCCCACTCAAAACCTAGTACTTGGAACTTGTATCATGCATTATTAATGAATCTCAGGCATCACTGATTATAAGATCATAGGTAAAGAGAGAGGTGTTTTGGAGAGCTTATATACAAACATATGAATGTTTGGTAGTCTTTGAAAGAACTTGAAAATTTACTTATGGCTTCCAATATATACTCTCATAAACGTATCATATCCTCCCATGTCTGAGAATTATTATTGCTAGAGTAGAAATTGCTCTTTCTCAGTGAATCCCCACTGTAATGACCTCAGAAGAACAGAATCAAGAAAGCTTATGTATTCTATACAATTCTCTGTTGACCTGAGATCAGCAGTAAAGTTCTCTCCAGGCAGGCTCTGCTGCAGGATGCAATCATGCAGTCATCAAAGCTCCTTCACCTCTCAGTTACAAGGACTTGGTCTAAGGTCAGAATGGCAGCTTTCATTTATGTCCTTTGACATCCTCAGTGTGAAAATGCATCTTGAAGTTCTAACTGGTGACAGTTAGAGCAACACACACAAGTTACATGTCATCCAGTCCTCGTGCTGCTTCACAGTAGGTATTTGTTTACAACAGGGACAAGTACATACACCCAGTTTCAATTTATGGTATCTGGCAATTTCTACTGCTGGGATCTTAGCCAAAGACAAGCACTCCCCTTCTATCTGTCTTTATCCATTTTGTTTCTCAGTTAATATTTTGAAGTATTCTTCTTATAAATTCCTAAATATGCCATTTGGAGTTTGACTTATGACAAAAATGTTCCTCCCAACAGCTGTTATAAATTATGCCTGTATCATGATTTTTGCCAAATTCCTGTTCTTTCTGGATCAGAAAAATCTAGTTTTCTCATTCTTGGGCAACTCATTAAACATGTTTGAAATGATCTATTTTCCTATATAGTGGGTAAATTGCCTTCAACATGGTGCTGTTACTAGGATTAGAGAATGACACAGTAAATAGTATTAGTGTAGTTCCAAGGCCATATAAGGGGATAAATGGTAGGCATATGTTTACCCCTTTTATGGGGAATGTACAATAATATACAAATACACAAGAGAACATCCTCAGACTTGTATCCATTAGGAACTGTTAAGAACCTCCAAGAACGGGAGGTTGATCTGATCACTTTGCTCATTTGGTCTGTTCATAGTTATTTTGAGAGTAGAACTGAAAGAGCTGAGACCAGAATCTAGACTCACCCTATGTCAAAATTTACTAATGTTGTGGCTTGAAGATAGGAATAATGAAATTGGTTTTAGATTTCATCTTAAATTCTGGAAAGTTTGGAATCATCCAGTGGAAGCTGCTGTTGGTAGTTCTGTGCAAAGACAAAGAAAGAAAAACAAATCTTTCATGATGGGAACTACTAGATTAATCCTCATAATGAGATAATGTACTCACATACCCCAGAATACCATACGAAGAATGATAAGTATTTGACATCATAGAAGGCATAAATGACAGATCAACATTCTGTACACCAGTTTCCCCATCCTATCCCTTCTTCCTATCCTGTTTCTATTGCTCTTGTCCTTTCTCTCATTAACCTCCTACAGGAAGTCTTTATGGAGGATTCATTCTAACCCTATTCAATTTCTAGATATTTATAATTTATAGGATCAAAATCTCAGTTTCCTTTATCTCACTATGACTTCTGTAAACCCACTCTTAAGCTTGTTTGTTTTGTTCTATATAACAGTTTAAGTAGATTCCACAGCATCTCTTCTTATTTAAAAGTGGTTCATGGACAGTCGTTTTTGTTCATTTATTTGTTTTGCGTTTTTTTTTTCAGAGCATCATTAAAACTTCAGTCTAGCCATTGTAAAACTTCAACTTTTTCAGTCTCAGGAGGCATCTATACCTCTCAGACTCTGCTCTCCCTGCTTCTTGGTTTGTATCTACTTTGAGACCTGAGGTGGATGAGATAGCTTTGTCTTTTTTCCAAAATTTTAGTGTTTTTCTCCCCCAAAATATAATTCTGTATCAGTCATGCAAATGTGATTGAAATAAGAAGGGCAACAGAGAGAGGATTAAAGGGAGGAGAGAAAACTTGGATATTGTGTTTACCTGTCATTTATGCCTTCTCTGATGTCAGATACTCATCTTTTATCTGACATTTTGGAGGAATTTAGAAGTATTCTCACACTTTAGGGACTTCCATAGATGCATCCCTCATGCATACATCATGCTAGCTGTATTTTCCACATTTTCCTCCCAGAGGGAGTTCTCCTATTAAAGTCTATAGTTCTCATTGCGTATACCGCAATTTCATTGTTGAGACAGTTCAGATTAGTAAGACTAATTTTTCTACCTTGGGATTTCCTTGTTAGTCACTTATATTTAGCCTTTCCCCAGTGGAAATTTATGGTAATGTCTTGCAGTTCCTTTGAAATCATCTTAATTAGGTGTGACATCAGCTGATATTTGTTGTCTAAGGAAACTGTTCCTATAGACCTTTAAACCAGATTCATCACATCAACGTCTTTTATACAGCATGAAGATGAAAGATGAACAATAGGTTAAGTCTTGTCAGGTCATGTCTAATTTGGCACTTCTTGGATTTGACCTTCACAATGTAGCTTACATTTCAAGATCAAAGAAAGAGTCATATATAACACTGAGTTATCAAAGAAGATAGCCCACTAAAGAATCTTCTTATGACATTACAGTTTTAATTGTTGCATTTGGATTTACAAACCAAAATCTTTAAGGCATCTGACAGCTTTTTCCATACAAACTATTTTTTTCTAAGAAGTTTTAACAGCTTGATGGTTAAAAGTTCATGATTTATCTTTCACCACCTTTGAAGAATAATCCTGATCCTTTGTGTGCTATCTGCTAAAATCTATTTAAATCTTCCAGTGCCATAATTTTGATTCTAATAAAATGAACATATTTAGCTCATTGTATTGTTGTGATTATTAAATAGTATGTGGTCTTAAAAAAACCACTGAACAAAGTTGCTACTCTATAGAAATCAGCATGATAATTTAAAGACACTGACTTACTGCATCAAATTGAAATCAAAGGAAGGAGTTTTGGGTTTGTTTGGTTTGAGATAGGGTCCTTGTTGCCAAGGAACTCCTATTGTAGATCATAATAGCCTGGAAACTGTGATGATCTTCAATCAATGACTCAGACTCCTGGAACATGTGAGAATGCCTCAGCAAGCTCCTAAGAACACTGCTGCAAACTTACTTATTAATGCTAATGGCCACCCTTTATACCCTCCACCCAAGTCCCATTGGTCCCAAGTAACCATGTCTTACAAGTGGCAGTTCCTGATTGGCTGGCATTGTTTACATCACCAATTGTTAGGCTCTCAGGATGTCTTCAGTTAGGTCCTCATGCAGAAATTGCCTCCACATCTGCGTGTCTCCAGACATTTATATGGAGGCAACCACTGCTTCTTCAGTGAGGCCTGCCATTCATGTTACATTTCCACCCTTTTGTTTTTAGATTTTGATAGCCTATTGGGAGATAGGGTGCCATTTCCTTGACATTTTTGACCCCACCTTGGAGGATTCCCAGTATACTGTGCCTGTCTTAGGTTGTCCTGTCTTCTAGGATCTTACCTGCCATTGACTACCAGCTCTCAGAGACATTATTCCAGAGGCATGTCACACAAGGGGGAGACAAAGAATGGCCTATATGGTGGTCTCACAGATCTCTGCCATACAGACTTTGATCATTTCCTTAATAGGTCCTTGATTGGGATTTCTGAGAGTAATTAGTACCTGAAGATTTGTCTTATTTATGGAGCACTGCCTGGAAAGATGCTGTACAAGACACTTAAAGAAAATAATTATTAGTATAACAATTTTTCCCAGTATAGCATAAGTGGCTATCCATGAGAAGTCTAATAGCCTCTTAATATTGTTCCCGACTTTTCCCAAGATCCCAGCATCCAGGGAGAACACAGATACCCTGGTTGCATTGAGGATGGCTATGCTTTCCCTTAACAACACAGAATAGTTAAGGAAATTATCTGACTAGTTACCTTCAAGATATTGAGCCAATTGTTGTTGGATTTCAATGGCATTATGTACCTTGTAAGGGGTTAGGGAGACTGAATGAAACCTGGGGTCACAGACCAATAGATACATGTCCCTACCAAGAGCCAACTCTTCCGCCAGGAGGTTGTTTCAAAATATAGATGACCTGATAAAGATATTGATTTAGTACCTCCTGTGCATGTAGTGCCTCAGATGACTTAGAGACTACAGTATTGACAGTCTCTGCCAACATGGCTGTCTGGGTTAAGGCAACAGTAGCCATTGTCACCTTTCAATGCCTGCAATGATGGCTGCAATGATAGCAGTGGTAACACTAAAGTTCCTCTTTCCCCAGTGTTGGGGTTGTAAAGGAGTCCAGCCCATCAGAGTGATGGCCTGAAAGTGAGTGGTATGTACCACAGGTATCCACATAGCACCTGGTTCCCTCATCAGGATGGCTGATGTTGAGTATCCCATCCAGCAGGCAGTCAGGAGATGTTTCTCACTAAGGCAGTTAAGGCTGTCTCTGATAATGAAGGTATTGGTCATCAGAAAGAAAAAGAGAAGTTGGACATAGACTGGGGTGACTTTTCCAGACTGGGGTGGGCTGGCTGTCAATGGTTATATTCACGGGAGTTGCTCCAGTCCACATTTTCACCCACCAGTTTAATATGTAAATATGTTTCATTAAAGTGGTAGCCACCTTTTAGGAGAGAGTAAGGAGGCAAAGAGGGGCCACATAGATCTCAATTGCCCATAATGAGGTCATATCAGAATCAAATGAGATCCCTGTTAACATAGGAAGCAACATTGGAAGCACTGTGTGAGGTGAACCTCCTCATGCCAAGTATGAGGTTAGATGACAATATCAGGTAGTACCTGGCAAACCTTACCCTAGCACATGCTGGCAATGCTCCCAAGAGATAGAGAGTCCCATGAAAGTAGGTGTTTGAGGAATCCTTGGACAGCCAGTCAGGGTGGACATGATATGCCTTAAGGCTCCTTTGGAAATTTGTAATCTGTAAGAAAAACGTGAAATTCCATGCTCAACATGGTGCCATAGGTTAGACTATCATGAAAGTCCCCTGTGGTCATATTGTGTAGTTGGATACAAGGACCAATGGAGAAGACATTGGTGGTAAAGAAGAGAATTGCCTTTGTGGGCCAGGTACCCTCCAATTGCAGTGGAGTAGTGTCTAAGTTTATGAAGGGCAAATCAAAACTAGCATTGAAAGAGAAAAGAACAAGGTAGGCTGGGGAGTTAACTGCTACAAAATAAAAGAATGGGGGGACAGGGGCACCAAAGCTCAGAGCTCCTTGGCCCTCCCAGGCAGAAGAAAAATTCATAGACACAATATGTATGTTACTTCTTCCCGTCCTGGTATTCTCCTGACTCCTTCATTGGGGAAAACACAAATATAACCTTACCCCCTCATCAGAAGCAGAACAGGCAGTTGCCATTGACAAGTTATTGGGTCTCTCCATCTTACCTCGGCAAAAATGCCCAATGTTTGTAAGCAGGGCTCAGCCCTTTCTCATTGAAGGAGAGAAATTTCACATGAAATAGAACCTCCACCAATGCTTGGTTTGAATCTGTTTTGGATTCCAGGGAGGTGACCCAAGCAAGTGCTTCCTTCCAGGAGTGATTTTTTTCTTTCTATGATTGCTTGACCTTGAGGATTATAAGGTATTCCAAAGGAGTGACTGATCCTCCATGAGGATAGGAAGGTGCTGAACTACTGAGATGAGTAGGCTGGTCCATTGTCAGTCTTGAGTGCCCAAGGCATTCTCATTACCAGCATTGCTGATTTCATGGCATGAATAAATGAGAGGCCTTTTTACCTGCCATGGCCATCAACTTTACAAAGGCAGAGCAAATATCTACCACAACATGACATACCTAAGTTTATCAAAGGCTGGGTAATGGGTGACGTCCATTTGCCAGATTGCACTGGGGAGTAGATCTGTATGGCTAACTCATGATCTGAAAAGGGATCCCAACAATGCAAGAGGTGCATACATTGCATAGGACCTTGCAAGATGTTTATATTGCAAAATAGACAATTTGAGCAGAAGCTTATGTAAGTGATGAAAGGAAAGGTGAAATTGCTGGTGTAACATTCTGGCTTTTTCTAGCAATTCCATATCTGCTGACATAATCAGGGAACTGGTACTCTCATTTCCTTCTGCTAATAGACCAGGCAATTTAGAATTCCATCTTATATGTGAGATGAACTAGGGATGTACCTTATTCTCAAGAGCCTTCTGGGTAGACCACATGGAGATATGTGTAAGGCTATTTTGCTCTTTAATATAGGAGAAGAACAGGGTACAGGGTATAGACAGTCTGTTCTATATATTAGATTGACTGTCTGAGAAAATATTAATTTGTTCCATCTCAAAAATTTTCAGGAATCCAAATAATTCACCTAGTTGTACTGAGCCAAGTACTGGATGGGCAGTTGACATTAGAATTGGGGATGATCCCTGACTTTGTGACCTGTGAGGCCCTGTTGGTCATGTTACATAATGTCATCCAAACAGAAGCTATTGTCCATAGTAAGCACAGCACCCGTGTCTTCCAGAATATCTCAACCTGAGGTGGTAGGTGGTAGGGAACATCAGCCACAACAGGTCTAAAAGATCCCCAATTGCCATCTAAGTCCTGCCAATGGACATGTTGGGTAGTCATTTTGGTGGCCTGTTGGAGGGACCAGGCCTGAGTCTCTAATAGAGGGACCTCAATGATTCATTTTTAGCTATTACAGTGACATCTGCCCCAGTGTCAACCAAGTCTTTAACTGCTGTACAGTCTAAATGTACAGTCATCATTGAGGAATCAGGAAACAAAGGCAAGGTTCAAAGGACTCCTGACTGAGCAGGGTCCCCCTTACTGGTGGGGCTAAGGGATGCCCTTTTTGGAGTTTAAATTGTCTTCCTGCTTTTGATAATGGTAATCCCTAGCCCAGTAGAAACGCCTAAGGTAATCAGGTATATTTTAGCAGTGCTTGTTATGGGTGGCCACCACTTCCTCTGTGGAAGAATTCTTAAGACTTGTGATGATTGCAAGGAGAATAGGTACAAAGGAACAAGAGAAAACATGCATCTAGAGGGCAGGGTCCCACATATTCTTTGGAGATATCCAGGGGGCCAAAACAGCAGCCTCACCCCCACATTGGTCGGACCAGGTCATGAGTTTTAACCTTGAGACTTCATGTCACCAGAAAGGTTATCAGTGCCCTAATCTGGGGTTCCTTGAGGGTGGAGTGGAGGGAACCCATAACCAAATGACAAACAGATATAACAGATGAGGTGTCGAAAGTCTCATAATAATCAGGGGACTCCCAGGTCCAAGACTGTATGCCGGTATGGCATCTCCGAGAGGGAAAAGACATTTACGAGTGGATTTCTGTGTAACACCCACCTGGGCCACCAGCCTCTACGTTAGGAACTGGGATGAATCCAAACCAAAAGTCGGGGTAGCTTGTAGAGAAAGTGGACAAAGACAAAGAAGAAAGTAAAGAGGACAGTGAGCTTGTTGGTTGCCAGGGTGAGCTGACAAAGACAAAGTAGAAATAAAAGATGTGTGTGCACCCACCCTCTAACTGAAAAACAGAAAGTGAAAGTGCAATGGTCACCTGGACAAAGTAAACAGAAAAGAGGTCTGTCCCTTAGTGAGATCCACAACACAAAGCACTAAGGGGCCAACACTGAACGAGCAACCAAAGGGGCACAATAGTCATGCCACAAGGAGAAGCAGAGCGGATCACTGTGTCACTGTGGGTACAGTCTTTGTGGCGACAGGCAAAAAGGATCCTTAAGAAAAGGAGGCTCACAAGCAGCTACAAAACGAAGATAATATAGTAGTACATAGACCATGTTGGGCACCAGATGCTGCTTTGAGCCCTGGTCTATCCGATGTCTGACCATACCTACTCTTGGGAGTTAGAGATGAGTTGGCACAGAATCAATGGCTCAGACTCTGGGAGCAACTGCAAACGCCACAGAGAGCTTGTAAGAACACCACACCACCACAAGCTTGTTTATTAATCCTCAGTGGTGCCCTTTGTTCCCTCCACTCCTGTCTCATTGGTTCCCAGTAAGCACGTCTTCCAAGTGGCAGTTCCCAATTGGCTGGCATTGCCTGAGTCACCGAACTTTATGCTCTCAAGTAGGCTTCAATTAGATCCTCATGCAGAAGTTTCCTCCTCTGCTGCTGTGTGCCCGACATTTATTCAGAAATGACCATCCACATAGAGAGGTCTGCCATTTGTCCTGCAAACTGAAAGAAGGAAAAGTCAGGAGATTTTTAATGTCCACTGTTTTCTAAAGGAAACACTGAAGCGAGTATTTGAAAGTGGATAAGTGGATGGATACATCTCTTCTTCCTTCTGATTTTATGTTTTTCTAAATAAGCAAGATAATGCTTAAGATACATACTCTCATTGAAGATAAAAAAAAACTATCTTAATTATTCAGAGAATGCAAAGAGGAAAATGATTGTTTCTAACAGAAAAAACATTTCTTCCTACCTCTGAGTTGAATGTATTCCATCAAATTCCTATTGTATTCCACAAATGCAGCACTGGTATTTTAACCCATATCCATCAGACATTTTGTGAACCTCAGTGAAATCATATTCAAGTTTCATAAGGAGCACCACTTTGGATTGATAGCATATTATTTTCATCACTTCACAGTGGATACGAAGGACACAGTGAAAGTTTCCAAGATAGGGACTGACCAAGTTCAGATTCATAAAATGCATCAGAAGTGTTTTAGCCATCATCAGACTGGGGCTCTGATATCTTCTATGCAAAATTGGAAGCTTATTTAGCCCAAAGACTATTCAAATGAATTAATTCATTTGAAAAAAACTTAGACCCTGCTCTGTGGTAGCAATAGTGCTCAGTTTTATGCATATTGTTTCCACAGGGTCACACAACCTGATAAACAGAATTCATCTGTCCCAAATATTTAAATGTATCAACAATGACAAGCAGTCTTAGAGTTAGAACTTTGGTTACACTTCCAGCCTCATCCTTCCACTGCTAATAAAAGAAAGTGCGGTTTCAAAGAAATTATTGACTATTGGACACATCAGGTATAAAGCAATTGGAAGGAGTAGATCTATGATGCTCAAGAACCCATAAAGACACTGAGACCAGTTAAAAATAAACTGTTCCTCATGTAAAAGATGGGCGTATGCTGAATTTTGCCTGCTGATTCTAAATATATGCTTGTTTCTTACATATTCCAAGAAAGGAACAACAGCAAATTCTAACATTCTCTGTCATTCTAGAGGTTTCAATGGTTTTGAAATTGTCATCAGCACTGATGCAAGATGAAAATAAGGACATAGTCCTTTCAACATTTCAGTCCAATCCAGAAGTGAAGACAGAAAAAGCTCCATCGTCTCTAGTTGAGCTAGTAGATGGAGGAATCACACTTTGTTTTGACAAAACTCAGCAAAATCACAGTAGGGCACTGGATTCCAGCCACAATATTGAGGCTTCCTGGCGAGGATTTAAAACATAACCAATGCTAAAAGCCCTTTTAACCTGAATAATTGCAACACAGTTCGGCCACATGCTACTACTGAGAAGCCATAAAAGGTGAGCTGTGCTGAATACTGCAAAAACATGCCAAGCACTTTCATGTTGGAAGGATTCTTGAAAATTATTTCCGTGTCAGAAAAATATACGAGTTTAATTTTTATAAGAGAATATATCTTCTGTTAGACGGCAACAGCAGAAACAGAACTTGTAAAACCAAATAAATGCACAAGGACCAATGCTCTCCAAATTATAAATGCAACCAATGACCTTGCCTTATACCTTTGGTTCAATAAAATTTTCCGCAAGTGGGTGAAGTAAGATGGCATCAGTCTAATATTCTTCTTCATGTGTATGAACAGTTCAAAATCATTGACTCTGTATTGTTTATAAATAAAAAGTTTGGGATGCTTATGGCTTTATTGCAATCCATACTGCAGTCTTCAACTCTTTCAGAATCTTGTGTGTTGTCTTCCTCAGTTACCTCTAGTAATAACATTTTGTTTGGGAATTCAGGCTCAGTTTTCAATCACATTTAGAAATTTTTGCTCAGCTGGCTTGGATATCATCTTTATGTTCTAAAAGTAACCTTAACATACTGGTCCCAATTCTTCTCTTTCATACTTCCATTTTTAATCACTATCATCTCCATCACTGCATTTATAAGGTGACAAATATTACTTTTAGCTCTGTTATAACTTTGACCACACATATAACTAATTGATTGTAACAGTTATTTTACCATTACAATTCTTCATTAGAAGCATGCTTTAAATTTCAGTTTACACAAGTCAACTGAAATTTAAGTAAAAAACACAAGTTTCAAGTTGTGTTATTTATTTCCTTTATCATGTTGCTCAGATTCTCCATAATTTCACATATGGATTTTTAAGGGTTAAAGATTTTACTAACAGGCTTTAAAGTTCTATGCAGATACTTGAGGAACAATATGATATATTTTCTTTAAAAGCTGGAACAGAGACAGAAGGAAAGGCCTTCCAGAGATTGCCCCATCTAGTGATCTATCCCATCTGTAGACACCAAACCCTGACACTATTGCTGATGGCAAGAAGCACTTGCTGTTAGGAGCATGGTATGGCTGATCCCTGAATAGTTCTATCAGCATCTGACCAGTACTCACAGCCAACCATCAAACTGAGTCCAGGGATGCCAATGAAAGAGCTAGGGGAAGAATTGAAGGAGCTTAAGGGGATTACAACCCCATAGGAAGAACAATATCAACTAAAGGACCACCTAGAGCTCCCAGAGATTAAACTACCAACCAAAGAGTATACATGGCGGGGTCCATGACTCCAGATACATATGTAGCAGAGGATGGTCTTTTCTGACATCAATGGGAAGGAAGGTCCTTGGCCCTGTGGAGTGTTGATGCCTCAGCATAGGGGGATGCTAGAGTGGTGAGGCGGGAGTGGGTAGAGGAACACCCTCATAGAGGCAAAGGGAAGGGGGGAGAAGGGTGATGGGATAGAAAAGGTTTGTGAAGCGGTAACATGGAAGGGGGATATCATTTAAAATGTAAAGGAATAAAATACTTAATAACAAAATCCTAAAACTATCAAATAAAGCGGTCTCTGAGGCCTTGCACTCTCTCCTGGACTCATTTTAGTTATCATTTGCCTGCACATCAAGGCCAAGACAATCTTTTCCTTTGGAGACAGAGGATTTCACAGAACACGACAGTAGAATATGATAATAAGGACACTTCATTGACAGATCTGAACGTACACAAACCACAGGACACAGCACATGTCACAGGAAAAACAAGGAAACCTATTTTTGGATTATCATGATCAACTACCTCATAATTAGTTATAAGTGAGCTCCACTTTCCCCCTCCCATATATTACACAGTTTAACTTAAATATCCAACCATTAAATTACCTCTAATTCCTGAGAGAAAACAATCCAATGCAAATGCTCACTTTAAAATATTACAAACAAAATTGTAACAACTCCCTATAAACAACCTCTTAATAAAATATCTCTGAGTGCCTCGAGGTGTGTATCACATTTGTTGCAATGACAGTGAACTCAACTTTATTTGTGTACTTCCTATTAGAATTTGACTGATGCTTATCAATATGAGTGTTGAAATACAATGAATTCCTTACTTGAACTTTCTTTTTTCTCTTTTTTGACTTTTTAAATTATTATTAATTTATTTTTTAACATTTATGAACATTTTTTATTACTTTATGTTCTTTTCTTATTGGCTATTTTATTTATATTTCAGATGTTATCCCCTTGCCCCATTTTACCCCCCTCCTCCTGCTTCTATGAGGATGTGCCCCTACATACCACCCAATCCCACCTCCCCACCCTCGAATTCCCCCACACTTGGCACCCAGCCTTCATGGAACCAAGGATCTCCTCTCCCACCTATGCCCAACAAGGCCATCCTTCCCTACAAAAACAGCTGGAGTCATGGGTCCCTACCTATGTGGTCCCAGGCTGGTGGTTTAGACTCTGAGAACTCTGGTTGGTTGGTATTGTTGCTCTCCTCATGGGGCCACAAACCCTTTCATCTCCTTCAGCTCCTTCTCTCTAACCCCTCCATTGGGAACCCCATGATAAGTTCAATGGTTAGCTGTGAGCATCCACCTCTGAATATGTCAGACTCTGGCAGACATCTAAGGAGACAGAATATCAGGCTCCTGTCAGCATGCACTTCCTGACTTCCACATCATCATCTACCTTTGGTGACTGCATAAGGGATGGATACCCAGGTGGAATGGTCTCTAGATTGCCCCACCTTCAGTTTCTGTCCCACACTTTGTCTCCATATTGCTCCCTTGAGTATTTTGTTACTCCTTCTAAGAAGGACAGAAGCACCCACAATTGGCCTTCCTCCTCCTCCTCTTCCTCCTCCTCCTCCTCCTTCTTCTTCTTCTTCTTCTTCTTCTTCTTTTTTAAAAATAATTTATTTACTGAAAATAATTTATTTTCTGAAATCAAAATTCATTCACACAGGGGTTATAAACACAGAAAGACAGGATGTGGGGAAGGGAATGACACTGGAGTGTGGATGTTCAGGGGGAATACAGATATCTTTCAGAACCGGTTATCGGCTGGGGGAAGGTTCAGGGAACAGGTCACTATGACTCTGCCAATGACTTACTTGTCCTTATCTAAGTTGGCATTGTCTGCCAAGGCTACCTATTTACAAGGTCTTTGACTACTCGGGCTGGTAAATTTCCACAAAAGCTGCCTGTTTCCAATAGCTTATAGCCATCTGTTTCAATGTTTTTCCACTGAGACCCAAGACTAGGTGTTAGTATACATGTATGACAGGCCTACTGCTGATTTTAGGCCTATGGCTGATTTTAGGTCTTCAGTGTGTAAGAAGGGCTGCCCCTGACATCTCCTCCCTTCTCTAAGTATAGAAGGGCTGTAGCAATTCTAATCTTGTGAAGGCAGGGATAGAGGCCTGACCTCCAGTAATTGAAGGGGACCTTGTAATGGCTCCAGTCCTCCTGTCGTTGTTCAGTGAGGCATGAGCGCCATACCCATCCCGATGTCTTTTTCCTGGAGAGGGGATACTTTTGACATCAACCCCTATGCAGTCAGGCTTGTCCCTCAGGGAACCCAGATAGATATTTTTATCTTTTATTTATATTCCCTTGCAGTACTTAGCCTCGCATCCTAAGCAAGAATTCAGATCGCCAATCAGAGTGGGTTCTGGGTGACCCCTCTCTGCTTGATCTAGGGGCACAAGTCCCCTCTTTTTAGATTGGGTGGAGATGGGTTTTGGGAACACCCTGTATAAAGTAACATCTTGCATCTTGCATCTCATGGTCCTCCATAGCTAACTTATGATAATGTATCTGAATAGATTTTGCTACCAAATTATTTATCTATTGTTTCACAAAGTTAGTCAGCCTATTTGAGGCCCAGAGACCAAAAGAAATAAGCAAAAAGAACCCAAATAATGGTCCCAAGATGGGAGGAAGTAGGGTTGACAACCTTGGAAGGGCTGAAAACCAATTCTTGTACCAGCATTCATCTGTCTCTTTTTCTCTCTGATTTTTCTCAGGGCCTTCACTGACCTATTTCATGCTCTCTTTAACCCTCCTTGTCTTGTCTATGTAAAGGCAACCTTCTTCTTTAAGGGCTGTACACAGTCAAGAGCTGTACACAGCCTTTTCTATTGTAACAGAGGAAATCAAGTCCAATAAGGATCTTTGCGATTTTAGGAGGTCTCTTCAGACAGCGAAACTAGGGATTTCTTCAGATTAGTGATGTCAATCTCTAGCTGTTTGATGTTCCTGTCAGTGGCCCTTCAAAGGTCTGAGTAGTATAAGTTCGGAGTTGGCCTTCCTTCTTCATGTGCTTCATGTGGTCTGTGAGGTGCATCTTGGGTATTGCAAGCTTCTGGGCTAATATCCAATTATCAGTGAGTGAATACCATATGTGTTCTTTCGTGATTGGGATACCACACTCTGAGTGATATTTTCTAGTTCCATCCATTTACCTAAGAATTTCTCGAATTCATTGTTTTTAATAGCTCAGTAATGCTCCATTGTGTAAATGTACCATATTTTTTGTATCCATTCCTCTGTTGAAGGACATCTGGGTTCTTTCCAGCTTCTAGCTATTATAAATAAGGCTGCTATGAACATAGTGGAGTATATGTCCTTGTTATATGCTGGGGAATCTTCTGTATATATGCTCAGAAGTGATATAGCTGGGTCTTCAAGTAATACTATGTCTAATTTTCTGAGGAACCACTAGACTAATTTCCAGAGTGGTTGCACCATCTTGTAATTCCCCCAACATTGGAGGAGTGTTCCTCTTTCTCTACATCCTTGTCAGCATCTGTTATCACCTGAGTTTTTGATCTTAGCCATTCTGACTGGTGTGAGGTGGAATCTCAGGGTTGTTTTGATTTTCCTTTCACTGATGACTAAGGATGCTGAACATTTCTTTAGGTGCTTCTCAGCCATTCGAGTTTCTTCAGCTGACAATTCTTTATTTAGCTCTGTACCCCATTTTTAAATAGGGTTATTTGGTTGTCTGGAGTCTAATTTCTTGAATTCATTGTTCATTGGATATTAGCCCTCTTTCGTATATAGGATTGGTAAAGATCTTTTCCCAATCTCTTGGTTGCCATTTTGTCCTATTGACAGTGTCTTTTGCCTTACTGAAACATTGCAATTTTATGAGGTCCCATTTGTCAATTCTTGATCTTAGAGCATAAGCCGTTGATGTTCTGTTCAGGATCTTTTCCCCTGTGCCCATGTGTTTGACGCTTTTCCCACCTTCTCTTTGATTAGCTTCAGTGTATCTGGTTTTATGTGGAGGTCCTTTATCCATTTGGACTTGAGCTTTACACAAAGAGATAAGAATGGTTCAATGTGCTTTCTTCTGCATGTTGTCCTCCAGTTGAACGAGCACCATTTGTTGAAAATGCTGTTCATTTTCCGTTGGACAGTTTTAGCTCCTTTGTCAAAGATCAAGTGACCATAGGTGTGTTGGTTCATTTCTGGGTCTTCTTTCTGGGTCTTCTATTCCATTGATCTTCCTGCTTGACTCTGTACCAATATCATACATTTTTTTTTATCACTATTGCTCAGTAGTACAGCTTGAGGTCAGGAATGGTGATTCCTCCAGAAGTTCTTTTATTGTTGAGAATAGTTTTTGCTCTCCTGGGTTTTTTGATATTCCAAATGAATTTAAGAATTTCATTTTCTAACTCTGTGTTACTAACTCAATTGAGTTGGTATTTGAAAGGGGATTACATTGAATCTGTAGATTACTTTTGGCAAGATGGCCATTTTTACTATATTAATTCTGAAATCCATGAGCATGAGAGATCTTTATATATTCTGAGATCTTCTTCAATTTCTTTCTTCAGAGACTTGAAGTTCTTATCATACAGATCTTTCACTTGCTTGGTTAGATTCACACCAAGTTATTTTATAATATTTGTGACTATTGTGAAGGGTGTCATTTCCCTAATTTCTTTCTTAGCCTGTTCATCTTTTGAGTAGAGGAATGCTACTGATTTGTTTGAGTTGATTTTTATAACCAGCCTCTTTGCTGAAGTTTATCAGCTTTAGGAGTTCTCTGGTGGAAGTTTTAGGGTCACTTAAGTATACTATCATATCATCTGCAAATAGTGAGATTTTGACTTCTTCCTTTCAAATTTGTATCCCTTTGACCTTCTTTTGTTGTCTAATTGCTCTGGCTAGGCCTTCCAATACTATATTGAATAGGTAGGGAGAGAGTAGGCAGCCTTTTCTAGTCCCTGATTTTAGTTGGATTGCTTCAAGTTACTCTCTGTTTAGATTGATGTAGGCTACTTGTTTGCTATATGTTGCTTTTACTATGTTTCGGTATGGGCCTTGAATTCCTGATCTTTCTAAGACTTTTACCATGAAGGGATGTTGAATTTTGTCAAATGCTTTCTCAACATCTCCTGAGATGACCATGTGGTTTTTTTCTTTGAGTTTGTTAATATAGTAGATTACATTGATGGATTTCTGAATATTGAACCATCCCTGCACACCTGGGATAAAGCCTATTTGATCATAATGGATGATTGTTTTGATGTTTTCTTGGATTCTGTTTGTGAGAATTTTACTGAGTATTTTTGCATCAATACTTACAGGGGAAATTGGTCTGAAGTTTTCTTTCTTTTTTGGGTCTTTGTGAGGTTTAGGTATGAGTGTGATTTATGCTTCATAGAATGAATTGTGTCATGTTCCTTCTGTTTCTATTTTGTGGAATAGTTTGAAGAGAATTGGTATTAGGTCTTCCTTGAAGGTTTGATAGAATTCTGTACTTGAACCATCTGGTCCTGAGCTTTTTTTGGTGGAGAGACTTTTAATGACTGCTGCTATTTCTTTAGGTGTTATGGGACTGTTTAAATGGTTGGTCTGCTCCTGATTTAACTTTGGTCCCTGCTATCTTTCTAGAAAATTGTCCATTTCATCCAGTTTGTCCAGTTTTGTTAAGTATAAGCTTTTGTAGTAGGATCTGATGATTTTTTGAATTTCCTCAGTTTCTGTTGTTATGTCTCCCTTTTCATTTCTAATTTTATTAAGTTGCATACTGTCTCTGTGCTTTCTGGTTAGTCTGGCTATGGGTTAATGTATCTTGTTCATTTTCTCAAAGAACCAGCTTCTGGTTTTGTTGACATTTGTGTAGTTCTTTTTTGTTTCTACTTGGTTGATTTCAGCCCTGAGTTTGATTATTTCCTGCTGTCTACTCCTCTTGGGTGTATTTGCTTCTTTTTGTTCTAGAGCTTTCAAGTGTGTTGTCAATTTGCTAGTGTATGCTTTCTCCAGATTCTTTTGTAGACACTTAGAGCTATGAGTTTTCCCCCTCAGCACTGCTTTCATTGTGTCCCATAAGTTTTGGAATGACGAGTCTTCATTTTCATTAAATTCTAAAAAGTCTTTAATTTCTTTCTTTTCTTCTTCCTTGACCAAGTAATCATTGAGTAGAGCATTGTTCAGTTTCCGCGTTTATGTGGGCTTTCCATTGTTTTTGTTATTATTGAAGACCAGCCTTATTCTATGGTGATCTGATTAGATGCAAGGAATTATTTCAATATTTTTGTATCTCTTGCGGCATGCTTTGTGACCAATTATATGGTCTGTTTTGGAGAAGGTACCACAAGGTGCTAAGAAAAAGGTAAACTCTTCTGTTTTAGGATGAAATATTTTATAGATATCTATTAAATCCATTTTGTTCATAACTTCTGTTAATTCCACTGTGTCTCTGTTTAGTTTCTGTTTCCATGATCTGTCCATTGTGAGAGTGGAATGCTGACATACTCCACTATTATTGTGTAAGGTGCAATGTGTGCTTTGAGCTTTAGTAAAGTTTCTTGTATGAAGGTGGATATCCTTGCATTTGGAACATAGATATTCAGAATTGAGAATTTATCTTGATATATTTTTCCTTTGAGCAGTATGAAGTGCCCTTCCTTATCTTTTTTGATAACTTTTGGTTGAAAGTCGATGATTTTATTAGAAATTAGCATGGCTACTCCAGCTTGTTTCTTGGGACCATTTGCTTTGAAAATTGTTTCCAGCCCTTTACTCTGAGGTAGTGTTTGCCTCTGAAATGTGTTTCCTGTGTGCAGCAAAATGCTGGGTCCTGTTTACATATCCAGTTTGTTAGTCTATGTCTTTTTATTGGGGAATTGAGTCCATTGATGTTAAGAGATATTAAGAAAAAGTGATTGTTTCTTCCTGTTGTTTTAGTTATTAGAGATGTAATTATGTTTGTGTAGCTATCTTATTATGAGTTTGTAGGAAGATTGCTTTCTTGCTTTTTTTATGTTGTAGTTTCTCATCTTGTTTTGGAGTTTTCCATTATCCTTTGTAGGGCTGGATTTGTGGGAAGATATTGTGTAAATTTGTTTTTGTCAGGGAATATCTTGGTTTCTCCATCTAAAGTGATTGAGAGTTTTTCTGGGTGTAGTAGTCTGGGCTGGCATTTGTATTCTCATAGGGTCTGTATGATATCAGTCCAGGATCTTCTAGCTTTCATAGTCTCTGGTGAGAAGCCTGGTGTAATACCTATAGGTCTTCCTTTGTATGTTACTTGATCTTTTTCCCTTACTGTTTTAATGTTTTGTGGTTGTTGTTGTTGTTGTTTTGTGCATTTAATGTTTTGATTATCATGTGACAGGAGGTATCTCTTTTCTGGTCTAGTCTATTTGGCATTTTGTAGGCTTCTTGTATGTTTATGGGCATCTTGTTCTTTAGGCTAGGAAAGTTTTCCTCTATAATTTTGTTGAAGATATTTACTGGCCCTTTAAGATGGAAATCTTCACTCTTATCTATACCTATTATCCTTAAGTTTGGTCTTCTCATTGTGTCCTGGATTTCCTGAATGTTTTGAGTTAGTAGCTTTTTACATTTTGCATCTTCTTTGACACTTGTTTCAATGTTTTCCATGTTATCTTCTGCACATGAGACTCTCTCTTCCATCTCTTGTATGCTGTTGGTGGTGCTTGAATCTATGACTCCTGATTTCTTTCCTAGGTTTTCTATCTCCAGGGTAGTCTCCCTGTGAGATTTCTTTATTGTTTCTACTTCTATTTTTAGATCCTGGATGGTTTTGTTTAATTCCTTCACCTGTTTGGTTGTGTTTTCTAGCAATTCTTTAAGAGATTTTTGTGTTTCCTCTTTAAGGGCTTTTACCTGTTTACCTGTATTCTCCTGTTCTTCTTTAAGGGAATTATTTATATCTTTCTTAAAATACTCTATCATCATCGTGAGAAGTGATTTTTAATTCTGAATCCTGCTTTTCCAGTGTGATGGGTTGTCCCGGACTTGCTATGTTTGGATAACTCATTTCTGATGATGTCAGACAACCTTGGTTTCTGTTGCTTATATTCTTGCACTTGCCTTTCGCCATCTGGTTATCTCTAGTGCTACTTGCACTCACTGTCTCTGACTGGAGCCTGTCTTTCCAGTTATCTTGTTTGTATCAGAACTCCTCAGAATCCAGATGTCTCTGTGATCCTGTGATCCTTAGCTCCTGGGTGTAAGAGCTCCTGGGACTCAGGCTTCCTCTGGGATCCTGAGATCCTGCTGCTCTGAGTAGAGTGGTTCCCCAGCTGCTCAGTGTACAGTTGTTCCACCACTGCTTTGCTTCTCTAGGAAGGTTCAGGATATGGTGGCTTCACTGGAGCAGACCTGCTAGGTGTCTGCCCCAACCAAAAGGACCAAGTGAGGGACGGAAGTTACTTGAACTTTCTTTTAACAGTTGAGAATGTCAGCTGTAAAAAATATAAAATCTGTCTTATAGTGGTTTATATATTCAGAAATCAAGTTCTGACTCCATTTAAAAAGTCAGAATTTGCCTTTTAAAAATTACTATTATTATGTGTATGTGATGTTTTAGTATGTAGTTAAATAAATAAATAATAATAATCAAAGAAGAAAAGCACAATAATTTTGGAAGAAGTGGGGGAGACCGTGGGAGAAGTTTGGAAGGGGGAAAGAAATGTGATATAATTATATTTAAAATTAAAAATTAAACAACTAATTAAAGCGTAATGAAAAAGAACTGACAGCATAGGTTCATCCCTAAGACATTGCTCTTAGGATGCACAGGCTTCATAGGTCTCTATTCTGATTCCTATATTTCCCTTTTAAAAATCCTTTTTATCTTAATATCACCCTATTATCTTATGATAACATGGCTACCACAGACTTCCAGGCATACTTCCAGACATCTATACTGAAAGAAAGATGAAGAAGAATATATTTATTTTTAATGAATGTTTTCTTTCCATTCTATTACATTAGCTGTGGTATGTCCACTTCTGTTCTATCAGTTGGCAAATAAATAGATTACTGTAATTGCCTAAACCAATCTTGATTTACTTGGAAGTATGAGAAAGAGGTCTAATATTTTATCTAAAACCATAGCATATCTTGAAGTTATCTTCTAGAATCAGAATTTTATTTTTTTTTAAAAATGCTAGTAATGACTTTATTTTACATTTGATATGCTGAAATGAGTTTGAATGATCTGCCTAATACTTTTTCTCTGTCCTAGTTGTTCTAACTTCATTGGGCAAAAATAACCACATATATGAATTTATTAGAGTGGTTTACAAGCTGTGATCTGGTTGTCTTTTGGTAGAAAGGTCAAGAATTCAGTAATTGCTCAGTGAATGAGACTGGATGTCTCAACTGTCCCAATCTGGTGCTGAAGTCCTGAAGGATTCATAGAGACATGGTGGTCTTCAGTCTAAACTGGAATCCTAAAAAAGGGTCTAGTTCTATAAAACTAATACCTCCACAAGATGACAGAAGAACTTACCAGTAAGATCAAGAACAATCAGACAAAAAGCAAACGTTTACTTCTTCTATGTCCTTTTTACATGGGCTACCATCAGAATTGGTAGTCCAGAATTAGTGTGAGTTTTCCCATCTCAAATGATTCAATTAAGAAAATCCCTATTAGGTGTGCCCAGTTGCATGGGTTTTAATTGATTCTTGATATAGTCATGTGAACAACCAGGATTAATCACCACACTAGACAAATTATGAGATTAACAAACATATCTTCAAGATTTGGGGACAAAGTCCTGAGTATATTATAGTAATAGTCAAGAACTTTGGAAAAGTTGGGTCAGCAATTCTTCAAAAGAAATAACATAGGGTAAAAACTAATATAATCAATCAAACTGTATTTCTCTTCTCCACTATGGTTGATATATATTAAGGGGTTTCTTTGTAGTTTTCAAAAATATTTTTGAAACATCACCTATCTGAAATTTCTTCTCTAAAATCCAAGTGGATTTGTTTCCTGGAATAATCCAGCTCTTATTTCTACTCAAGATCTTTCAGCTTGTCTTCTTCCCATATACAGTACTTTTATAATAACATGAAATGTATCCCTGCTTGTCATACAACAATTCCTCTTGTTTTAGAAATGTCTGATAAAGATGCCCACTTTGATACACCCTTCCTTGTAGAGTTACTGCTTTATTGGAATATGACAGTCTTAGTACCTACTTTTAAAAATAAAACTGCTTTTCATTAAATTGGGAATTTGATCATGAACAATATTTTAAAGAATGAATTAAGAGATTGACTAAATCTCATGTTTTCTTTGTTGTGAATTAAGGACAATTATAAATAATATAAGTGTCAATCTGGAGTAGATTTCTATAGAACATCATTTTGTTAAAAACATGTAAAATAGCTACTTTGTCAGTGAGACAATGAGATATCAGGAATGATAATAGTAGTACTAATAATAATATCAATTTTAAAAAAGCATAAAAATCTACTCTGCAAAAAATGGGTGTTTTTCTGTATTAAATATGTCCATAAGAAGATTTAAGATTTTTCTGGTAAGTCTAGATTTGTCAATGAGTTCTCGAGGAAGTAGCATTTTTCTTTTTCTCTTCTTTTTCTTATTTAGCTTCTTCCTTTTTCTCTTATTTTTAAATGTGTCTTTAAAGTCGTGAAAGTTCTGAGTCTTGAAATGTGAAATGTTAAAATTCCCTAGAAAATGTCTTCCTGATAGAATACTGAGTATTATCCTTCGAGTAGTGGTCTATTCCTAGGAAGATACATTGTACATGAAAATAACATGTAGTACAATATGGAAAATACATTGAAATACATAAAAAGGAGAGATAGAGAATGTTGAGTCACAAAAATACATACAGTTTTTGATTTTCAAAAGAAATTGATATACAAAAGTCTAATAGTTGTCAAAACAAAGTGAAACAAAACAAATCAGAAAGCACAATTGGGATTTTATGGTTTTATTTTGAAGAGTTTTTCTTCAGTGGGCTTATTAATGTCATTCCAACACATCCAGATGTTTGAGTCACCTCTCATCCCTAGGAGCTAAGTGCTTACTGTTCATTTTCTTGAGGATTCAAAAAGATATAGTTAGTTCAGTGTAAGCCTTTCTGTTTGCTCTTGGAAATCTTGGAGTGCAGGACTGTTGCTGGTCATTGCATAAAAAGAATGGAGATGGGTAAAAAGAAACCTGGCTGAAGAGCAGTTGAGTGGACAAAATGGAAATTTCAGTTCAAAGGGTGTCCAAAGCTATGTGTTCCCCCAACATACAAACTAGAAAAGTGTGTAAAGGTGATTTACTACCTGAAGAGGTTAGGTTTGTAGCAAAAAATCAGTGATGAGGCTATGCTCAGCATCTTTCTTTATGTGAAGAGGAAGCTGTCATCCCAAACAGAATATATAGCTGCTTTCCTGAAATGATAGTTTCAGAATAGTTTCAGAATGCAGGTCTAACTCTGCATTCTGTAGCCTATAAAATTGGTCACAAATATTTCTTCTGTTCTGCAACTTTTCTTGATTCATGCTACTCTTCCCATGTTAAACTACCTCTTGTCCCAATAAGTATCTTGCATTTATCCACATGTCTATCCTTATTTCACTTCAGCTCCCCTTTTCTTGGCTCTTAGTGATAAATACTATTTATCTTTTAAGATTCAATCAGATATACTTTTTGTCTCTGCTAAACAGATTTTGTATGCTTCCTGTCAGTTATAGACAACAGAATCCACTCAATTGTATATACATAGGAAGAGAATTATTAAGAAGTATGAGAAACCTCATAGTCACTGGAAAAGTAGAAACAAGATGATATAAATGCATTGACCAATTACTAAAGTACCCTAATACTTGCTTGGCTTCCGAAGTGTTGGCCCAACCTAGTCAAAATATGAATGCCTATAACCTTACTTTTTATTTTAGTTTAGAGTTAAAGATTTACATATAGATATATGAAATTCTCTAAACTACCTCGGAGGCAAGATAGGGTGGGAGATTAGTCTCTTCTTTCTGTATTGAGTTTTGCACTTCCAAAATGTAGGTAACATTTCAATAAGCTAATAACAATGGATGTTTGTTAAATCTGAAATTTTTTCCTTCTAAATGTTACATTTATGATCATCATTCATTCCTTCACCCATTCATTCGATCAACAATAGTTTGAGTATAATATATCAAGTGCTACAGTGTCTCTGGAAATTATTTTCAGGAAGTAAATGGTAGTGTACACCATGGATCAGTGTGTCATCACTTAGTTACCAATTATAATAAATGTACCATGAATCAAAGATGTAAGTGATAAAAGAAAATGAGGTCAAAGGAAGAGAGAATATTTGAGAATCCTGCATTTATTGGTACCTTTTTAAAAAAAATCTAATATTGTTATAAAAGAGATTTTACTAATATAATGAAGTTGTAGATAAGTATTACAGAGTTTGTGACTCTTGGGAAAAGATCATATAATTAAATTTTAATTAAAAGATTAATTCATTAGCTGTTAGTAGGATGTACAATTTCTGAGCCACATTTGAGATCGTAATAAAGAAGGGAGATGGGGAAGAACTTTTAAAAGGGAAAATCACACAAAGACCTTCAATATTTATGCAAGCAAGTCAAATCTCTTCTGTTCTGCCGAGTTAAGTGGTTAAGGCAACTCAACCAATCTTTGAGAATCTACAGAAGTGAGTTACAAGAGCAAAAATAAATAAATAACGAGAATATAGTCATGGCTGACGTTTTTGAGTGGTGGGTGGATTGCTGAGTCAGGGTTACTAGGAACTTATTTTTCAGGGATTGGAGTCAGAGCCAAATGGCAAAATTGATGCTTAGCATAAAATGGAGTATTTTTAGTCATAACATTCCCTACTGGCTCTAGATCCTTTGAATCAAATCACTGATTTACATTTATGTAGGCATAAAGGTTGATATTTTAAGTAAGTCATTTAATTAATCAGATTCCATTCTCCATTTTGAGTAACTCTTTTTTTTTTGTAACTGTCTGATTTTAATTGGCACTTGTAATACTGAAGGAGCCTAGAGGCCAGCATGAACTTGGTATGCTCATAAGCACCATAGACAGCCATTTGATTCTTCTGACAGTGATAGGGCAAGTGGCTCCTTTGGTAAAGGGGAACTGGTTTTCTTTGAACCTAACATTTCGACCTTTTGTTAATCATGAGGGGCAATGCAGTCTCTTCTGTAACTGCTTTTCACCTTAAATAGGATAGTGTTTTCAGGCCCAGGAAGGCTGGAATTCTGGTCAAAGGCCTGGAGAGTCCAAGATGCATCTGACATACTGTCTTGATTTTGTTGAACTATCTGAGGTTAGTGAAGTTCAGGTAGTTTGGAGCAGTCTCGAATATTAATACAAAGCTGGTAGAAAATTTATTCTCAAGCATCTGGTTCAAATGGTTTCAAGTCCAGGGCTTGCTATTTTCGAAGGACTACCTGAGGCTGGTGTGTTTGTAGCACTTTGCTGTCTTTAATGATTGGAAAGGTGCTAGGACAAATGAATAGACAAGGAACAGAAGTTAAAGTGTAGGAACTTAAAGGAAAATATTACATTTGGAACTTTCAGGCTCATTATCTTAGTAGCTGGTAGGAAGGTGGAGTCTCAAGACTAGAAGGACAAAGAGAGGGAGGGAAAGAGAGAGAGAGAGAGAGAGAGAGAGAGAGAGAGAGAGAGAGAGAGATCACATTCTCAGAGACGACAGGTAGCTGGAAAAACTGAATTTATTCATATTTATTTATTTGATCTGTGAGAGATGGATCCCAAGTCATGACTTCTTAAACTCCTTGTAGCTTACACGAATTTTCAGTTTACAAAAAGAGATAAAAGTTTTAGATATATTAGCATTACCACTGTTTGTAATCTGAACTAAGATCCATATTGTAGAAAAAGCAGCTAAAAGGTGTCTGCAAGACAGTTAGAGTAGACTCATGCCTTTCAGTCATAGCCAACAAGCATGACCATCATTTCCTTGGTCCTGAGCGCTGAATACATATAGATGGGACAGAGAAGTTTTTACGCTGAGGAGATGCACCTTGATGTCTATACTTAGAAGACAATGAAAGGAAATTTAAAATCTTGAGCTTACGACTGAATAGAAAGCAATCTGTGCTCTATCAGCTTATCAGAATGTCATTGATCAAGGTTAAAATCTCTGAATTCTTGGAATCCTACTATAACAATAGCATAGAATTGGGAAAGAAGTCTGATTTTTTCTATTTTTTAATATACCTTAAGTAATTTTTTTATATTGTTATGAAACATAATGCAGCCAGGGAGTACCTGGCACGTCCATGCCAAGGTGACCCCCTGAGAAATTATTTCATGCAAGAGATCTGGTATAAGGGGAATCATTTGGGAAACAGAGTAAAAACCTGGAGAAGGGGTAGAGGGTGACTAGTGGACATGTGAACAGGCAGACAGATGGGAAGATATATAT
>NW_021604565.1:20491109-20500362 GCF_004785775.1 Grammomys surdaster | reverse complement strand
GAGAGAGAGAGAGAGAGAGCACTGGAGTGACTGGGCAGTCCTTCTATATGCAGCCCACACTTGATAACAGTTGGTGATGACATAAGCAGTTGCTAGGTCCCTGGAAAAAGCCTAGTAGAATTGCCTAGTGGAATAACATACACATTTACAATTTGCATTATATAATTTATAATTATATAATTTACATCATCTTCTCAGATCTTACATGGACTGTTAACCTTTTTCTTTTTGTCTAATCATTTATCAGAGATAGAAGTAGCTATTACTGAGAGCAGTAATTGTAGAACAAATTGTTTTGTTCTTTTAAATAAATAAAGGAACAGAAAAAATTATATTTGAAACCTATTTATGAAGTCTGTTAGCAAGACAAAACTCACTGCCTTTCTCAGCAGAATACCTAGTAGCTCTAGAAAAGGCAAGGCCCAATTTTTACATGTGAAATGATCTAATAAGGTTGTTGTATCCTTGGGGGAAGAAACAGCTGCCAAGCTGACAAAGTTAGTTTGTCTAGTTATCAATGCCCTCAGAGAGCTAAGAAGTTTAAATTATAATTGGAATAAATTATAATTCAAATGGCTTATGTATCAGTTAAAATGACAGACTTGCCCATTACTTAGGCAGTTATCCCACCAGGCTCCTGTGGTGTCAATGGCCTCATTAGGGGTGGTATCAGTCTTTAGCTGCCAGGCTCAGGAAATCTGAGAGGCTTTCCTGTGAAGAAGGAAGTTGGGAGCTGACCTTACTTTGTCTAGGCGGAGTGGGGCTATCAAATCTCCAGTGTCCTGCTTGTTCACAGTTTGGATCAGGTCCTGGTGGTGGCTAAGTTATTTGGGGCAGTTTTTCCCAGAGGTTAGTATTACCACAATCCGGGTGAAGTCAACATGCCCCATCATCTTCTTTGGCAAACTTGAGGTTATCACTAGGAGCTAAGGTCTGTCTGTCATACTAAGCTTTTTCCATTTAAAATTTTAAATGCTATATTCAGCAGATCTCAGACAAGTTTGGGGATCATTATCTATTAAATATATCTGATTTAAACTTTGTTTTTAGTTTACTTGCCCTAAGCTTAAAGTTAAAACCTTATACAAAAGACTAAATAAAGCTTGTCTCTGAAAATGAATTACATTTGTATTTAGCATGATTGCAAGCATAGTTTTCAGCACATGAATGAATTTGATCATTTATAAGATGACTGAATATTAATTCTCATGTCTTAATTATCCTTAATAGTTTATAAGAAACTAGCAGTTTTAATAAGATTAGTTTTAATTAGATTAATATAGTTTCATCCCTGTTAAGTTTTAGCCTTAAAATCATAAATTTTGAATTGAAGCTCTCTTAGTATCAAAATAAAATTTTAAATCATAAATGTAGCTCACTGTGATATTAGAAACTGTATTATTTTAATTTTTGATTCTTTTATAATACATTACAGAATATTATACATTCTTGTATGACTGCATTTATCCAAATATTTAAAGCTTAACAGAGTTAGCAAAGACAAAGAGGCGAGATATATATCTTTAAATCAGTTATTGTCTATCCAAGCAGACCTTAGTAACTTAAATCTTATTTATCAAATATATTTTATTTTTTAAATATATGTTGTTTTATCTTTAAATTTTTCAGGACAAAAGTCACCATTTAAAAATCTATCCTAATCCAAAATAACTTAGGAACCTGTTGTCTTCTTAATCTTAAAAGTCTAACAGAGTTGTCTTCAAGTGACATAAAAGTGTGGAATACCAGATTAAGATTATTATTTTTTTATTACAAGTTTTAAGCTAATAGTTTTGCTTCAAATTTTATATAAATTTATCCCTGATCCCTGCCCTAAAATGGTACTATAGTTCCTGAAAGAAAGAAAGTCTATCTTGTAGCAAACATTTTGTATATGCATGACTTTGAATGATGGAATTATTTTTATAAACAGAAACCAAGGAAGGGAGCCGAAGTCAAAAAGAGAGACACCTTTAATTATATTTCTCCACCCTAATTTTTATATAAAATTTTCTTTAAAAAAGTTGAAATAATGTGAAGCATAATAGTAACAAATAAATTTCTGTTGTTGTAAATTCCTTTCCTAATAGGGAATTTGATAATATCTGAAACCTTTACCCAGTATATATGACAGCTTTTCCACAATGTATAGATGGACCCCATCTTTATTCTTAGTTTTCAACGTTTATACTCTGATTTCTCCAGAAAACCTCAAGGCTTCATGTAATTTGAGCCTAATTGCATATGACCAGCTTGAAGGAGTGACTAGATCCATAGGTGAAGGTTTTTTTTTTTTTTTTGAAGGAATGTTAACTTATAACAAATCCATCTCTGCTTTTAAACAGGCACATTCAGAGTTATTATTGAGAGATTTTAGACAGAAGATTATTTTATTTTAAAACCACTTTGTGTGTTTCTGCACATAAAGGCAGACAGCCTGAAAAGCTTAGTAAGTATTTTGTAGCTTATAAAGTCATTACGTTGTAAAGCAGTATCAGTATCTATAATCTTGAAGCCATTAAAGAGAAAAGTGTAAAAACCAGGTATATTCAGGAACTCAAAAAATGTTGGCATCAAGTTGTTTTTGTTTTCTTTACAGATTTTTGTTTTCCGTATTTTTAGGCATATCCAATACACTTAACAAATCTTAGGGTAGAGAAAGTTTATATTTTTTAAAACACACTGTCATTTCTTGGTTAGTTTTGTTTTCTCTCTATGTTCTAGAGTCAGATTTTGGAGGAAAATTTTAAACAATCACGCTTATATCGGAAGAGGGAGGCCATACTCTAACTCCAGAGCCATCTTTAATAAAGCAGAAAAATATAAAACAGTATTTTAATATTAACCATACATAAAAGATATTTAATCCCTGAAAATCGATCAGAGGGGGAGACCAGAGCAATCAGAGTGCAAGGAAGGATTAGAGATAAAAATAAAATTCTGGGTGCAGGCTAGCTGCAGCAGTGCAGAGTGCAGCAGGCAGTGGAACCGGAGGCTTAGAATGCCTGCCAGTGTTGTACACCAGGGGCATCTGCATGACGCCAGTCCAGAAGTGCTGAAGTGGCCGCTGCCAGAGCTCCAGAGCCAGCTGGGAGATAGATAACCTGGAAATAGACATTCTTCAGAGGCAGAGTGAGGGAAAGGGAGCTCAAACTGGAGGGCACAGAGAAGTACTTGATGTACTGCAGGATCTTGTCAGCCAGTGAGGGGGACAGAAACAAACCAAGCTTCAGTAGAGGTAGCACAGAGGCAGCCAGGAACAGTCTACCGTTTGGTAATCCCGGAAATGTTTCAGGGAGCTCAGTGGGAAGTTTGGCTGTGCTCAGTTCACGAGTCCCATCTCTGCAACAAAACTTGAAAATAAATACAACAGAGAATAACACAAAAAAGATAGCACAACAAACAAACAAACAAAACATATGAACTCAGATATATGATGGCCCCTTTCATGCATACACCAAAACCAGGACAGTAGACCGTTCTCTCTGCTCTAGAGACTGGGGCTCTTTTCAGATCTCTCATTTGGTCTCTCCAAATATCTGGACTCCAAAAACAGAACAGAACAAGCCACCTATGGGTCCAAGTTTCAGAAACACACTGGCTGGCAATTCTTTCAATTTGCAAATTTGAGGCAGTTTCAGTCTGAGATCCCTGGGGCCTATCAAGTCCACTTTGGACTTGCTCCCTCTGGGGCCTATCCCTGTGTCCTGGGGCTCCCAGGGATCTCATTGGAGGCCCCCAAATTGTATGGAGTTTGTGATCCCTGAGTAAAGGCCATAGACTCAATTCAATTATAATTAAAAGATTCACTGATTAGTGCTAGCAGGATTAGCAATCTCTGAGCCAAATTTGAGATTGCCATAAATGAAGAGTATGGGGAAGAATTTTAAAAGCGGAAAAAAAAAACACACAAAGACCTTCAGTATGTATGTAAACACACACAAACTGTTCTGTAATGCCAAGTTAAATAGTTAAGACAACTCAGAACAATTTTTGAGTATCTTCTGAAGCAAGTTCCAGAAAAAGAGTTACTCATATAACATGTATGTAGTCATGGTCGTACATTTTTAAATGGGGATCACAGAGTCAGGCTTACTGGGAACTTATCTTCCAGGGATTGGAGTCATAACCAAATAGCAATATGGATGTGTAACAAAAAATAGAGCTTTTCTTTTCTTTTTTAGTTAACCATAACATAAGGATTTGATAATATAAATGAAACTAAAATCAAATATAAAGAAAATGATAAGAGTATTTAAATCAGACTATAGGTAGGTATTGTCAAATGAAAAGTAATATTTCTAGAAAAAGGAATAGCCATGGCTAACTGCCCACAGAGGGGAAAGAATTAATGTGCCCCAAAGGTATATGAAATTTTTCCTAAGTAAGATGGAATTAGTTTAGTCTGGCTTGAAAGAACAGAGTTATGAAGAAAATGTACAAGAGACTTGAGAATGTTCAATGGATTGAGAGGGTCTGGTCATAGCTGATGTAAGCAGCTTCAGGGACTAGCGTGTGGTTTCATCTCGATCACAGAAAGATGCAGTTTGTGCTTCTGTGACAGTGTTGTGTCCTCAGCATCCACTCAGCAAATGGTCATCTATGCAATGTGTCATTCTTTGAGAAATTCCAAGTTCTTTTACTTTTCTAGACTTGGTGACTGACTGCTATTCTAGTTATTAAAGGACTTCCCTCTTTCTTTAGTTTGTTCACTAGTATTAACAAATCTTTATTGGGATAGGCACACATTCTTACTTTTTAATTGACTCTAATAAGTTAGTAACATGTCATTTGATACTTAAGCTATATGATATTTGATCAATCAAGGATAACATTTTAAACTTACACCTGTGTCCTCTGGCACGTCTCAATTTTTTTGTCAGCAATCTTTTAATGTTTGTCAGAATAGAATACTTTAGATGAAAGAAACAAACAAAGTAAATCTTAGCTTGGTTCTTGAATCAGAAACAGGAATTGAATAAATTTGATTGCATTATATATATTAGAGAATCATATCATTGACATTAATTTCTTGATTGCAAATTGAGAAGAACATACTCTACTTTTAGGTAAATAGAACTTGATATGGTTTGAAGTAATTTGGAATTTTTTTCAATTTACTCTCAAGTAATATATAAGGAAAACAGCAAAAGAATATTATATTGATGCATATTCTATGAGTTTGTTTGTATGATAAGATAACATATATTAAGTATATGAAGGAATGATAAAGTCAATATAGTAAATGTATTATAATTGGGAAATTTGAGATGAGAGCATGTCCAATGTTCTCCGTGCTGTTTTTGTTACTTTAATGCAATGTTGAATTTTTAAATGGAAATTTCAAGAAATATTTAAAGACTATCTTGACAGATCTGATAAATGACTCAGTTGAAAAAGTGCCTGCAATAAAAGCAGTGTAGACCTGAGCTCAGATCTCCAGCATCCACATAAATGCCATCCATGGCAGAACATTCTTTTGACCTCAGAGTCAGTGAGCATAACCTGACATTCTTTGGTCAGTGAGTCTGGATGATTCAATGAGTTTCAGGTTCAGTAAGAGACTCTTTCTCAAAATAAATAAATAAATAAATAAATAAATAAATAAGGTGGAGAACAATTGAGAAAAAGTACCAAGCCTTGATGCCTGGCTTCTATACTCACAAAGCATAAATAGCTACACACATGCATGCTGACACATTGATGTAGGCTGGTCTATGAAGAATACATTTTGTGATAAAAGTATAGAAAAGAATTCACAAAGATATTAAAATATCCTGGTGGTCTGGGGAGGCATGGCCATAACCTGGACTATTGATAAGGACTGCTTGTATCTGGGGACTTATGGAATAGATTCAAGATAAACGGACAGGGTTTGGCTAGTCGATCAGTGGTATGTGAACAGGACAACATAGACATAAATAAGGAATTCTGAGCTTGGAGTTTCAACAATAAGATGGATTGGGTGACATTTGCAGATGTGAATATCTTGAGAAAGTAAATTTTACAGAGAAGTGAGCAGTATAGGCTTTATTTTGGACTTGTAAGCTTCAGAAACAGAGGGAAAATTCCAGAAGAGAAATTGAAGGAAGAAACAGAAGACTAGCATTATAACATTACAATACTTCAGCTTGAATGGGCATGACAAAGCACATTATTTGTGAGTACTTGGAAAAAGTGAAAATTTAGAGTACTCTAAGAATTTCTCAATAGACACAATAGAACAATAATCTAGGTAAGATGTCCCTCAAAGAAGCTGACTCTGTGACTGCCCAGGCCACATACTTCTGGATTAGCACTCTGTCTAAAGAAGGAAGATCCAGTATAGAGCCTGAGAGGAAAACTTGAGAGGATTAAATTTCTGGAAATGTTGATCATATCCAGCTGATGAGACCTTCCAAGAAAAAAGGACGTGGATGAGTTTGCATATATTTGGGTAGGTTCAGATGAAACGTAAGAATCATCTGGAAATTCATCAGTAGACTTACTCAGCAAGTCACTTATGATACTGAACAGAGAGGTAGAGAGAGTAAAGTGGGAGTAAAGACAAAGAGACAGCCAGTGAAGTGAACTATTATAAAGATTTATTTTGAAAAGGAGAGGAGTAGTTGAGTGATGTGGAGGTTGAATTTGTAGCTTGAAAACAAGAAATGGAAGAACTTGTAGATTTGTGATTATGATCCAGTAAAAAGAGTAAAGATGCAGGAAAGTAAAACCTCTCAGTGTGCTGTCAGTTGTGGGGATGTAGGCCTGGGGGAGTGCTTAAAGGGAACTACCCTTTGCTGTCACATCTCTGAAGATTGTGAACACAAACACTACTTATCATTTGTCCTGAAATGTCCTTTCATAGTTGTTAGGTGACAAACAGACTTGGGAAAATATTGTCTCATTGTGGAGAAAATTTAAAGGCCGCCTCAGCGGTGGGGCTTCCACTGCTGTGGCGGGTCCCACATTGAAAGAATCCTATGGTTCCAGCAGCCTAGAGGCCTTGACAGCGGCAGGCCCCAATAACACGAGGAAGTCCTTGGTTCCAAAAAGGTTTATTGTCATGGCGGATGATAGATAGATCTAGGCATACCCCCAAAAACTCAGGGCAGTCCTGAGCTATATAGGGAGGGAGAAAGGGGGAGGATTGGGGGAGGATCTGGGGGAGGCATGTTTAATGTGCTCTGTCCTCTGGCCTTCATTAGTATGTAAATCCCTAGGGCCTGAGGCCTATAGCCTGGCCTATGTAATTCTTTTTTTTTTTCTTTTTTTTTTTTTTTTTTTTTTATTGGATGTTCTATTCACATTTCATATGTTGTCCCCCTACCCCATCCCCCACCCACCCAGGAACCCCCAATCCCCTCACACCTCCTCCCTCTTCTCTGTGGATGTAACCTCTATCTACCACCCCCACTCCCACCTCCCCACCCTCAAAACTCCCACCCCCTGGGGCGTCCAGCCTTCATGAGGTCAAGGATCTCATCTTCCACCTGTGCCCAGCAGGGCCCTCCACTCTCATATATTCAGCTAAGGCCCTGGATCCCTCCATAAGTGCCCCCAGGCCGGTGGTCCAGACCCTGGGAGCTGTGGTTGGTTGGCATTGTTGCTCTCCTCATGGGGCCACAAATCCCCTCAGCTCCCCCAGTCTTCACTCTAACTCCTCCATTGAGAACCCCATAATCACTTCAATGGCTAGTTGTGAGCATCTGCCTCTGAATACGTCAGACTCTTGAAGACCTCTGAGGAGACATCCATATCAGGCTCTTATCAGCATGCACTTCCTGACTTCCACATCAGCATCTACCTTTGGTGACTGCATATGGGATGGATACTCAGGTGGAAAGGTCTTCAGATGGCCCCTCCTTCAGTTTTTGTCCCTCGCTTTGTCTCCATATTTGCTCCCTTGAGTATTTTGTTGCTCCTTCTAAGAAGGACCGAATCACCCCCAATTGGTCTTCCTTCTTTATGGACTTCATGTGGCCTGTGAGTTGCATCTTGGGCATTTCAAGGTTCTGGGCTAATATCCAATAATCAGTGAGTGAATACCATGTGTGTTCTTTTGTGATTGGCTTACCTCACTCAGGATGATAATTTCTAGTTCCATCCATTTACCTAGGAACCTCTCGAATTCATTGTTTTTAATAGCTGAGTAATACTCCATTGTGTAAATATACCACATTTTTTTAATCCATTCCTCAGTTGAAGGACATCTGGGTTCTTTCCAGCTCCTGGCTATTATAAATAAGGCTGCTATGAACATAGTTGAGCATATGTCCTTGTTATATGTTCGAGCATCTTCTGGGTATATGCCTAGGAGTGGTATAGCTGGATCCTCGGGTAATGCTATGTCCAATTTTCTGAGGAACCGCCAGACTGATTTCCAAAGTGGTTGCACCATCTTGCAGTCCCACCAACAATGGAGGAGTGTTCCTCTTTCTCCACACCCTCGCCAGCATCTACTATCACCTGAGTTTTTAATCTTAGCCATTCTGACTGGTGTGAGATGGAATCTCAGGGTTGTTTTGATTTGCATTTCCCTGACGACTAAGGATGCTGAACATTTCTTTAGATGCTTCTCGGCCATTCGAGTTTCTTCCGTTGAAAATTCTTTGTTAAGCTCTATACCCCATTTTTTAATAGGGTAATTTGGTTGTCTGGAGTCTAATTTCTTGAGTTCTTTGTATATATTGGATATTAGCCCTCTATCAGATGAAGGATTGGTAAAGATCTTTTCCCAATTTGTTGGTTGTCGTTTTGTCCTATTGACAGTGTCCTTTGCCTTACAGAAACTTTGCAATTTTATGAAGTCCCATTTGTCAATTCTCGATCTTAGAGCATATGCCATTGGAGTTCTGTTCAGGAACTTTTCCCCTGTGCCCAAGTATTCGAGGCTTTTCCCCACCTTCTCTTCTATTAGTTTCAGTGTATCTGGTTTTATGTGGAGGTCCTTTATCCACTTAGACTTGAGCTTTGTACAAGGGGATAAGAATGGATCAATTTTCATTCTTCTACATGTTGTCTTCCAGTTGAACCAGCACCATTTGTTGAAAATGCTGTCCTTTTTCCACTGGACAGTTTTAGCTCCTTTGTCAAAGATCAAGTGACCATAGGAGTGTGGGTTCATTTCTGGGTCTTCAATTCTATTCCATTGATCTTCCTGCCTGTCTCTGTACCAATACCAGGTAGTTTTTATCACTATTGCTCTGTAGTACAGCTTGAGGTCAGGGATGGTGATTCCTCCCGAAGTTCTTTTATTGTTGAGAATAGT
>NW_021604565.1:20459954-20481109 GCF_004785775.1 Grammomys surdaster | reverse complement strand
CAATCATCTAAGCTTCCTAGATTGTTGTACTTAATTCTAGCATTTCTAGTTGATTAATACAAAAGGAATAGAACTTGAAGAACTGGGTCACAGTACATACTGAAAGGTCTGAGATAATACCTGTCACCAGCTATACTTGTGTGCTAATCGTAAAGCAGCATGGGATTCTTTTTTATAATCTACAACTACTGTCATCTCTAAATAGTATCTCAGCATTTTTTTGTCAGAAATATAATTCTTTCTTGAAGAGGTATCAGTCAGAATTTTATTTGTCCTTTTCTGACTTGAACCTTGCATTACATTGTAGATAGCTACATCTGAGCTTATTGATTTTATCCTTCTTTGTCTACCTGACGTCCATTACTTTTTCTTTTCCTTAAATAAAGTTTAAGAGAAACTTAAAACTTTCAAGGATACAGTGATATTTTATAATCCTTTAAAGTCAAGTTTTCTAACAGTCTTTCTTTTTTAATAATCTGCTCATGATGGAATTAACTATATAAGTGCATAATTCAATGATGTAGCTTATTCAGGACACCTGAAACATACTTCTTAGACTTTGTTCTATGGTACAATTTTATGTGTTGAGTTCTCATAGTTGAATGGCATTTTTAAATATACTGAAATCTTAATGAGGGAGTATGAGACAATTTAGAAATTCATGGGATATAAGACAACCAATAGTCCATTAAAAATGAATGCAAGTATTTATATGTTTTTTAAATAATTATTGTTAATTACTTTTTTAGTGTTTGAGAAATTTATACACTAATGCTATATTTACAACATTTTCAATCTTCCTCTCTGCCCTCCAACTTCATGTTCTTCTCACTGCCTCTCAGGATGACAATCTCTTCTCCTGATATTATTATTGTCACACACAGTATATACACACATATACAACTACCAAATTCTTTAGTGTTGCTCTTATGTACATGTGTTTAGGACTGACCACCTGGGATTGAAAACCTATAGGGAGCCTTTCCTGGAGCAGACTGGTTTTCCCCTCTTAGCATCCCATCATTGCCTATGGCTTCTGTGAAATTCTCCCTTTCCGTATTACTCTGTCAGCTGATGTTGTCACTATGGAGATCTTGCTTACTTATGTAAGCATATTGTTGAGATTTCATGGAAGCAACATCCTGAAAAAAAAGATAGTGAGCCAGATCATGAGAGTCAAATGCTGCATGTTCCCTCTTGTATTTTAGATTCTATTTCTGAATGGTTTGGGATTTGAGTAGTAACCTGAAGTATGTAACCAGCAAAGTGGAACAGTACCGTAAAAGGGAGGAGAATTCTTATATGTGCTTTTAATTGAACATAAGGTTTATAGACTTCTTGAGGCTCCTCTCTACAACTATATAAGAATACTATATAAGAAAATTGAATAGAATCATCTTACATTTTTATTGTAGAATTGATTGCAATTATTCTTTGAAAGAAGTAAGATATCTTGAGCTGCTTCATATTGTCTTTTTAAAAACATGATATCATGTTTTTCAATTTCTGTCAAATGATAGCCTCCATTCATTAAATGTCCATTGGTTTAAACATTCCATTTATAAGCCTTTTAGATTTCTTCAATTTAGATATTATTATCTAGCCAGGCAATGGTTGTGCACCCCTTTAATCCCAGTACTTGGGAGGCAGAGGCAGGCAGATTGCTGAGTTCAAGGCCAGCCTGGTCTATGGAGTGAGTTCCAGGACAGCTAGGACTATACAGAGAAACCCAGTCTCAAAAAATAGATATTATTATCTACATTTTACGGTCAGGAAAATAGCAAATAACACTAAGATGTTGAAAGTGTAATTAAGTGGTAGAAGCAGTATAGATCGGCTACATAATTTTTTAAGAGAACAGAACTTATTTTATCGAATAACATTTACATGAAGCTTTCAGCAAGAGAATGCAATACAGACAAAACATTTTAAGACATATGGAAAATATAGTATTGATAAGTACTGATTATATAGATAAACATCAATACAAATGGAATATTGCAAATTTGAAGTCACAGGAAAAGCAAGATTACAAGGATTTTTTTAATATAAAATGAGAAAGAGGCAGGGAAAGAAAGGGTTTTTAGCATTCAAGAAGCCACTTATACTCAGAGAGAGAAAATGTTTGCTTGTGTTTGTAGGGCTATACAGTTGGATGATAAGATAGTAGAAAAACTGTAGGCATTTTTGTAGAGAATAATATGGTGAGGGGTCATGAGGCACTGCAACAGTGTCTTTGGGAAATATGGGGTGAATATAGTGATACATAGGCTTTAGAATGTAGATGTAACTGCATAGTGAGGGCAGTCAGAGACTGATCTTAGAAACTAGTCAGCTTGAGAGAATCATCTAGTTCAATGTTAATAATTTCTATGTAGAAAGTGGAGGGCTACGTTATAGAGTAACGTCCTGTACTGATTTTGAATGACTAAGAACAGGCGTACTTATCAATTGTTTTGAGCACATATAATCTTGCAGACCCTATATTTGGTAACTGAATGTTAGGAAGGAACAAGAGAGACCTGCTTCCTCTTCAACATCTGAACCTTATGTCTAGGTTAGTCTAAGATAGTTATCATGAAATTTCATGCATTATTTGTTTTCGTTCTGAACACTGATTTGGTTTGAGAGGATCTGGGGATTAAACCAGAGCCCTGTGCATGTGGGCTATATTTCTAAGTCTTCGTAAGCATTTTGATATTTTGTCTTATTAGTTAAGAATAGCCTGTAATGGTTGAGCCATGTCTCTAGTCCAAAATACTGCATTATACAATTTTTAAGTTCAAACACTTTGGGAAAAATTTTTGTTAGTTTGAATATGTAAAATATCCTTACAGTGTGCCTATGTCTCTACTTTTTACTATACAAAGTATCTTGTGAAAATGGATGCATCATTTCTCTGATTGTGAATCTTCTTCTTTACTTTGATAAGCCCTAGCATAGTTTTAAATGATTAAAAGCACATTTAAGTCAAAATTCATTCATTTTCTTTCTGTTCTTAAAATGCCATAATTAATTGCATTGGGTATGTTGTTTTTAGTTTTAAAATCTCATTAGATTTACTAGTGTACTCAGAGGTATGTATTATAAGTTTCATAATTATAACCCCTAAACTGCTGCTCTGATTTTTACAACACTTGAAAATGAAGAAATTGAATTTTAAAAGGTATTCATAAATCATTTTTAAATCACATGTTACAGCATTTTATTTCAATATTGATGAGTTACCTAAAGGCCAGAGGGCAGAAGCACAGGAATGTGACTGAGTTCACTCTACACAGCACTGGGTGGATGTCAGGCTATGAGAAGTCACAGAACTCTACTCAGGGAATGGGGAGATCACAGTCTGAGACCCCATGTTTGCAGAGCTCTTGAGTGGGGACCCCCAGGCAAAATGGAGTGTGGGGATCAACTGATCTCAGACTCCTGGGCTCCCTGGCACCATTGAGAGCCATGGAAGAGTTGAGACTGGGGATGTACAGGCTGGACTGGCCCACAGCTGAAGGGGATGAGGGAGAGAAGCTCTGGCTGTACCTTGTGGGCTGTTGAGACTCTTGGTCATGGCAACTCACTTGGCTGGGTCATGGTCGGCTCAGCTAGCTTGCTTGAGTTGGTGGCCTTGGTTGAAGGCCCCCTCTACGGTTCTCCATGTTGGGCCCCAAAGATGAGAGGAAATCTATGGTTTTAAAAGGTTTATTGTCATGGCGGAAAGTGGATGAAGTTGTATCCCCCTGCTTTCAGCAAGGGCCTGAGGTTAAACATCTTTTGCAAGGAGGAGGGTCTGGGAAAGAATGCTTTATTAGCTACCCCCTCTGGCTTTCAGGTATCTCATTAATATGGAGATATTTTGAGGCTATGTGGCCTGTAGTCACACCCTCTAACTGTGCTTGTGACCTAAGGCCACAAACCTTTTTTTTGGAGGGGCTGTGGATAAGTGAAAGGAACCAGGGCCCTGGAGCAAGGCCAAACACCTACCTTCCCATTAAGCTCCCGGGTTAGAAGCCTGTGCTTGACCAGGTACCCAGCTGCCTCTCACATCCCACTGCCCTACAATTTGGCTTCTTTCAGTCAAAGGATTGTAACATAGATATCCCATATTTTATGGCTAATATTCACTTATAAAAGAGTACATAACATGTATGTCTTTTTGGTTTTGGGTTACCTCACTCCAGATGGTATTTTCTAGTTTCATCCATTTGCCTGAAAATTTCATGGTGTTTGGCCACAACCATTCATTGAAGAGGGTGTCTTTTATCTATTGTGTATTTCAGGTTTCTTTATGAAAAATCAAATATCTGTATGTGTGTGGATTGGCATCTGGGCCTTCAGATCAATGCCACTGATCAACATGCCTGTGTTGCCCCATGCCAACATGCCAATGTTATATGGTCTTTATTACTATAGCTTTGTTGTACAGCTTGCAACCATGAGCAGTGAGACCTCCAGAACTTCTTCAATTGTACAAGATTGTTTTAGCTATCCTGAGTTTTTTGTTTTTCCATCATTCAGAATTATCCTTTCAATGTCTGTAAAGAATTATGTTGGAATTTTGGTGGAGATTGAATTGAATCTCTAAATTACTTTAGATAAGATGGCCATTATTACTATGTTAATCCAACTACCCATGAGCATAGGAGATCTTTTCATCTTCTGCATCTCTAGGATGAAGTATACCTAATCATGGTGGATGATCTTTTGATGTATTTTTGGATTTTGTTTGCAATTAATTTATTGAATATTTTACATCTATCTTCATGAGTAAAATTGATCTTTAATTCTCTTTTCTTGTTGAATCTTTGTTTATTTAGGTATATGGAGGAGACTGAAGCTTCATGAAATGAATTTGGCAAGGTTCTTTCCTGTTCTATTTTGTGGAATAATTTGAGGAGTATTGTTGTTAGTGCTTCTTTGAAAGTCTGGTAGAATTCTGAACTACAACTGTCTAGCCCTTAGGTTTCTTTTTTCTTGGGGGATTTTAATTACTGCCCTGTTTCCTTGGGGTCTATCATTCTATTTAAATTGTTTAACCTGACCTTTATTTACCTTTTGTAAGTGGTATCTAGCAAGAAAATTGTCCATTTCTTTTAATTTTTCCAATTTGGTGGAGTATGGTTTTTTGAAATATGACCTAATGACTCTTTGGTGCTTCCTTTTATGACCCCCTGTTTGTTTCTGATTTTGTTAATTTGGATGTTTTCTCTGTGTCTTTTAGTTAATTTCAATAAGAGTTTGTCTCTCTTGTTGGTTTGCTTAAAGTACCATTTCTTTATTTGATTGATTTTTTTGTTTTCCTCTGTTTATACTTTATTGATTCCAGCACTCCATTTGATTATATTATGTCCTGCTATCTATTTCTCTTAAGTGTTTTGTTGTCATTATCATAGAGCTTTCAGGTGAGTTGTTAAGTTGCTAGTATGAGATCTCTCCAAGTTCTTTATAAAAGCACCTAGTGCTAACTTTCCTCTTAGGACTGCTTTCATTGTGTCTCATAAATTTGGATATATTCTGCATTCATTTTCATTAAATTCTAGAAACTTTATAATTTCTGTTTTTAATTGTGACTTGACCCATTAATCATTTATTAGAGAGCTGTTCATGTTACATGAGTGTATAGGCTTTCTGTTGTTACTAATAGCCAGCTATAATCTGTGGTTGTCTAATAAGATCCAGACGGTTATTCCAGTTTTCTTATATCTGTTGAAACTTGCTACATGACTGAGTATTTGGTCAGTTTTGTAGGAAATTTTCTGGGGTACTGAGAATAAGGTGTGTTTATTTGTTTGTTTGTTTGTGTGAAATGTTCTGTAGATATTTATTAGGTCCATTTGGTTCATAATGCAGTTGTCCTCTGTTTATTCTTTGTCTGAATAACCTACCTATTAGTGAGAGTGGTATTGAATTTTCATACTCTAAATACAAGGAGAGGGGGTTGATGTGTAATTTAAACTTTAGTAGTGTTTTTGTTTTTTATTTGTTTGTTTGTTTGCTTGTTTGTTTTTTAACAAGCATGGGTTGTGCCCTTGTGTTTTAGATATCGATATTAAAACCTGAAAAATCATCTTAATTCATTTTTTTCCTTTGATGAGTACAAAGTGTCCCTTTCTATCTCTTTTGGTTTGAAATCTATTTTGTAAGATATTAGAATGGATACACCAGCTTGTTTAAGTCCATTTAATTGAATAATCTTTTTCTAACCCTTGATTCTGTGGTAATGTCTTTCTTTTATGTTGAAGTGTGTTTTTTCTATACAGCAGAAGGATTGATCCTGGTTTTGCATGCATTCTGTTAGTCTGTGCCTTTTTATTATGATATTGAATTCATTGATACTGAGAGATGGCAATGATCAGTGATTCTAAATTCCTGTGATTTTGTTTTTGTTATTGCTGGTAATGTGTATATGTGCATGTGTTCATGTGTATGTAGGTCTCTGTGTGTGTGTGTGTGTGTGTATTTATGTATATGTTTCTTCTTTTGGTTTTGTTGGTATCTGGTTATTTACTGCTTGTATTTTGTGGGTGTAGTTAACATTCTTGGTTTGGAGTTTGTAGCATATAGTTATAGAAAACAATCCACACTGTGTCCAGCTATGCACCAGCAATGGTGTCTCGCACACCTTGCATGGTTCCGGTGGCTAGCCCGCTGCCAAGCCATCCTGAATCTTCCCAAGCCAACTGTCCACTGTGGCTAGCTAGAAGAAAGCTGGCTGCTGCTTTCACAAATCTCCTTAACCCCATAAAATGAAAACTCTAGAGGTTTGTAATTTATCAGCCAGATTTATGACAATAAATCCACAACTCCCCAAATGCCCACACAAAGAACTCAAAAAATCAATTGATATAAATACAAGCTGCACATCTAGATCTGGTAAATGTGCCCTACATTACTCTATTGCCCTTCTCTGATATCGATGGCCTACCTACGGCTCTTTTAGGTCACACGGTTTTGGTTCATCTTCTTCCTCCATTTTCTCTCCATCCCTTGTCTTATTTCTCTCCCTCCCTATCTCTGTCTCTTCCCTCTCTAAAACTTTCAGCTCTGCCCCCTCCTTCCACTGACCAATCACAGAATTTTATGAATATGAGCATTTTAAGAATATAGGCATTCTTGAGAGAGCAGAATATACAAATGAAAATCTACAACAAGTCCCCCTTTCTGTCCAATTAAAGAGCTCTTTTCTCTCAGATATAAATTGAGCACAACTATTACTATTCTGCAATTTATAAAGTATAAGATAGATACACTTATCACCCAGTCCATCAGTTTTGTCAATTAAATAAAGCACTCTACCATCTATCCTAACTTAAAAAGCCTTATAATTCTACACCTGTTATGTTTTAATTTAGCTTGTATACTATCTGAAAATAGATTGGGTTGGCTAAGAGACTATGGTTAGTTTTCAATCCCACCTAAATTCGGAGAGTGACAGAAAATTTACCTGAAAATATAGGAAGCACTAACACGGCTTCTAAAACTGAAACAAATTGTAGAGACAGATGCCTACCTGCACACTTCCCTGTTTCTCAATATTGGAACATCAGTCTGTAGCTGTTTGGCCAGGAACATCTGACAGACCTTTGAAATGCAAAATTATGAAGGATTGATTAACCTGTCTTGGCATAGATTATCAGTTGACTATTCTGCATAGTGTGTCCTTTATCTGTTTATAGATGAATTGGCAATTTCTGCTCAGTGGCTACCTTGTAACAAGAATCTACAACAAGCATTTTCCTTCTAGTATCTTCTGTGAGGTTGGATTTGTAGATAGAAAAATTTTAACTTGACTTTATAATGGAATATCTTCCTTTCATCATCTATGGTGATTGAAAGTTTTGCTGGGTATAGTAGTAATCTGGGCTAGCATTCATGGTTTCTTATAGTTTGCAAGGCATTTGTCCAGTTCCTTCTGACTTTTAGAGTCCCCATTCAAACATCATGTGTAATTCTTCCTTTATATGTTATTTTCCTTTTTCTCTTGTAGCTTTTAATAGTCTGTTGTTGTTGTTCTCTACATCTAGTAATTTGATTATTATGTCACAAGGGAACTTTCTTTTCCGGTCCAATCAATTTAGTATTCTGTAAGCTTCTTGTTCCTTTATAGCCATGTCTTTCTTTAGGTTAGAATTCTTTCTTCTATGTTTTTGTTAAAAAATACTTTCTGGGCCCTTGATATAGAATTCTTCTCTCTCTTCTATTTGTATTATTTTTAGGTTTGGTCTTTTTATAGTATCCCAGATTTGTTAGATATTTCGTGTCAGGTATTTTTATAGATTTAACATTTTCTTTGACTGATGTATCTGTTTCTTTTATTAAATCTTTAATGTCTGAGATCCTCTCTTCTACCTCTTATATTCTGTTTGCCTATAGTTACTATTTACTTAACTAAAGTTTTCATTCCCAGAATTCTCTTGGTTTGTGTTTTCTTTATTGCTTCTGTTTTCACTGTCAGGTCTTGCACAGTTTTATTTCTCCTTCAACTAATTTCCCCCTTACCCCTCTCCCCAGCTATCTTTAGGGATTTTTTTTCCATTTCCTATAATTTTTGTTTGTCTTTTCCTCAATTTCTTTGAGGGATTTACTAACTTCTTATTTAAGAACCTCATGATCTCCATAAAGTTGTTTTTAATGTCATTTCCTTCAGCTGTGTTGGAATTTTCAGGGCTTGCTGTAATTGGATAGCTGGGTTCTGGTAGAGACATATTGCCCAGTCTGTTGTGTTCTTTCACTGGTGTTTGGGATGATTATAGGCCTAGGTGCTGATTTCTGAGTTTACCTTTGTTGAGTGGGTGTTTTGTTCCTTGATTTCTGTTTCTTTACTGGTCTTCTGGCCAGAATGGCCTATGGTCAAATATACAGCCTCTCCACGGGTTTGTGGTGGCTTCATCAGGCAGGGGTTTCTGCCAGCTTTGGGGGCTGTGTTCTAGTAACCAGTCCCTAGTCAACAAAGAGTCCTCTGGGCTTCTGCATGCTGGTGGGACTTCTGGTAGAGCAAAGAACTTCCCCTGGAAATGTGGACTGGGGAATGGTGATGATGAGAAGAGAAGCTGTTGGGACTAGGCTAGGTAGGGTGGTTGGGGGTGGTCTTGGAGTGGGGAATAGGCTAGGCAAGCACTGGAGGAGTGTTGGTTGTCCAGGGTCAGGTGGCTTACCTGGGGTTCTGGGTGCTAGCATGACCTCTGATGGAGGGAAAGGCTTCTTCTTTCTTGTATCTTAGAAGCTCTTTAGGGAAGGCTGACTGTGGCAGCTCCTAAATCTGTTTGCATATCAGCAATTTAATCATTTCATAAAAGCTTTGTTTGCATAATCTTAAAGAATTGATTTAAATATAGATAATTAAATAAATGCATAATTTATATTAATGTCTAAAAAATAAAAATGATTTAAAAGTACAAATGTGAATTTTTTTCTTTAAAGAATTTACATTTAAATATCAATAATTGTTTATTGGGTCTCATGTACCCCTCAGCAGGCTACTTAGACAGCAATTATTTTAAGTACATGATTTACTGCTTATTTTAACTAAGGATTAAACTCAGTATTAGGCATATAAATTGATTTTCAGGTATAGTAGAGAAGAATAAAAGGGAAAGGGTGATGGAGATGATTTACCTTTTATATTTTAATTCATTAAAATATTTTCATGATGTGGATTGAAGCCAAGACTTTGTGCTTGCCAGACAAATGTTCTGTGTGTCTTACCTTAAAGAAAGTCTTTTGTTAAAATGAAGCTATTTTTCTTTAAGTCACATTTAAGTGATGAGAACTGAAGGAGGTCTAGTATCAGAAGTGTGATAGAAGTGTTTAGAGAATAAGTATGTTTAAAAAACAAAACAAAACAAACAAAACAAAAAACAAAAAAAAGTAGTTTTCAGCCATGAGAAAGCCAGTTTTTCATGAGGACTTCTATATGAGGTACATGCTAATTTTTAAGGTTTTGATTTTAAATAGCTAACATTGAATGTGGCAGAATAGGTAAAGATGGTGACTTGATTTAAAGAGAAAATGTGTGTGTGTGTGTGTGTGTGTGTGTGTGTGTGTGTGTATCAGAGAGAGAGAGAGAGAGAGAGAGAGAGGATATGTTTTCTGGCTCCCTGACCTCTGTTTTGCTATCTACAAAATATAATATCTCATTCACTTCTCCTTGGGTTGGAAGGAGACCATATTGTGCATGCTTGTGCAATGCTATAATCTTAAACCAACATATATATATATATTTCAATATGCTATTTATAATTTATGTTTCTATAGCCCATATTTTTAAGAAGACTAAGGGAATAAAAAAGATATTTTGAAGTGCTTTACCATGTAAAAAAGAAAATTAAATGTCAGACTTTAATATTTAAATTGCGTAACTTTACTCATACATTTAGAAGTTGTGACTTTTTATAATTAAGTTAAATTTAGGACACTATATTTCTCTATTTTTCAATATAATTGAAATGCATTTTTCAAAAGAACAACGTAAGTCTTAAGTGTGTTTTACTCAACTTTGTTTGTAAAGGGGAAAATGAGTCTTGGTGGTGATTTGTCATCAGACTGTAACATGGAAGCAGACAATAGCTAAGTAATCCTTCTGACATGTGAAGTAGTGGAGGACATCTGGCACCTTCCCTGTATAAAGTATTTGTGTTCCTGGATTTTTCATTTTATGCAGAAGTACATGACCATAATTTTACATCTGCTCCCTTTTCGAATCACTAAGCAGTAGGAATCCCAATCTATCCCCCAGAGTCACAGGCAGACTCTATGACGGTGTCGCACCTCTATACCCTCATCCACATGCCATTTTCTTCACAGTGTGTCATGTGTCTTTGATAGGATATATAGATTTCATTTGGAGGTGAATTTTATACAAGCATCAGAACTCATATCTGTAGATAGTGATAACATTTTAGGATTATAAATTTGCTAACAGTTTCTTCACATGAGTAGAAAGTTTAATCTGAATGATCTTGATAAGACTGCCATTGTTCTGTAAAGTAATATTCTGTAACATTATCATCTTAGAAGAGTTTCATAGCTTCCTTCTCTCTTTCTTTACACTAGGCATTTTAGGATTTTTAATGCTGTGAAGAGACACAATGACCAAGGTAACTCTTATAAAGGCAAACATTTAGATGGGGCTGGCTTACAGTTTCACATGTTTAGTCCATTATCATAAAGGCAGGAAGCACAGCAGTGTGCAGGCAGATGTGGAGCTGGAGGAGCTGAGAGGTCTACATCTTGATTCAAAGGCAGCCAGAAGAAGACTAAATTTCCACAATGGGTAGAGCTTGAGCATTCAGACTTCAAAGCCTGCTCCCACAGTGACCCACTTCCTCCAACAATGTCACATCCTCAACAAAGCCACACCTCCAAGTAGTGCCATTCCCTATGAACCAAGCATTCAAACCCATGAGTCTATGGCAAAACCTATTCAAACAACTACATTCCACCCATTGGCCTCATAGAACTGTAGCTATAATACAAAATGCCTGTAGTCTATCACACTCTCAGCACTGTTTAAAAGTTCAAAGTGTCTTCTGAGATTCATGCAATCTCTTAATGGTAATCCCCTATAAGATCAATATTATAGACTTCCAACACATCATAGCAAAGAATATATGTTACCATTCCAAAACACAATGAGGAAATACTGGACGCTGCAAGATGAAAAAGTAGTGGGTAAATTCCAAACTCTGAATCTCCATGTCTTATTTCAAAATACTCTTTAGATATCCAACTTCTTTTATCTTTGCCAACTGCAGCACACATTCTTCTCTTGGGCTTGTTTCACTCCCTCTTAGCAGCTTTCCTTGGTAGGTATCTCATGGTCTCTCATCTCTAACTTCTTGGGGTCTCCCAGGCAATCCAGGCTCCACCTTCACAGCTTCTGAAACAGGAGTTGCTACTGCTACTGTTCTTGATGGTCATCCTGTGACATTTGAATCTCTAATAAACTGGGGTCTTCTGCTATAACTGGGTTGTACTTTCACAAATAGCTTCCCATAGGCTTTCTTCATGGTGCTAAGCCTCAATTTCTTTGCATGACCCCTGAAGTTCTGGGCCTTGAACTGACACTGAAGCTAAACCTTTTTCAATGTCCTCTCCTGGCCTCTTACATTGCCAAGACTTGGCTTATCTCTATGACCTCTTCATTTCTTCAAAACCAGTACCTCTGTGACTCTTACACATGACTAATCTGGCTACAAGCATAAAATACCACCTTAACCAACTCACACAATAGCCTTTCTAGGTCTTCATACAGAGTCACCCTTACCACAGACCTGTACTCATTGATATTTCTTAGCTCAGAGGGAAATTCATTCCTTGATTCTAAAGCCAGAACCCTGTGACCAAAGCTGCCAGATTCTGCTCTTTGCTAGGGCTGGAACATTTTCATCAGATTTCTGTTTTTCATTGTGGTTCCACGTTCTTGCATCTTCCTGTGGCATGTCCAGGATCTGCTACACACCATGTACAGAGGGATGGAACAGAGCCAAATTTCACAGTCCTTGTCTTCCTTCGACCCGTCCAGGACACAAAGCACACCAGGTCCAAACTGAGTTGGTCAGCAGGATCCAGGTCCAGCAGTGAATGCAATGGGAGGAGGAGGGAAAATCTCCGAAGATTTCAGTGTTGCAGCTCTTTAGTGTTAAAGGTCTTTTAGAAAACAGCATGTGATCATACACTTATTTAGGGTGAATCAAGGGCTAAATATATGAACCTTGGAGGGTAGAAAAGAGTTCTTCTTAGGGTGAAGTTTCATTGATTGAGGTTTCAAATTGTGAGCATACCCCATTTGCATGGAGAGGCATTCTAGGAAGTTGAATCTGTATCCTTTTCTAAGGATTATGTGACATTTTTCAGTTAGAAAACTGGGGTCAGGCTCCTCTGATCAGGTGGAGAAGAGAAAGCCTCACAAAGAAAAGGGAGTCCTTCATTTTGTGCTAAGCTCAGAAAAGCTGTCCAGATATGATAGACTACAGTCTTAATAGTGAGATGTAACACTAGATGGTTTCCTTCAGTGACTAAGCTTGGCTGTAGCAGAACTTGTTCTATATGCTGACTTTAAACTCAGAGATCTACTTGCCTATGTTTCCTGGAATTAAAGGCATGTACCTCTGTGCCTGGACCTAAGCTTCTCTTGAATTACTTTTCACAAGATCTTTATAAGTTCTGGATTGTAGTTCACTCCAGATACAGACAAGTTGACAATCAATGTATCCTTTGTCAGTTTCACACACAATATCTCCTTATGTCCAAATGAAGATAATAATCAGGTCATAATAATGCCCAACCTGATATAACTATCCTGTGTACAACTGAAAATTCATAAAATATAAGATTAACTAGGTGGGATAGTGATCTGAATCATCACTCCATTATTTCCATTTAATATCCTTGAACACAAGATTAACTCCATTCCACTTCCTAGTACCCCTAAAGGGGCATACACTGAACCATATCTTTTGTATTTTTTTTCTAAGCTTGCTACCTTTGATAAAAACACTCTTCATAAAAGTGAAACACAGAACAGAGTCTATGCTAGGCAGTTTTGAGATTTCCTTCCTTAATGCTGTTAATCTATATCTCTTCACTGAGGCTATAGTCTCAGGCAGACTCTTCAGATAAGGCCAAAAACCAGCCAAATTCTTCACCAAAATATCATAAGAATGATACCTAGTCAAGAAACAAAATTGTTTCTCCTCTGAAACTTTCTGAGCCAAATCACCCTCAGTACAACTGCCTTTCATGTTCCTACTAATATGCTCCAAAAGAGCCACTTAAAGTGTTCTACTGCTTTACTAAACCAAAGTACCAAAATCCACATTCCTCCAAACAAAAACATGGTCACAACAATACTCAAGTCTCTGATACCAACTTCGGTCTTAGTTATGGTTTTATCACTGTGAAGAGACATCATGACAAAGGCAACTCTTAAAGGCAAACATTTAGTTGAGGTTAGTTTACAGTTTCACAGGTTCAGTACATTATTATAATGGCAGGAAGCAACACAGTGTCAAGGCAGGCATGGTATAGGAGGAGTTGAGAGTTCTACATCTTGTTCTAAAAGCATCGAAGAGAAGACTGAATTTTCACACTGGTAGAGATTGAAAATAGAGACCTCAAAGCCTTCCCTCACAGTTACAACCTTACTCCAACAAGGCCACACCTACTCCAACAAGGCCACACCTCTTAATAGTGCCACTCGTATGTCCAAGCACTCAAACACATGAGTCTATGGAATCCAAACCTAATCAAACCACCACACTGGGTGAGTCAACTCATTGGAAAGTACAGATTTTTGCTACCTATGTGGCCAGATAATAAATAAGAAATTTAGTCCAACTACAACCTGACATTTCTGCTTCAAGTAATTCAAAGCCATGATTCTCAGTTTAAAATTTAAAGAACAAAGTATGGGCACTGGTAGGTTGCTCCAATGGATAGCTCCACAGCTATGTACACACAAGTATGAGAAGCACCAATTGAACTTTGTAGTATAGATAAGGCAGAGTGAGAGTCAGTGGAAGAGGCAGAGGCATAGAGCATAAAGTTGGGAAGCAGATATGTCTAGATGATCATAATTGGATCAGGGATGGGAGAATTGACATGATCAAAATACATTGCACATACAATTAACATTCTCCAAGAATAGATACAAGTGACAAGGTAAAAGAACGTCAAAATGAAATTTTATTAAATTTATGCTTATGGTTAAGAATATACTTATATTTTCAAACAAATTTCTATTATCCAATAGTCACTTCTTTTAGGCAGTTATATTTTATCAAAGTCTTAAAGAAGTGAATATTTGCTTCCTGCTCTTAGGGAATAATTTATATATACTTGTCACATGTATCATTTATTTTCTTATTGATCCTTATATCACCTCTTTAGTTCTGTTATACCTGATAATGGTTTATTTTAAAATATTTATTTTGGTGTATGTGTGTAGATATGTGCATATTGCATGCAAGTGCTTGTGGAATCCAGAAGACAGTTTCAAATTTCCTAGGGATGGAATTCAGGTAGTTGTGAGTGGCTGCATGTGGGTTCTGGGAATGGAATTCTGGTTCATGGCAAGAACATTGCTCATTCTTAAGTCTTGTGCTACATGCACAGCCATGGTTCTGCTGAGTTTTAGAGAGAACTTACAGCTCCTCCCTGGTAATCCACCAGTTAGCAGAGCTTGCAGATATGATTGGAACCTGATGGTTTCATGCTGTTGTAAATATTTAATTTCAGTCAGATGTATGTACTCCACTTTTGATCATTCAGTTTCAAGATAAAAGACCGAAAACTTTTATATTTATAATATGCCTAAAACAGCACTAAAACTGGCAGATATCTATGGGACTGCATAAGGGTATCTTGGTTCTTGGCTGAGCATAGGCCTAGAACCCCGGAACTCCAAGGGAGAAACAGCAGGTGTTCGGCCACATCCCCAGAACCCAGGGTCCTGACTCACAGTCTAGTCTCCATAGACCTACATTGTCAGTCATGTAGGTCACTACAGCCCCTCTCAAAGTGCACAGGTAGAGGGTGTGACTACAGGCCTCAGGCCCTAGAGAGATTTACATACTAATGAAGGCCAGAGGGAGGAGCAAATTAAGCATTCTTCCCCAGACCCTCCCCTTGTCTCCCTCCCTATTTAACTCAGGTCTGCCCTGAGTTTTGGGGGTACATCCAGATCCATCTATCATCTGCCATGAAAATAAAACCTTTTTGGAACCAAGGACTTTCTCATGTCATTGGGGTCTGCTGTCACCAAAGCCTCCAGCCTTTGGAACTCCAGACCTTTCTCCTGTATGTGGGACCTGCCACATGGAAAGCCTCCAGGACTCCTCCACTGTGGCCCATTTTCCCACATTTATCTATACTCCAAGCCATTAGCATTTACTTCCCTATCAATAACCCTGAGTTATAACTTGTCATGTTTCATCTGGGAAGCTCTTAACTCTGGCTAGGCCTCAGGGACAAGTTTTGATGACTTACCTACTCCATGACATCTTCTCCTCTTTCCATTTTTTCCCTTCTCCTCTTCATGGTCTCTTCTCAGATCCCAAGCCCAGGAACCCAAACCCCACTTATCTCTCTTCTACAGCTATAGGCTATAGGCATCTTTATTCACCATGCAGGGATAACTTGAGGTGTTGGTTACATAGCATCACTTATGTACATGCAGATTCTCTCATCCCTGGGGCAAACATGTTTGCAACTCTAATTTTCCTTTGAGCTCATTCTTTTTTGTGTCACCAAGAGAATGGAGAACACTGAAATTGGGGACTTTGGTGTCTCCAGTTGTCCATTGTTTCCTGGAAAAGAAAAGAGACAGTATTTTTCAGAGTTTGGGTTTGGTGCCTAGAATGATAGGTCCTCCATTAAAGTCTCTTTTCTGCCTTTTATTGGGGAGTCATCCACTTCAGATCTGGCCATTGCTCTCTACTGCTGTATTCATAGCTTCTTGGTCAACTTATCATTTCCACAGTCTAGCTTCATATTGAACTCCCTTTGCTCCAGAGATAAAAGTCAGTCTCCCATGTTGGTACATTAGCCAGACCATCCCAGCCCAAGTCTTCAGATTTCTCAAAGTGAAGAGTTACAGCACTAATATCCTATGAGGAAGGATCCAGCTTGTAAGGACTGAGTGATTCATGGTGTTGAATGATTTCCATAGGTTGAATCAGCTTTGTCCTACTTTAAACTTTTTTGTTGGCTGGATGCTTCACTCCTGGCATTAGAGTCTCCAAAGTAAGAACTATAGGGATTGTGCCAACCTGGAGGATGTAGCTCAGTTAGTCTTCTCTGACTTGTGATTTTGCTGTCACTGTTTTATTAATCAAAGCTTTCTCCATCAACACTGTCTTCCTGCCAGCCTTTGCTTCAACACACTCTGACACTAAATGTACTTCAAACTAAAGGTGCTCTTTGCTGTATTGGATCTACCTATAATTCTTTGCACATCATCAAAGACACTTTTCTCATATCTCAATCAACAGTTATGTCTTGGATATATAATGTTTCTTGTATATTTTCTAATTTATGGTCTCATTTTTCTTTGTATTAAAATGATTTTCCAAGGAATTGAGCTATATTCTCCTTTGAAGGAATGATTGGGGCAGGTAGCTTAATTTGTCATTTCTTTACTATATAGATATATCTAGCATTTCCCTGGAGAACTTCCAAGTCCTTTTTCAACCCACATGTTTCTAACCCCATGGGACAGTAAGTATTTGAGCCCAAATAATTCAAACTCTGCTTGTCCTTCCTAGGATAACAACTTTCCATTAGCTACAGTGATTGATTCATGGTTAAATTTAGAACAAAAGTAGGCCAATATTTTATTAAGCCAGTAGAAAGAATATTGTTATTTTTATTAGAGAACAAATCTAAGAAATTAAGAAAAGGATTGCTGTGCCAAAGAAAAATCTCCTTTGGCTTCAACGATTGATAGTGATTATATAATTTAGATTGTATGAAGAAATCACACAAATGTGTGTGTGTGTTTTTGTATGTATAGTCTTTAGTGTAAAGTTTAAAATATATTAAATAAATATAAATGTCATAATGAAGTCACTGAGCTTAATAACATTTTTGTGTTATTTCTATAATATTGGCTCATATATGTAAGATTCTCTGAACCATTAACACAAAGCCTTTCCATTTTCTGATGTTCAAAGAAACTTAAAAAATGTTTCTGTTCTCTTGGAGGACAATGAGGCCTTGGTCTATTAGTATTTTACCATAAGGTTTTGTATTTACTACAAATACAAGCATATGGATATCTTATATTATTTCCCAGATTTATTTTTTAGTATAAGATTTCAGGACTGCGGGAAAGGCAGTGTCTCAAGTATACACTTCCTTCACCATCCTCACCTCAGTAGTTCATATTCTAACAAAATCTGATTCTGTCAATCTAGAATTTCTGTCCCCTAGGAAGCATGTATTAGCTGTATTGAAGGAATTCACAAGTTAACTGTCCATATCTTTTCTTGTCATGTTACAAGGCAATTTTCTATAAGTGTGTAAATTTTAAACTACAGTTTTGAGAAGGAAGAATGAAAAGACAGTTTTGAGGATGGTAGAAACCTGATGTTTTTGTGGCATACTTCTCTTGTAGTTGAGGTGGGGAAGTAATACACTGTGTGTGAGAGAGCTCAAAGGAGGTAAAAATGAAGCTGCATTTAAATTCTTGACTTTACGTTACTTTAAAAATATAATATCATGTAACAGTTGTTATAATGTAGCCTGCTACATTCTCTCTTAAGAACCATGGAAATATATTGTGAGAACCAGTCTGATAAAACATAAAATTTAATGACCATCTGTGCACCAAGTTACACATTGGAAGAATTTCTGAAGAAGGAAGGAAAACAACGTGTTAAGAAATGACAAAGATGCTACAAGTATCTAAACCAAAGTTATATCTATCACTAAACTGAGGAAATTTGGACTTTTTCCCTCACTTTCCAGATTCAAAAGATGAAAATTAAGTCTTTATCATAATTATTTTAAAAATAAAATTAGATGGATTTCATAAAGCAGCCCATAAACATCCACCATACTATATAGTATGACACCTGTTAGAAACTGAACCAATATGAATTTAATCGGAAAATCAACTGGCTTTATTTTTTTAAGTTCATTATAAACTTTAATAAAACCTTTTCTGAGGAGACATTAGCAATTTCCCATTCACCCCAGATAGGATACAGATAACAGATCAAAGAAAGGTTTCCTGACACCCAACTCCCCTGCCCCCCACCCCATGCCCCAAATATATTTAGCAGAAGACTGCCTCCTCTGGTCTCAACCCTCAAGATGGACCTAACCCTCAAGAGACTTGAGGGCCCAGGGAAAGGGAATGCACGAGGGGGTTTGGGGGAGAGGGGGAGCACTCTCTCAGAGGCAAGGGGGAGGGGGACTGAGATGAGAAACTATGGGAGGGAGGACCTGGAGGGGGGCACCAGCTGGAATGTAAATAAATAAAATAATCAATAAAAAAGAAAAGAGAAAAAAATAAAATTACATGAAGATTCTGTTCAGTAGTGCCCTGAGCATGTAAGACTGGCAGACAACTTGACAGGGTGGAGGGTCTCCTTTGACCAGAAAGTGTTTACTGCACGCACATAACTGTGAACCAAGACTTTGTCAAGTTTGTAAAATTTTTTGAGCTTCTGAGCCTTGTAAAATTGAAAAAAACTTTTCTTCCTAAATCCTGTCCCCAAAATGTTTCAATTCACAGAAAATCAAAAGCCGACAAAATGTGTGCCTAGAGAGGCACCAAAAGTTCCAAAGTCAGTCAAGCACGGGGGATGGAAGAGAGATGAAGTCTGGTTTGTTTGCCTTTCTGAACCAGGCCTTGCATCTAAGGGCCACAGAGCTTCAGACGCCGGCATAGATACTGTTGTGAGCATCCTGTCAGAAACATAGATGAACATATTTGTGCCTTTTCGTAATGTTAGATTTTTTTGAGTAATAATAAATTCCCAAGGTTCAGAAGTTTCAGTGATATTAATTTGTTATGTAATCTGTCTCCCTGGGTAGTATGCCCAAGGTGAATGTAGGTTCTTAATCTAAATTAATACTATTAACTCCCATCACAGAGTGTACAGTAAATATACCTACATACTCTATGCATACATACTGGATACAGAATAAATATAACTGAAGGAAGCTGTAGCAAAGTTTTAAGAAATTTCAGAGATGGGCTAAGAAAGAATCTGTACTGATGACATTGGAACTAACCAGTGCCAGGAGCTGGCTGCTTCTGGAGTCACATTGGGACACACAAAGCCGCAAAGCTCAGCTGAGAGATGAAAGGCTGAACCTGGGAATTTGAGAGCCAGAAACACATCAGAATCAGGAAATGATAGACTAGGTCCAGTACAGATGAGAGAACAGGTAGACAAGGACAAATTCAATTAGACCATGTCAATGGGAGGAGATCAAGCCAAATAAAGGAATTCTTGTTCCTTGATTCACGCGAAAGGTATCAGGTTGTGTGGGGTTATGACATGGTGTGTTAGTGTCCATCATGTTATGAGGTTGAGGAGAGAGAGTTACAACATTTCCTTGGTTTGGCATGTCCCGGGAAACTTCTTGGATATGTTTTGCCTGATGTGATTTTAATACACTGATACCCTGATACCTGATACTCTGAAACGAAGAGGTAAGCTCTGTGCTAGAGAGCATAGCCCAAATTGCCATTTCTGCTTTCTCCAGCAGCCTTCAGTTATAATTTCCAAATCCTCAAAAAGTTCTAGCTTATCCTCTTGTAGACTGTTCTTCCAGCATAGTGTCATAAAAAATGGAAAATTTAACTACTTTCTAGTTCTCTTTCCTTTCTTTTCTCTTACATCACATTTGGAGTAATCAAAATTGAATCTACACTAAGGACAGAAAGGTAATTGATGCTATTCAGAGCAAGGTTTGAATGTCCTTTTCCTAAGAGGAAGTCAGTAATTTTCATAAAGTATTTATACATTAGAAGAGACAAGGCATATCTGGATGTCTGACATGTCTCCGTTATAGGCTCTATTCTTCCCATCAAACAATGAAGCAAAGATTACAGCATTAAATCTCCTCCCTAGGTAGTTCCATAATGGCACACCAGGGAAGATCAGTTGTTCTATTTAAGATACTTAGCTCCCTACTCTAAGACAAGGGGAAGTTTTCAGCACAGCCACAGTGGCTTGTAAAGAACTGATGCTCCCCCAGGGTTTAACAGGCACACTGAGCTTTTACCTCAAACCCAGGACTTATCTTCACCGATGACATTTTCCAGCAGCCACAGACAGCCAATTTGCTTCATAGCTATTACTCAAGGCGGTAGCTCAAACGGTGATTATGTGCAGCTCCACAGCAGTTGTGTCCTGCTGGTGTTTTGTACAAGGTGGTTACACATAATTTCTCATCTATCTGTGGATGCATTCAGACCTGAACTTCCTTTCCTGGGGATGCAAGGTGGGCAGAGATTTTCCCTCAATGCTGAAGTGCCTCCTGGCAGAGACATGAGAAGGAAAACAAACCATTAACTGTTTTCTATGGCAGTAACAAAACAGCACTTTTTCCTTTCCTTTCCTTTCCTTTCCTTTCCTTTCCTTTCCTTTCCTTTCCTTTCCTTTCCTTTCCTTTCCTTTCCTTTCCTTTCCTTTCCTTTCCTTTCC
>NW_021604565.1:20424452-20459854 GCF_004785775.1 Grammomys surdaster | reverse complement strand
TCTCTCTCTCTCTCTCTCTCTCTCTCTCTCTCTCTCTCTTCTCTTTGGCAAGCACGTAAAAAAGGAATTACTTGAATGATTTGATGAGGGCAAGTGGAATCCAGCCTAAGGTTTTATTTGTGAGGAGTAATTTCCATGCCTCCACCTTCTGATTGCTCCTGCCTGGCCTCTGTGAATGGCTATAACGGTTTTAGTTAAGTACCCTGGGATGTACTATCAAGAAAATGGCTTTTACTACTCTAATTTGTGAGAGTGCAAGAACAATTCAATTGCTGGGAAACTGGGTTTTCCAAGATGAAAAGACCAACCTATAACAGAGGGCTGACTGAACAACTCTAGCGTTCTTTTCTGTTTGACCCAACAGTTCCCTTCCTGACTATACGCCCTTTACTGTCCCACTTAGAAATTTGCTCCAGAAAACTTGCAAATGTAAATTATTTATCTGAGCCTGAACCTTTAGATTTCCCATCAGCAGATTCAACCAACTGCTGGTAACAAATAATTCAGAAAAGTTCTTTGTCCAGAATGTGTACAGATTTTCTGGTCATTATTTCTGTAAATACAGTTTTAAGAAAAGCTATTTGTATTACTGTTTTCATTAGTAAGTAACTTAATAGTGATTTAAAGGATATGGGAGGAAGCAGGTGAATTATAAGTAAATACAATAAAGGACTTGAGTATTTACTTTTTGATATTTCTGGGGTCCTGTAACCAATGCCCCTAGGTTTCTAAAGGATGGATGTGTATGGAAACCTCCCAGCTTGTTTACATCTTTGCAAGTCAGCACTGTCTCCTTAATGACCTGGGAACCATCTCTTTGCATGTAAACCGAAGGAGAGAGCAGCCTTCTCCCCTTATCTGTGAGAAGTCCTCTTCTGACTGACAATTTGCAAATGGGTACAATGTAAGTACAGAATGTACACAGAAACATGTATACACCTAGTCATGCTAGAATGCATAACAGATTAATCTGCCTCCTATTACTCTCCAGTAATTTTCCATTGTCACATACCCTTGCCTAGGCCAAAAATTTTCTTCCTGTCATTGAGTTAGGTTTAGTTTTTCTCTTCTTTTGCACAATAATAAATTTTTCCTTGTCTTTTGATGCAATTTTGTTTTCACCTATTCTAACATAAGTCATGGTGGAAAGGATTTTTAGGTCAGCAATCTCTTCACTAGGACTGCTATCACAAAGTCCCACAGTCTATGTGACTTAAACTTAAACTGTCAAAGTCAAGTGATACAGAGATGAATACTCTTAAGCTTTCTCCTTGGCCACTTTCCCGCTGCCTACTGATGTGGTATTTTCTCTGTTAGCATTCTTGGTGTCTCATGCTGTGACTAAATTTACTCTTCTCAGAAGGACAATAGACAGGTTGGATTGGGCCCTTGTTTAATGCCTTCTTAATTTAATCTTCCTCTGAAGTCCATCCCCCAGGGAATATGGTTCAAGTACCCATCAGATATCTGAATAGAATCCACAATAGTTTCAAATCAGATTATTCATTACTTTCTAAGGTACTTAGGATCAGAGTTTGAGACATGACTTTTTTTTTTAGCAGACATAATTCAACTCCTAACAGTCTCTTTCTGTAGCTAATATCTCTCCAGTTCCTCTAGAGTGGAAATCACTTCCCAAAGGTACTAATCTAAGATATTTCTAAAAACTTAGCAGTTTTCAGGAATAACTCATTTCCTAGAACAAACGCCAAACATATAGTGGGTAAATAAATAGTCCCAGGTGGCAGCATCTATAAGTTAAATATGAGGAGACAGTGTGGGAGTTATGCAGAGAGGTAGAATTACTCAGCAGAAATGAAGGTATTTATTATAAAGGGTTAACTTTTGCTTTATTATTGTTATTCTTCATTTTGATGTAAAATCAATGCATTACGTATTAAAATGAAATAACTGTGTTGGAACTAGAATGAACATATTGTTTTCTAAAAATCTACCTTAATTAGTGATAATTAATGTATATAACAATTTAACACTTCCCTGTTATAATGCTGTCAGTCACACACACAAACGAGCTTGTGAAAGATAGCTTACTGTGCTTAAAACACTACAGTATAATAAGTACTACTGTATACTTATAACAGTATAAAGTATATACAGTGGTTACTTCAAATCAGATTATAATTTACATTAGCAAAATGCAGACACTCTAGAGTCAGAATATGGTAATGCCATTATTCTAATATATATTCTTGGGTAGAGTTTGTGGTGTGTTCTCTGAATAATTCATTGATTCCTCATTTAAAAGATTGATAAGAAAACTATAAGCCAATTTATCTAATTAATAACCCACTGCCTGCTAAGAATTTATCCTTGCTTTCTGAAATGAAATTATGAAAACAAACAGAGGCATTTATGAATTAGGGTTGAGACGCCTCTCCAAATGAGAAAACTGTCCTTGAGCAAGCTAATGTTAAAAGCCAGCACTTCTGTTCTCCAGCTTTTCTGGGCAGAGATAGGTAAAGAAATATGGACTTGGCTTTTGTGCAGATATTTTGCTGCCTTAGATAGTTTCTGAAAATGTCTGTAAAGAACCAACTATCTTTTGATCTGATTTCATACTTGTTTTGGATAATATACATGTGTATTCTCTTCTGCCATATTTTAACCTTTCTCAGAGAGATACATATTTTAGCATTAATGAAAGCAGATTTCTATATTGCTGTAGTTTTGAATATTTTATTTTGTTGAGGATTTTATACACATATTATTTTTACATGATTTCCACCCTAGCCTCTCTCCTTCCAATTCCTTCTGTGAAAATTCCCCTTTCTCAAATTCATCGTCTTATTTTGTATCACTATATTAAAGGCAACTGGCCCAGGCGCTAAAGGTTTGAACCTCAAGGTCGGTGCCATTGGTGGGAGAGCATGGAACCTTTGAAGAGGTGGGGCCTAAGACATCAAGTTAGAGCATTGAAGATGTGTTCTTGAAGTGCTTGTTAGAGCTATAACCCCTCTTCTTCCTCTGAACCACTTACTCTCCCACCTTCACTCACCATGACACCCTGTCTAACCACAGAACTCAAAGCAACAAGCCACTAAGATAAACATCCAAATGTACTACCAAGCAAACTTTTTCTCTTTTAGGTTCATTATCTCATGTATTTTATTACTGTAGCAGAGACCTGATAGACTTGTGAATTTTTTTTTTAACCATAGAATCTAATATTTTGCATTTATATGCTAAGAAACTCTCTGAGTATCCTAATTTCAGTGTTTTTGATACTGAATCTGCAAGTCCATGGGTGTCATCAACTGGCCCATGCTCTTCTCTTGTTCTATTTTCTTGGGGTTCTTTTACTACAACCAGTACACTTTGAGCCTTGGAAGTCCTACGTAAAGCAGTGGGATTTCCTTCTCTTATTCATTTTAGCCTTTTATCTCACCTTTCTCCACTCTCAATCATTAACTTGGAGCACTGTTCATTTGTAAATCCACTAGTTTCCTCAATAACAATAATTCACCCCCTTATGCCTTTGGCTAGTGTTTACTGTGTGATGAGAACCCGGTACATCCATGGTTTGCAACAAAAAGGTTTGGTTACCGAATCTTAGACTAGAATACATAATGTAATTGCTCAATAAAATTAGTAAAACAGATGAATGAAAGTCTTATAAAAACTTCTAGCACAGTTCTATAAAAGAAGCCCCTTTCTATGGTATGAAAGCTAATCTTCAGTGATGGTACTTCCAGGTCAGTCCACACACACACACACACACACACACACACACAAATGCATGCACACATACACACACACACACACACTCATGCATACAGACATATGAACTAACACACAGAGACACAAACATGCAGACACAAACACAGACACAAGCACACATAAGACACAAACACATACACAGGCACACACAGAGATACACACACCAACACACACACACACACATATACATAAAGACATGCACACAGACACAAGCACACACAACACACAGACACATGCACATAAACACACACACACACACACACACAGACTCACAAGACACCTTGTATTCTCAGTCCTTTTTTCTGTATTGTTCATACCTTAATAAGGAGACTCTAAAACTCTGTATACTGTATACTAATATGGTGTTTGTTTGAGTCAGCTAAGGTAGGGCTAACAGAACTCTATATACTTGTAAACAACTGACGTTTATTTTTCAAAATTGTAGAGGTCAAAAGTAGTGCAAGGTATGGGAATATACAATGTCCCTTGTGGCACACTTATTGGTTTATAGAGAACTATTTCTAGCTGCACGCACATATGGCAAAAGGAATGAAGGATTTTCTGGGATGATTTTTCTGAGGGCTCTCATCCTATAGATGATGGTTCTAGTCTTGTGACCTAATCTCCTCTTAGAGACTCCATTCCTTAAAATAACATCTTGGAGGCACATTTTTAGCAAATGAATTGGGTAGAGAGCCAACATTCTGTCTGCTGCAATGCTGTCTTCATCTTTTCCACACCCATCATCCAAGACTACTGAATGGGAAAACAGGGCTAGTTTCATCACACCTAACAGGAATCCTTATCTCCATTTACCTGGTGATAACAGGTGGCCCAAGAGCTCCATACTCATCCTCTAAGACTTTGCCCAGTATGACTTCATACGTTGTCTGCAAAAATACATCATGTTTAATCCCACCTCCCCTATGTTCTGTAGCTATCTCATCTATCACAAACAAAAAAAGTTTCTTATTCTTATGTTTGAATTTTGTGTACTTGCTTCTTGTGGTTGCTCTAATAAATTAATTCAAACCTGACTACTTAAAATAGTATAAATATATTCTGAATTAATAGTCAATGATCCCATTCTGGAACCACTGGGATAGAATCAAGGCATTAGTGAGGCTGGGTTCCTTTCAGAGCCTCTAGGAAGAATGCGTTTCTTGCTTCTTATGGTTTCTTACAGTACTAGAATTTTTTTGCTTGTGTTTCACAACTTGCCAATTTTTTTTTTAAAAGTAGCACACCTCTCTCTCTCTCTGACCCATCTTTATATCACATATCTATGGAATCTATCCCTCCCTGTTCTATGTGGACTTGTGTATTGCATTAAGCTCCCTTATGGGTGAGCCAAAGTCCGTATTTGAGCACCTGGATCCTAACTTCAAAGAAACTTTTCCCAAATCAGCCAAGATTTAGTGGTTTCAGGGGATGAGGAACCACTTTCATAGGGTGTGATTACTCGGACTACAACCATTAGCTTTCTCTATTTCAAATCTGAGCCTTTCCTGAGAAGTCTGCTTCCCTTAAAGCCATCTGAAAAACCACTGTAGCTCAGTTTTGTTACCTCCCAAAGCTGGAAAGTGCTTTGTTCTTCACCCATTCTCCAACAAAGCTCCTGCTGTTCATTGTGCTTTATCATTCATTCCTCCACCTGTGGGTATCTAGGCTGCTCTGAAAGATGTTTTAAAAGAATTTTGTTTTTATTTTTAATTCTCTCTATATGTGTGTGGGAGGAAACACATGAACACAAAAGAATATAATGTCCATAGAAGCCAGAACAAGTCATCAGATCCCCTTGATGTGGAGTTACCAGTGGTTGTGAACAATGTACCCTGGGTCCTCTGGAAGAGCAGACTACTCTTCACTACTGGGCAATTGTGCCAGCATTGCTGGAAGATTTAGTGGCTTGCTTTGTTCTCATCCCTGTACATACCACTCCTGTTATAATTTCTGATGAGTTCAATTTTTGGGTGTGCAGTCTTCTCCATCACGTTGCTTCTTTGCCCATTTAAGCCATCTTCTCTGAGGATTTTGAACCTCCCCTACTACTGCTTTTAAGTCCAAGATCATATCCTGGACAAAAAAAGGAAAAAAAAATAACCAATAACTATGCATCACCTCCAAACTTCAGCTCTGTATCATTTGAATGCTGCCTTGCCTTTCACCTTTCCTATTCATTTCTTCAAATACACCCATACCAAGAAAAACCTTGATTGATTTATAATCTCTTGACCACATTGCTTTCATTCTGCACCTCACTTATGTCTTGTCCTTATCTGATCAATCTTTGTGTTATCCACCTCACATATATTTAACTCCTTAGAACTGCTTTACTATCGGGAAGGAGAATGTGGATATAAAGAAGGCTTGCATAACCATACTTCCTTTAAATCTGTAGTGTCATGAAGATTAGAATGTCCAAAAATTTCACAAGATTCCTGCCATCATTTTCTGTTGTTATAGATAAGAATTTTATAGTTTTTCCCTTCTCTTCAAACCTCAGACACTCCTCTATGCTTTCAGCATCAGCTGATAATCTTGGTTCAAGTTTTTCCAGTGAAAATGGAAGAAATAGGATGCCGTACACACTGAACTGACTACCACTGCCAATATTTGTAACCATCTTCCTGCTCCTATGATCTAAAGTGTTCCTCAAAAGTGCATGCAGTGAATCATTGGTCACAAGCTAGTGATGCTCTTTGCAATGGCTTGGGGACTTTAGGAGATAGGAGTAAGATGGTAGAAACATCCTGGGAAGATATAACTTGTCCTCAAAACCATCTAGGCAGAAAATCACAAGGGACAAAACTCTGAAACTTCAAAGCAAAATGAAATGTTTAAAGTTTTCTTTAAAAAATAATTAAAACATATGTACATAATTTTCTCTACTCTCCCTTCCCATGTCTGCCTTCTCCCAAATTCATGACACTCTCTTATTTAATCATTAGTATTACACCCATAAAATGAGTAAATGTAAACATAGGCCACTGAGTCCCTTCATTTGTTGCCTGGATGCATATTTCTAAGACTTACCATTCAGAACAGGATAACCAACCAGGGTTGTCCAATTGGCTTACTTTGTGAAAGCTAATTCTCTTTCTCATAGCACTTGTTAATTGCTTCTAACTCTTTCTTCTTACAGATGAATTTCTTGGGTATTTATTTGACTAGAGTGACAGAAAGCTTATTAACACAACCATCATCATTTTTGTTCACTATGTTGCAGGCCTATTGTGTCTTTATTAATCCATTCCATTCACCTTTGTATGAAAACCCACCTCTACTTGCTTAGCTTATAGTCCCTGCTAACAGCATCCATTTCTCTTACATCACTTTTCTTTTACAAACTGTGTTCATTGGCTTTCATCCGTGCATCTGTTCTGAGGTATCAGCACTTTAAACTCAAAGAAAAAGTAAAAGAGAAAAAGATTCCACCTACCATTACAAACTTTCTTCCTTCCCAAATTTATTTGCTGAAATTTTATTATGAAGAACCTGTAAACATCAAATACCTTGTGGATGTGCAGAACCAAGCTCTATATGTCTCAGTAAACTTCTGTCCAGTTAAAGCAGCCATTCTGAAGTTTTGGAGCTTCCCCTTGTGTGGAAATGGAACTGATCTGGTTGTCACTCAAGGGATGAATAATTAAGACCAGGAGCACATGTAAAATGAAATGCTACTAGAGAAATGAAATGCTAATAGAGAAAAACAAAATCATAAAATTTTGCTGAGAAAAATGGAAGAAACTGGAATGTATAATATTTAGGAAATCCATGCACTTTCAAAAGGAAAAACTATATACTCTTCCATATTTTCAGGTCCTTGTCTGTAATAAATATTTTATTATATAATATACTTTATAATCTACATGTAAACAGATACAGTATAGTGTATAAAGAGAAGTAAATCTTAAGTGTTGATGAAGGACTGTTTCAGGAATGGACACTTGAACCATGATGGGTATAAAGCTATTTTTTTCTAGTTTTAGTCCTGTTATGATTTTTTTGGTGTTGGATGAGGGAATAAAAATAAATTTGACAGTAAATGTGTAAAGATCTTTCAAAATTATTAGTAAAAACTGTCTCTTGACATAACTTTGGATGGCTTTTATTTTTTTATTTTTATTTTTTTAACATGTTAATCAAAGGCTTTATAAGTTTGGTAATGCTCAATAACAAGATGCCCATACAATAAGAAGTGTAACCCAACACCCAACCTAGATATACCAACTATCTTTTACTGTCGGAGACACTCGAACTTCTGCCTCCATGTTCCCCTCCCCCTTCTCTGTCTGTCTCTGTCTCTCTGTCTCTGTCTCTCTCTCATCTCCTAGCTCCTCCTCCTCTCCTTACTCCTCCTCTTCCTCTCCTTACTCCTCCCACCATAGCTCCTCATACATATCACCCTTCCTGTTAAGATAAAACTTTTCTCTTAAAATACAATTAGAGCATGACTATACCAATTTGTATCAGTAAAGTACAAGATACACCTAATACCCAGTCCATCATTTTGTTGACAAACCAGAACCTCTGTCATCTCTCCTAAGTAAAAGACTTAGTTCTGAACCTGGCTTTTTTCTTGGCTTTAGAATGAATGTCAGCTGAAAACCATTCTCTCAAGTCTTTTCTCTCAAAGTAAATATCTCAACGCCTGTAATCAGCTTGAAGAAGTTAATGAAGAATCGGTGCCCCTATTCCCTGGGCTTGGGGACTGAGGTGGTTAATATTGGGCTGTCTTTCTAGAGAAAAGTAGTGGTTTTGTTGGAACAGGGAGGAATAGCTAGGATTTATTGCATAGCCATAACGTATTGGTAGAAATCTGTATAATTGTTGTTAAGCTGAAGTTATAATTTTTTAAATGGTACAAAATTTATTTTGATTTCAAATTTAAGGTTTACATTGGTATGAATTTCTTATTGATATAGAAGAGAGATTAATATTGTTACTCTCATAGGCATTGTGCCTATACAACACATTTAGGAATACAAGGCTTAGGCCCAGTCCTTCTTTAACTTTTTTAACTGATTTGAGATGGTTAGCCTGTGAGTTAAGGGTCTATAGTAAATTCATGGCTCTGAGTTTATTGTTAGGGTATTTTCTATATTTTATTTAGAAATAGCTGATAGGAGTTAACAGACAACAGTCCAGATTGCCTTACATGGATAGTTTGTTTTCAAAACGTCAGAAGTCCACAGAATTGACGTTACAAACACTTCTACATTAAGGTTCATTTTGATTAGAGACCTATCTGCTCCTGACAGCTTCCTGTCTTGGATTCTAAGAAGAAATTGAGTGTCTTTGGAATTACTCCAGTTGTGGTGAGACAGCCACTAGGCAAGAATTCCCTCTTTTCATCTACAGACAAATTACTGTCCTGAAAAGGGCACACTTGCAGAATAGTTGACTGATTTTATCTGCCAAGACAGAATAATCAGCCCTTAATAATTCTGCATCACTAGGTCTGTCAGATGATCCTGGGCCAGAAGGCTGAAGATCGGATGCTCCAACATCTTGTAGTATAAGGATTGTCCAGGTGTTCAGCCATCTCTATAAATTGGCTAAGTTTTAGAAGCTATGCTTTGTGCTTCCCATGATTTCAGTTAATTTAGTCATTCTGGATTTCTGACGGGGTTGAAGACTTATAGTCTCATAGCCAATCCCAGCTATTTACTTGGATGGCTTTTATTATGCAGACTTTCCCACTGCATCTTGAACCTCCTTCAGTCAAGCTTCCTTCTCCATAAAATTCCACAAGTTTAAAGATAACCTTGAAGGGATCATACATGCATGAACATGTTTTCTTTTATAGAAACCATTGATTTTTTGCCTACAGTATGGTATGTTTCTTTTCTTTTTATTGAATGATTTTTCTCTTTAAATGTGTGTGTGTGTGTGTATGTATGTATGTATGTATGTATGTATATGCGTGCATCTATGTGTGTAGCAGGGCACTCATGCATGCGTGACATCACATGTACATTTAGAAGCCACATGGCTTCTGGGAATAGATGTCAGGACTTTAGTCTTGATGGCAATGTCCTTTACAGAGCCATTTCTCCAGAGCCTTTGAATGGCTTTCTTTATAAACTTCTAGATCTTGTTTACTTGTTGCTTTTCCTACATCACTTAAGGATCATGCCTCCTCAGTAATCCTTGCTGGTTACTTTTCAGTCTTTGATTTGGCCTTCATCTGGCCACTATTGTATGACCAATGCACAAAAACAACATAGAACAAATAAACACATAAGATATTATTCACTCTTATTCTTTGGTGATAGGGTAATGTTATTATACATTTATATATGTTTCTATTCAAAATATATACTTCATAGCTCAATTCATCCTTAACATTTGACATTCATATAATCATATACGATTAATTAAACTACCCTCATTTTGTGGGCAGGGTTTTGTGCCAATTCTTTGATTAGATCAACAGTGTTTGGTTAGTGTAATTTTGTTTTTTATTTCTGTTGAGGAGTTTCCAACAACAGGGTTTCTGGGACCAAGGACACACATATATGTTAAGTGGCAAACACTTCACAATTGTTTTCCACAAAGCCTCTGTAAGAGCTGTTCTTAAGTGGAGGGGCAAAAGTTAGATTTTGACAGAGAAAGAATGAGGAAGACAAAAAGCACTTCTCAGTCTGAGAAAAGAAACCAGTAAAAATGATACTAAATACAAAGTTAAATTCAGGGCTTATGTAAGCTTGCATAAGCCTGTTGTGTATATGGCCTTTGACTGCTATCAACCAACTTATACATATAAAACAGTTTAGTCACCATGTAGAATGAGACTGATTTATGATTCCTTTACCTTGCCTATTAATCTGGTAGCTATAAATGTGTTGTTATAATATTGAAAGATTTGCAGTGGCTTTATACTATTTTGTGAAGTAGGACAAAAGTCATTTTTGACTACTTTGTGGAGGTTTTTTTTTCAGTATAAAATTTAATGCTATTGTTATTTCTCATACAGTAAACATTCAGAAATAAAATCTCCAAGATATTTTAATTGAAATTAATTTATAATTTAATTCAATTTGCAGACAGTATTTATGTGCAACATGATATATATTACCTTCACAAAAGTGGTGTTTCTCTTAAATTATAAGTATTTATAAATATAGTATATGCATATATATGTTGAACCCCCGAAAGTCACTGTAGTGTTAATCAAGGTTTAGTCCTCTTGTGTGTTATCTTGTCATCCTAAACAACAGCATTCATCTCCTTTTGTTTTCAGAGAGTTCATATACTTTCTCTTGGGCTTTACCTGGCTCTTCTAAGTAATGCCTTGTAGAGTGAATCTCCTCCACAGTGTGCATTTGCTGACTCATAGAATGATTCAAACTCCTTGGGTTCCAATCTCAATTACTCCTGGTTTTGACTTTATAATTATGGACTACTTTTTTTTTTTTTAGCATCTTTGTACTTTGATTCTCTCCAGTCTAAAATAAGAGAATTAAGTCTAGTCTCTGACAATTATTTAGAATAAATTAATGCTAAAACAATGGGGCATAAGATCCAGCACAGACCATGGTGAGTGTTGTTTCCTCAGTAATAGCAGGGAATGATGTTCCCTGAAGTTTAATGTTCCTTATTTCTATCTGCTTCAGAGACAATACTCTTATGGCAGGGAAGAATTGAAAAGATAGACGGTTGATTATATTTAATAGAACAAAACACATGATCTATTTAAAGGATCTTATGCATGTGATACCGATGTGATAGCCACCTTGATGTAAGGATTTGTTTTCCACTATATTTTAGTAATTCTGATAATGTCCAGTGAAATGTGTTTCTGTTCCTTGGTAAAATGTTAATGATTCCCTCAAGGAAATAAAATTCAACATCAGCAAATCAATTAAAGGCATGGTTTTGTTGTAGTTCTTTTTGTTCTGAAAAGAAAGTGTTAATTGTCTTTCTAATTTTGTACTACCAGCGATTAAGAAAATGCATAGGAGTCTTCCCTAAAAAGCTTATGTTGCTATTCAGCCATTTTGTATCATTGTCAATAGAAGGAGTGTTAATTAGTTTCAACTCTCTAAACTCTTTGGTACTGGTCAGAATGTGTGCCTCAATCTCATCCCAGAGACACATGTCTCAGCATAAGGAAAAGCCAAGAACACCTGAAGAAATTATAGAAAACCGTCTACGTTTTGTCCTCCCCAGCCTCACATTCACTATGATACTTCAGAATGATTTATGTGATATGAAGGGAGTCTTGTATCATCTGTTTTAGACATATCCAGTCATTTGACACACTGATCTTCCATTCAATTATTTATTTACTTATTTATTTATTTAATAACTATTCATCAAACACCTAGCATCTTCTTAAGAACTATAAAGAACATGTAAAGAGAAAAGAAAAAAAAACAAAGGAATATTTGTCCTTGAACAACATATATTTTGGTGAGAAATTCAGGATGAACAAGTGTGTAAATCATCATACAATGCCTAAGAGATGAGTGAGACAGTTAAGCGCCTGCTTCACAGATGTGAGGACTGGTATTTTGTATCTGCCACTTTTATATATTCACAGCAGCAAAATGACTAGATTTATAGTCATGATTAAATATACACTCTGTTGCATAATTCTGCTAGGAGTACCTTATTCAGGGACAAAGTAATTTCAATTAATTTCATGCTTCTAAGTGAAGACACTTTGCCTCTGGCACGTTGGCCATTCATCTATTTTGTCTTTAATAATCTAAGACTTTTAAAAGAACTTATTAAATTAAAACGAAGCATTCAAAGACACAAAGACAGTCATGCCTCATGTACTGGAATATATGTAACAATATTAAACATTCACTCTTTTGTAAGAGGAGAGACAAAAAAAAAAAACAAATCAAGATTAGTGATGTAAGATCAATCATCCTGTATGAGAGGAAACCTTTGTAATTTAAGGGTTTCAAAAGAGTTCTAAAAGGAATTTTTATAGTTTTATATAAGTGTAAAGCAACTAGACATATGACCAAATTATATTTTTTGAGTAAATGAACTTTTTAACAAACCAAGCCTTTGTTTATACACTAAATATGAAGAGATGAAACTGTTTTGATTCTAGGAATATCTGAAATTCTAAATGAATTCTGGCCAAGATGGAGAAAAGTGGGCATTATGATGTGCTATTTGGTGTCAAAAATCTTGAAAAACAGAGAAAAGATGCTCCTTTTTATTTGTTTGAGACTTTGGGTTTTCAGACAGGGCCTCACTATGGAGACATGGCAGGTCTCATGTTTGCTGCCAAGTACTGGAATTATGGGTATGCATGTACCATTACACTCAGGAAATGCCGATTTGTTTATCGAAGCTTTCTCCTTGTTTAACTAGACAAAGCCTGAGTCTACTGACACAGAGCTGAATCCCCTGACTATGAGAACTTTATAAAGATCCTGCCTGGAACTTCTGCTGAATTATGATTCAAAACAAAAATCTTGGAAATTCAATTCAGAGATGAAAAACATTGTCTGAGAAAACAACTGATTTTTTTTTGAAATACTAGTGTCAAGTGAGGCTTTCTTTCCTAAGAACAAATACTCCCTTTAGTATTTGTTTTTAAATAAAAACCTTATATAAATATATTCAGTATAGTCATAAGAATTCTTTAAAAATTAGAGTGTGTGACATTTCTTTACTACGGTGAGCAAAATCTGCTCCAGCAGAAATCATGGCAAATGTTACCATCACAGACAACCTTTGGTTTCTGTGAAATCCTACAGCAGCCACACAATAAGTCATATCCTGAGGTCCTCTCAGTCAGTCCACTAGAAGCATTTCTGTACACTGTGACCATTTCTTCATTCCTCTAAAATTAGTTGACACAAATTCATTTGAAATAACAAAAAACCAAGGATAGTGAAAACTATTCTCAGCAATGAAACAACTTTTGGGGGAATCACCATCCCTGACCTGAAGCTGTACTACAGAGCAATAGTGATAAAAACTGCATGGTATTGGTACAAAGACAGACAGGAAGATCAATGGAATAGAATTGAAGATCCAGAAATGAATCCACACAACTATGGTCACTTACACTTTGACAAAGAAGCTAAAACCATCCAGTAGAAAAAAGACATATGGTCTTTCAACAAATGGTGCTGGTTCAACTGGTGGTCTACGTGCAGAAGAATGCAAATTGGTACATTTTTATCTCCTTGTACAAAGCTCATGTCCAAGTGGACCAGGGACCTCTGCATAAAATCAGATACACTGAATCTAATAGAAGTGAAAGTAGGGAAGAGCCTTGAACACATGGGCACAGGGGAAAATTTCTTAAACAGAACAACAATGTCTTATACTTTAAAATTAAGGATAGACCAATGGGACCTCATAAAATTTCAAAGCTTCTGTAAGGCAAAGGACACTGTCAATAGAACAAAACAGCAACCAACAGATTGGGAAAAGAACTCAGGAAGTTAGACTCCAGACAAACAAATAACCCTATTAAAAATGAGGAACAGAGCTAAACAAAGAATTCTCAATTGAGGAAACTCGAATGACCAAGAAGCACCTAAAGAAATGTTCAACATCCTTAGTCATCAGGGAAATGCAAACCAAAACAACCCTGAGATTCCACTTCACACCAGTCAGAATGTCTAAGATCAAAAACTCAGATGATAGATGCTGGCCAGGAAAGAGGAACATTCCTCCATTGCTGGTGGGATTGCAAACTGTTAGAGCCACCCTGGGAATTAGTCTTGCAGTTCTTCAGAAAATTGGACATAGTTCTACCTGAGGACCCAGCTATACCACTCCTGGGCATATATCCAGAAGATGATCCAACCTGTAATAAGAACACATGCTCCACTATATTCATAGCAGCTATATTTATAATAGCCAGAAGCTGGAAAGAACCCAGATGTCACTCAACAGAGGAATGGATACAAAAAATATAGTACATTTACACAATGGAATACTACTCAGCTATTAAAAACAATTACTTCCTGAAACTCACAGACAAATGGGTGAATCTAGAAAATATCATCCTGAGTGAAATAACTTAGTCACAAAAGAACACACATGGTATGCACTCACTCATAAGTGGATATTAGACAAAGAGAGTGGAATACCCACAATACAACTCATGAACCACATGAAGCTCAAGAGGAAAGGAAGCCCAAAGTGTGGGTGCTTTAGTCCTTCTTAGAAGGGGGAACAAAATAATTAAGGGAAGTAGAGTGTGGGAGGAAGAGAAGAGGGGGAGGGGGGAAAGAGGGGCAGAATCAGGTATAGGAGATAGAGGAGATGTACAGAGGGTCAGGAAATTGAACAGAGGGAGTAGCAATGGGGGATGGGGAACTGGGTGTAGTAACCAGAAATTCCTAGATGCCAGGAAAACAAGAGGTTTCCAGGACCCCATGGGGATGACATTAGCTGAAATAACCCACAAAGGGGAGGAATAACCTGTTGAGACCACATCCATTGGTTAGGCATGGCCCTGTGTTTGAGGGATGGGGCCACCCACCCATCTCCAAAATGTTAACCCAGAACTCCCCTATCTAAGAGACTAAAGCAAAGGCCATCCAGAGACTGCCACACCTGGGGATCCATCCCACATGTAGACACCAAACCCAAACACCATTGCAGATGACAAGAAAGGCTTGCTCACATAACCTGCTATAGCTGTCTCCTGAGAGGGTCTGCCAGATCCCAACCAATACAGATGTGGATGTATACAGTCAAACATTGGACTGAGAGTGGGGGCATCAATGGGGAAATTAGGGAAAGGAATGTAGGAGCTGAAGGGGTTTGTACCTCACAAGAAGAATAACAATATCAACCAACCAAATCACCCAAAGATCCCAGGGACTAAACCACTAACCAAAGAATACGAATTGAGGGACTCATGGCTCCAGCTGGATATGTAGCAGAGGATTGCGTTATTTGGTATCGCTGGGAGGGGAGCCCCTTGATCCAATGGAGGCTTGATGATGCAGGATAGGGAAATGCTAGGCCACTAAGGCAGGTGTGGGTGGGCAGGTGGGGAAGTACCCTCATAGAGGCAGCGGGAGGGAGGAGAGGATAGGGGGCTTACGGAGCAGAAACTGGTAAGGGGAATAACATTTGAAATGTAAATAAATAAAATAACCATTTTTTTTTTTAAAAAAGAAAAGAAACACCTGGCATTGGGAAGTAATCCCTCATTGAGTAGCTAACCTTTGAATTACATCATCATGAACAAGGTCAAGTGGAAACTTCAGGAAGTATCTCCTGCAGGCAGCATTGTAATTTATCCCAAGGAGAAGGATGGCAAAAGGTAGTCCACAGTTTCTATTATGTCTCCATATAATACTGTAGTGTAGCCCACGCAGAAACTGAAATAACTCCAGACTCCTGAAAACCCAACTGATTAATGGTCTTGCCTACAGCTGCTGTGTCAGACCTGACATTTTGCCTGGACAGATTAATATTGTCTGAGAAGCAGAGGCAGTTAGTTTTGCCAAATAACAGAAAACAGTACCCATATATGGTTTTGACCTTGTCCTAGGTTAACTTTCCTGTCACAATTTATAATTTAGATCAAGGAAAGAGAGATATGGTAGAAATTCAAAAATGTTTTAGGGAGTTGTGCCAAAATTAGTAAAAATCTCTTCCCAAGTTTCTAGAGTTGTTATAGTGTTAGAATGCTAAAGTTATTAATTGAAGAAGTTGGGTGCCCAGAAATCAAGAATAAAAACAAATATACATGATGATGTTCACTTCTTTTTTGTGGTTGGAAGTCCACAGTATAATTTGGATATCATGGGTCAGAAGGTCCTGACCAACAAATTCTGGAAAACTTTACTCCTTTAGCATGTGAATTGCGTGTGTTCTGAAAACATCTTCAATGACCTAGATATTCGTATTTATCTGGCTTAATTAGTACAGTGATAGCTTTTCTTTATTTATATCTTTATGGAAGAAGTTGTAGGATTTCTTTCCAAATCTTTAAAGAATCTGTTCCTTTGGAGCAACTATAAACTTATAAGACATTCATGAGTGCAAACTGGACATACCACAGAATATACCATTGATCACCTACAAATAAAATCATGCCAAGTCACAAAGGTCAAAGAGACCATATTATAATCCACTGTACAATAGAATGGCACATTAGGACTGAGCTTTAGGAGAATGAGATGATACCAGCAGTATGCATGAGCTGATCATCTGCACTCAAATATTCAATTGTTAGATGCTGTTGAACCTACATCTCATTCAGATCACATTTAAGGTCATAGATAGTTTCTATTATGACCAATCAATAGAAGAAGAAATGATTGAGATTTTAAAGATGGTTCATATCATTGACTGGATGCAAGCATAAAATTGCAAAATTGACAATGACCTGGGGCTGTGGACTGATAGAAATCTACATTGTGTAAAAGCAAGGCAAGGGAGGGGGGGCAGTGTTCATGGCATGTGGCATCCTGGATGCACACGTAATGTACAAAGAACTCTACCTAGATACTTCAACACAGATTCCTCAAAGCCAAAATTTTGTGTCCTTTGATCAGCCCTGAACCATAGCTCTTAAACATTGGAAGACACTGGAATCTCCTCACATAGGACTCAGATGCCACTTATGGAACTGAACATTCTTGACTTGATACCACTTGGTAGGTCACCCAGATGCCAGCCTACCACCATGAGGCATGGGACAGATGTAGACAGGCATGAGCCCACTGCCATGCCACATGATGTAGGCAGGTGAGGACACTCAGAGGCTTGTCTGCCTTGTACCTGGCCTGCAGTGCAGTGGGAGCCCCTACAATATGCACATATGTGGTGGAGAGATGGGAGAGAAAGAAAGGCAGAATAGTTTGAGTATTGAGAAGTGGAACTGAATACAAGAAGATGGAGAAGAGAAGCCTGTTGTAATTAGCTTACCCTGCTACCTGAAACTATGGTGAAGATCCAGCCTGACCTGACTCTGAGGACCTTGTCTAAGTCTGTAGTCATGCAGCAGCAGGGTTCTGTCAATGTCTGTGGCTCATGCTACCACTAAAGACTATGTGGATGTCACTGGTCTGGGATGCTTCCTGGGACCATGTTGTTGTTTACTCAGGGCTGTGCAGAGCTAGCTCCGCCTCTTGCTGTCTGCTATGCTCTGGAGAGCTGATCCCACTGATCACAGGTTGCAGTACTCAGGAGAGTCGACTCTGCATCTTATCTGGGTAGCAAAGTAGAACTAATCCTGGTGGCAGGGTCACAGGTCTGCCTTGAGGTGGCCTGGGGATGGTGAAGATGCCATCTCCTCCTTACCCCTTGGCAGTTGCAGTAGGTCTAAGGGTATGTTAGTGAGAGAACTGGCACTGCTCTTTGACAGCTGAAACATTTAGTAAGCTAGCTGGGAGAGTGCTGGAGAGCTCACCCACGAGGTGTGGGAGGGCTGGTGGGTTGACCAACTCAGTTGCCACCCAGGCTCAGATCCAAGGCTTTTAGTTGGTGCATCCCAATATTTACCTCATCTATGAACTGCTGGAGTGTATGAAAGCGCTGATCCTGCCAATTCAAAGCTGCAGGATCTCCATGACAACAACATGATGTCTAAGAGAAGTCACAGTGAGGATCAGGTATTAATGATGTTAGCAGAAGCCAGAGGCCTCAAACCAGACCAATGACTTATTGCAATGAACATTTACAAGTGGACATGTGGACAAAAGGGTATACTGTGGGACACACTGTGACACTACAGCATCCACAGGGAAGTGGGTTTTTATGTTTTGTTTTACTTATTTTTAGTTTTGAGTTTTTTCTGGGGGAGGTTGCAAGGGCAGATATGTGGGTATGAAAGGATATGGAGAAAAGTAAGTAGTATTGTTGTGTATGATGTGAAACTCACAAAGAATCAATAAAAACCCCACAGACCCAAAGAAGTTAACCAAGAGGAAAATCCCATGTAAGGATGCTTGAATCACCTTTAGAAGGGGTGTCCTGCAGATTCACATCTCTTGAGTGAGTATCTCCCTAAATCTGTGACCTAACATCAACCTTACCTCATTTAAGTCAGGAGTTGTTGATCAAGTTATCTTACTGCCTGAATAAATGGTTTAGCTTTTATCCCTATACCTCTGGGGATTTAGTTTTGTGAGTGTTAGCTCCTAAATGGAGATTATTTCAACCAGTAGACAAAGAAAAGCAATGAATGATGCCTGAGTACTTCAACCTCTTTGTGTCTAGGTGTCATCAATAAAGAGTCACCATCTTGACCAGAATAATTGACTGAACAACAGGATCAAAGACCATGGGTAAACAGTGGAGAAATATTACTGATACATAGATGACTCATTTCATAACAACATAAAACCTTTCTGGCTAATTTTAATGGAAAACAGACACTATTTAGCAAACTAAGTCTTAAAGTAGTACTGTGGCCAGGATTGGCAGAATTAGATCCTTAGAGTCGGGAGAAATGCAACTGATAATGGAGTGAGAGGTAACGAACCATAGAGCAATTGTGAAAAGTTCTCATTATAACACCTTTTAAAGTTATCCTCAGGAAATAATCCTACCTGTAGGCTTAGATTTTCCAAAAACTACTTTATTTAGGGTTCTTAAATACATCGACCTCCCTTCCAGTCCACAGAACAGGGAGGAGGAGTTGGGGGGGGAGAATGTTAATAGGAAAAGGAAGTTGTGGACTTGTTTAGAAGTAGTTCTTTGAGGCGATTCCACTCTTTGTTGTGAGGGCACCAGCAGTCCAATTTAATAGCAGATACCAAGCAGGAATCAGTAACACTGGTGTGTTCCAGTAGAAACAGCAAGGCTCTGCCAAATTAGCACAAGTCAGCAGAAGGGGCCTGAATCAGCTGGACAACCATGAGAAGTTCTTTGTCACATTTATTCTACCCAGTAATGACCAGCAAAACATTGCACATTATAGCAATTCGAGAGCCTCCTCTCATTGTTTACGGGGTTCTATTTATATTTTTTCTAAACATCACATGCCCTCTAAAGTGTCTGTTTTCAGCAAACATCACATATACTCTCATAAGACATCTTCCAAAAAACAACAACAACAACAAAAAACAAACAAACAAAAAAATTAAGTGACAGAACTAAGTTGTCAAAGAAGTCAGAAATTTCCGCCTCACCCATCACCTAAATGTTTCCACTCAGCATGAATGATGACCTCTCAAAGCTGCATAGATAGAGTCTCTCTTTAGTTAAAAGGATGGTTGTGTTCCAATGGGGCTGAATTGACAGAAAAAAAACAGCCACATTCCAAACTTAGCCAGAGAACTGTAGCTTGCCAATCATTGCTCCAGTGCACTCTAAAATTTTATGAATCAAAATACAACTTATGCTGTAAGTTCTATGTACTGGGACCTTCCAAGACCATGAGACTTGTACAGTTGGAACAGAACTATATACAGCTGGATGAGAGATACAGGAGGGAGAACTTAGAGTCTTAGATGAGGATCTATAGACTGTTCTCAACCCTTCCTTCTATGAAGGAATATAAGCTGTCAACAGACCCAGTCTCGAGGGTCTCTTATAGCGAGCCACATATTCTCCAGTGAAGATGATAGCTGTTATGCTCAGTGAACAGTGCTCTACATCTCTCTCATTTGCATCTTTCACAGAACTTGATTCCAGGATTGCTCCTTTGTACATCTTCCCACAACTGAGACTGCATCTCAGTCCTCTAATTGTTATATATATCTTACATATAAAAACTAGTTAATACCGTAATATGTAATGCATTTTACATATAAAAACTAGTTAATACAGTAATAAGTGTATTTTTTACTTAATGAACTCAAGGCAAGATTATTGCACACTAATTCATCACAGTGGAGCATTATTATAAATGTAGTTAAGAAATTTTACTTCAAAGTTAAGTGTCATTTGTTATATGGGAAATATTATGTAATTTGATGGAACACATAATTATTGCAAAGAATTTTACTACTCAATAATGGTCCTGGCATGTACCATGTGTTGTATTGTATTTTTAATTTATGGGTTGCAAATTTGTATCCTCTAAACAAATGGCTAGATAGTAAACATTTTGAGCTTTAAAGCCCATACAGTCTTTATTATAAACAGTAAACTGTGCTGTTTATTGTGAAGCAGCCATAGATAGCTCAGAAACAAAAGGATGGCTGTGTTCCAAGGAGGTTGAATTGACAAGAACCAGCCACATTCCGAACTTAGCCAGAGAACTGTAGCTTGCCAATCCTTGCTCCAACTCATGAGCATTCAAATGAACTCTGAAATTTTATGAGTCAAAATAGAACTTGTGCTTAAAGTTTTAAAGAATGCTGGTACAAACCCTGTAGGAGTTTTAAAAGTTCATTTACAAAATGACTGGCGATCAGGGATGTAGTTCACTGGAAGATGATGTATCTGCTATTTGCAAGTCCTGGGTTTTATCTCAGAACTATAAAACAGACACACATGCAGGTGCACACACAGACGCATGCACTGGTGCCCATGTGAGTATGTGAGTTTGTACACACAAACACACACACACACACACACAGAGAGAGAGAGAGAGAGAGAGAGAGAGAGAGAGAGAGAGAGAGAGAGAGAGAGAGAGAGAGAAGGAGAAAGAACAGATGAACAGATACTTAATGCAAACAAGGTTTGTAGCTTTGGCTGCTTGTACTCAATGTCAGCCATAGTACATAACTGTTTTCAAACTGAATGACTACAAAGCAACTTACATGTTTAACAATAAGATTAAACTTATTTTGAAGTAAATCCTTTAAACTTCAACTATACTTTTCTTTCAAGATTAGTTTTAACGAGTTTAGTCAGTGTGTTCAGAAATAAGAGTACGAAACTGAAGTATTGGAAGTTAATAACATTTATGTGTATTTGCATTTTATTGATAAGATTATAATTGTGAAGTTTACTTTTTGCTTTCCTTTACATTTGTTTTAGAGAGATTCTCATTTGAAAGCACATTTTGAAAAGATTTATTTTATAATTTATTTAGAATATTAAACAAATTTTCCAATGTATGTATATATCAAGACTACATAAATTTAAAAACTGATTATAAAACCCTTTTATTTTCAAACCTATCAAAGACTTATTGTTACAATGTATGGTTCTTTATGTCAAAGAGCATTCTAATAATCCAATTCAGTATGTCCTTGACACAATCTCATTTAAGGCTTACAACCTCCCTCGTCTGTATGCTATTTTGTCTATTCGTGATGAAATGGACTTCAAATGTAAAGTGGAACACTGAAGATTCCACAGTGATGAAGTTACAGGACAGAACTGACTAGTTCTTTGACTGATCTCTAAACATTGAACACATCATTAGTGTACCACGTTGCTAGACAGATTCATAAAATTATTATTGTGAATCTTTGCTATTGGCTGATCACAAAATTAAAAATATAGAAAATGTCTTTGTATGTCTGCAGTATCAATATGAAGGAATCACTTGGTTAATGTTTTACTTGGTCTCTCACAGATCTTTGTGAGATCTCACAAATCACTATATTCTTTTGGTTTAAATTTATTCTAATACTATAATAAATGCAAGACCAAATTTTGTATAATCATCTTCTTCAGTTCCATTTGTAAGCACTTTTGTTTGACCTCAAGCTTCTTGAATACAGAGGCCATGTTTTTATTGACTTTGAGGCAGACAATATGGGTGCTTAAGCATACCATGATTTGTAGACTCAAGATACATTTTATCAACTGAATAATCTTCATGGCTTCTGTAGTTAATGGTGAAATTCTTAGATAGTTGGCATGCATAATAAGAGAAAGCCTAGATGAGACATATTGTGAGATACTTTCCTTATATTGTCACTTATGGAAAAAATTGATGACAATTTGTAGATTTTTCTCCTAAACTATGAAACATTTCACAAACGCAGTCTAACTCTAGACATTTATAAAAATCACTGCTATCTGCATTTGTAATAAAGAACCCTTTAAGCACTGTTCTTTATGAAAGGTGATTATCTCCAGTTTTGCTTTTCTATTGTGGGTAGTGGAGAGATAAAAATTATTCTGATTTGCAATGATTTTTGCTTAATTTTGCATTCAATTTGGAACTGTACACACAGACAATAATCTCGGATGGGAAAAAGTAGCTTGTCTTATGTAACATCTGCAATAGTTTTCTCTGAGCCTCTTAGTTTCTTAAATAATATTTATTTCCAATGAGCAAGACTGTTGTCTGTGGTAATGCCTTTGTTTGTTAGTACTAAATTAAATTTTTAATGAAATAATTTTCTAGCACCGAGCAAGAGAGTATTCTCATTTCATTACAGTTGGACAACTCAGCTATAGCTGTGTCTTCATAACATCTGTGCCATTTATTATCCATTAGATAAGCCATCATACTGTATTGCTAACACAATACCTCTTTGATTAAATCATTCTTATCTAAGGCAAATAATATTACAAATAGCAGACACTAGAATATGTACACACCTGAAATAGTTTCTTCTTGAAACTCAAAACTTGGGGAACTTTTGGGGAACTGGCAATGAACAAATACATACAGTTGAGCTCCAAAGTTCAGACAAAATTGAGCCCTGGGATTCCTTCCTCAGCGTGCTCTTGGCTAGGAAAAGTATGTCTTCAATTTATCTTCGTTTGCCTTGGAAATTAGATGAGTTAGTCTTAGAATGTAAATGGAAATTTCATTACTCATTTGTAACATTTATTATGTTAGATGATTAATTATTTAGATTTCACTTCATATCCTTTCAATGTTGACCCCTGAAACCGACATGATTTTGAGGTAGATTACTATGTACATTCTCTCTAGAGTTTCACATCACAATGCCTACCAAATATTGTTAATATCTTGGGTCATGCTACGACACAGAAATCATGACCATTATAATTGATGACCTATGAGTCAGGGATTTGTTCTACTGGTAATCATGAACTAAAGCATTATCACATAATTTCAAAGTAGGAGGTAAAATAAGGGAGACTGAGATGTCTGTTTGATAATCAAATTCTTGATCATTGTTTTTTTTTTTTTTTAATCAGATTCAAAAGAGGGACTGCATAGTTTCTTCTTTGCACAGAGGGAAAAGATGTAAGAACTGGGAAACTAAATATACTGCATCTCGGTGTAAGCTCAGATGGCATCGCTGCAGACTATTCCGTGTCTGAATAAACATTGTCAGACAGCCTGTGAAAACCAAATTTCCTTTAATTTAAGGTATAATTGGAAATGAATAATCCTTATATTGTTCTGTATACTCCGAAATCCTCATTTACTTCTGAATCTTTACTGGAAATCACAAAAGCCTTAGAGGTAAGAGAGACATTTGAAGGATGACATTGAAGTGTTCAATTTTAGCAATCTCTTCCTTTTTCTGTCCAAGGGTTTTTACTAATCACATAGCTTACCAATTTAGCTTTTGCTTTTTTTTTCTTTTGTTACACAGTAATCAAGAAAAAAAAGACGCAAGAAAGAAAACAAGAAGAAGTAATATAGATCCAAATTATGTACCCTTTTAAACTTTAGGGATGTCTGACTGATCATTAACTGAGAAAGCTTCCGGTGGCAGGATTTTAGAAAAACAGAGCTCAATTAAGGATGCTGAGTGTTCTGATTCACTATGCCAATCACAGGGATGCTGTGAGGATGGTTTTTAACCCCTCTGTCACATGTAACATTCACAAGAAGGGGGGTAAGACAAAGTGAGTCGCTGGAAAGAGACCTGGCCTACCATAGCAGTCTGAGGAGGTGAAAGGATTTAGTTTCTAATTTTTTAAAATAGATTTTTGTGAATCTCAACACATGCAATTTTTACTTGGTTTTATTCCATGGTAAAATGTGTCTTAATTTCTTATGGAAAGAAAAGGACACTATGTGTACCTTTTAAATGAATTGCTTCTATAGAAACAATCTACTTCAAAAGAACACTAGCAAAATTGAGTGATAAATCTTTCTTAAGATGTTTCTCAACTATAATTGACATGTTAGAAAAGTGACTGAGATATTATTTTTAGTTCATTAAAATATGAATGGTTTAAAATTTTAGGTTTCGTAGTGATAAAAACATGTTTACAGAAACATGGTATCTTAACATTTTATCATATATGATTTAAATCACCTTGAAAGCCATATTTAAAATAAGATCCCCTAACTTCTTTCTGTCATCTCCTTCTCAAGTTATTTTTTCTTTTTTTTTTTTTTGCCTGGGCAAAGTGGCTTTATTACGTGGCAGGGTCACAACAGGACTTAGGAATTAGCATTAGGGCCCTTCTTCTTGCCAAAGGTGGGCACAACATTGACAAAGCGTCGGTTGTATTGCATTCGCCTCTTGGCCCGGCCTGTCTTCTTCTTCTTCTTTTCCTGTTTGGCCACCTTGGGAGTCTGACCCCTCACTTTTCCAGCACGAGCCAGGGAACCATGGACTTTACCTCCCAGCATGCGGCCTGCTACTTCCAGAGTGGTCAGGGCCTCTACACCACACTGGCCTAGGGTGGCTTCATCCTCCAGCGGCGAACCTGCCAGAAGCACGACTTGATCTTCGGGGGCAATGCCTTCCAGTGAGGCCACATGAGCTTTGATCTGGGCGACCGTCTCCTGGCCGGTCACTTCGAGGGTGTGTAGTTTCTGGGCGCGGACAAAGAGCTGCATGTTGGCTACTAACCCGCGGACACCGCTGCTGCTACCTCGAAGATGGAGTCAAGAAAGAGGAAGAAGAAGTTATTTTTTCTAGTATTGACATGTAAAATTTTATATATTCTTTTGAATTCATCATAATGTTAAGTAGAAAAGATGCCTGGGCAAAAGAATAGAATCTCTGCCTTGGATTTGGGTTCCAGACTGAACAGTCCAGTTGAGCTGGTTCAATAGCTTTGCTAAGAGACCACTGCTAGAAAGATAGAATCACCTTCAGCCGTACAAAAGTGACAGGTGAGATAATTAGCTCTTTATTGGGACACTGTTCTTTTCTTTATCATAATCCCTGCCCCTAGTGCAGAAACGTATGCTCTGCAACTACGTAAGAGTCATAAATCTAACTGGCTTTCTGAATTACTCAGAAAAACATAATTCTACTGTTTCTTCTGTCTTTTCTTAGCATGCGACCCTTAACACTTTGAGCTTTCTTATCCTTCTTCCAGTGTCCAACCTCACCATGTATCTGACCTCTATGGAAGCTTCAAGGATGTGGCCTTCCACTTCTTTCTTCACTGTCTCCCTCTTTGCCATGGCTGATATTTTATAGCCTTCCTGTCCTGATGTTTTATTTGTTTATTTTGTTGTTATTTTTAACTCTAAGGACATTGTCCTTCTGCTTCCACTTTAAGAGTATCTTCTTAAATTTCTTCATTAATGAGAATAAGAATCAAGAAGGGACCCTGATTTCCCCTTATGACTACCTAATTATGTATTTGTAAACTATATGTAATACTATTTTGAGTGCCATATTGTACAAGTATTATCAAATGTTTTGTGTTGTGCGGTTACTCTTCATTCTCTTTAATATTATATTTACTTGATTTACTAATGATAAATGGAGGTATAGTCCATGCACTTTAATTTCTCTGTTCCATTTTAGCATATGCATATAAAAACTTGCAAAAGCACTTTGAGAAGCATTAGGCCTAAGTTTTCAGGATTAAAGTGCTTCATATAGTCCACAGTCTTTTGTGCATAAGTGTGAGTGTTTTTCCTGAAAATTCATATGCAGATGTAGAATTTCTAATTGAACATTATTTATATTCCTAATGTTAATATATATTGCCAAATCCTTCTTAGAAAATTTATACCAGTCCCAGGTCCCAGTATAGATGTATGAAATCTTCCTTTGTGCCAGACCCATGATTGTGCTTGAGGCAACGTTACTGAGCATGTTTGATTTTAAACAAGTAGGAAAAATAAAACTGATATTCCATTTTATTTCATTTCTACTCTTATGCTAATAATAGACATCAGTTTTGTTCTGTGATTACACTGCTCATGTTTGCTTGTATTTTCAAAGATTTTTTTTTTTTTTACTTTCTAGTGATCTGAGTTTCAAATCTTCTTTCTCACTTTGTGCTTTTCTTAATCTTTACAATTGTTGCTGGAAGAGAAAATTTAATGTTGGTACATTTAATAGCTTTTTGCTCATTTCAGTTTTTTGTGTTCTATGTTTTATTTGTAATTCTCTTCTGGAAGTAATAAAATATAATCACTTATTCTTCAAAACGCTATAAATATTTACTATATAGGATTTATATAGAAGAAATTTGATGTTCAACATGACAAACTTTGTTCTGTACCATAACAATTATTGATTCATAATGGCAATCATCAATGAGTCATGGATGCTTTTACATGACTTTAAGCTGATAGAGCCATTAACGTTTAGTAGCCATTCTGAAGTTTATTCTTTCTTAGTCAATAATTAGCTGCATTAGATACTGCAAAGTTTTCCTCAAACTGGAAAGGCAAATTTGCATTCTCAGTAGCAACATAAAATACTTGGAAGTGTTACAAAAACTTCATCAATTTTGCATTATCTGTATTTTAAACTATAACCATTTTGTGGTATGTCCACATCTCGCTATTATTTTAGTTTGCTTTTCTTTGATGACAAATAGTGTTGCATATCTCTACATACATAAATTAATGATTTCAATATCCTTTTCTATTGTGGGATTTTCTTGGGATTGCCAGAGGTATAAATAAGACAAGGAGCCTGTTAATAAAGTTTAAAGCTTAGGCCTTTTGCTGGGGCAGTCCCCCAGCTACTGTTTAATCTTAACCCAATTTTTCCATCCTATTTCTTCCTGTTCCAGCTATTAGCTGCCAGCTTTTTATTACATCCAATCAGTAGCAGGACATCCATCCCCTTTTACTATCTATATAATATACCTACATGTACACTTGCTTACACACACACACACACACACACACAAACATATATATATAATATATATATATATATATATATATATATATATATATATTACATATGTGTTTGTCAAAGAACACATTTAATTCATAAAAATTTGAAAAACAAATCAACTTACATGTGTGAGTATGGAAAATGAATACCTGACAATAAAGAACAGGAATATAGGAACTGGCAATTGATAACAATATAGGATATATAACATAAAACTCAGATGTTGTAACAGATATTTATTTGAGATTCCAGATGCTTCATGACTTCATTTGTTAATTCACTCATTCAAGAATGACTTGATCAAAAACAACAGCACCATTCCCTCATCACTAAGACTGATATAGAGGGCAAAGTAATAACTATTGCTTAGAAGTGACACAGAGATAAGCTGTGTACATGAGAGAAAGGTTTAAAGGGGAAAGAAAATAATGAGAGAAAGTGAGAGAGAAGGAGATGGAGAGGCAAGAAGTAGAGGACAATGAATACATATGAATTTCCTTCCTGTGTACACAATCCCCCAAAGGCAAAAGCTCCTAACTTATAAAATAAAAATTTGTAGTTAAATTTTATAGAAAACTCCATCTTTTCTATCTGCTACAAATAACAAGAAAAATCTGTAATTTGTAATTATAATAGGCAAAAATTATCTTCAAAACATCTCTTTTACCGCTAATAATAGGTAATTAAGTTCTCAGAATGATGCTTCACTGCTTGCATTGTTTGGGATGAAGATGAATCATAGAATATACACAACAGAAGATGTAGGATAATAGGGTTGATGTTCAGTTTAATGAGCACCAAGTAATGAATCCCATGGCACGCGTGTCAGCCCCTTGCTAGCCCCATGCATGTTTCTTCTATGGCTCAAAGCTTGAAGCTAACACATCAGCACATACACGTCCATTTATTTTTCATTAGTATCAATTTCTCATGCTGCTCCTCCTTCCCATGTCTCACTCCATTTGTTTCCTCCCTTCTCTAGCACCCACTCGATTTTAAACTAGACGTATTGTAATAGATTTGTATTTTAAATGTATGTGAATGTTTGCAAATGTATAAATACATACATATGCCTGGTGAACTAGGAAGTCAGAAGAGGAAATGCAGTCTCCTGGGAGTGGTGTTAAAGACCCAGTGTGGGTTCTGGGAAACAAACTTGGGACCTCTGAAAACCCAGCAAGGGCTCTTAACCATCAGGCTGTGCCTTCAGCTCCAAGATGCATTTTTAGATGTAAGAGCAACAGTAAGGAATAAGACAATCTTCCATCCAAGTACTAATCAGGCCAGACTCCACTTAGCTGCCAAAAGTAAAGAAGACCAGATATATTTGGGGTTGAAGGGTGGGGGTAGGATCTTACAGGAAACCTAGACAACTACCCAACTCTAAAGTCATGGTTCCTGGAAGTAAAACTACAACCACCACTTTAATAAACCAGCATACATCCTAACTACATTGTAAATATTTGTCCTTATACTCACAGGGAAGTGTAGTCATCACTCTTCATCAAGCAAAGTTCCCTCTGCAACTGATGGAAACAAGAACAAAAAACTACAACCGACCAAATGCAAGGTTGTGGAGCTCTATATCTACAATATACTCTTTCAGGTAAGGTTCAGGAAATAGAGAGGGTGGAAAGATTGTAAGATCAGGAAGAATAGGGGTTTTGCTTTAAGACTGTGTCTTCTAGTGATGTCAGAAGCTATATACATAAAGTTTCACCAACATGAATGTCTAAACATGAGGATAACACTGAACAAGGACAACAGCATGGGACATGCTAATGTGGACAGTCTGGGTAGGGTGTTGGGTATGTATTGCCTAGGAGGCCTCAATCCTATGCAAAAACAATACACAGTCAACTAAGGAATGCTGGGCATGGGAGAACTAGCACTACCCAAGGAAAGGCAAGCCAACTGGTCATTGAATGGTGATTGTCCCTGAATATGTACCTGCAACTAAAATAACAGAGACTGAGCAGGTAGTATTTCTATATTTCTGAAATATATATACACACATACATGTATATATATATATATATATATAAAATATATAATATAACAAATATATATTTTTGATATATATATACACACAATATTTTTTTTCAATATCTTCATAGTCTAGTAAAGGAGAAAAGAAGAAGAAATGTTCTGCGTACCTTGTTAACTAGTATGTACAAAGAGGACAACCCAATGTGAAGGAACCAAAAAGGCTCTGCACAGGGGATTCTCCTTGAAGGCTGTCTTACTAAGAAGATGGTGAAGCAGCCAACCCTCCTCTAGATCTCATATAACTACATGTGAGCTAAGTATATTTTTAGGTATATTATACAGAACTTATAGAACTGAGCACTTGAACTGAATGGATTAAGTTTCTAGTTACAAGATACCTTAAAAGGCATTCCAAAGATATGGAACAACATGTTCAAATTCAAAGTCACCAAAGAGAACTTGGCAAACATAGAACGGGACAACAAATAACAGAGGAAAATGAAAATAATTTTTAGTGTGATAGGAAAAGTAATTTGTCCTTTTAAAAAGAGAAAAACTATTACAGCACTCATATGCTCACATGATTTTTCACTTTTAAGTTGATCTGCTTATCAACTATGCATTCTAATTTTTCTCTTTGTCTTTTAGAAAATATATTTGCCAGGTTGTCCTGAACTCTTTGTGATTGCTCTTCAGATGCTGCACCATATTACTGTGAGCTCTCAATCGTTTTACCCATTGTTTTGTGTTCTCAGTGTCATAATTAATTTAATTTTTATAAGATTCTATGAATAGTTTTCTACTTCTGGGCCAGGGAGGGAAAAAAAGCAGAAAAGGCAAAGTGATAGGTGGACTAAATTTGCACAGTGCCTAGGTATCACTTGGTTCTATGAGGAGTTTTAGCTAAGATTTTTATACATCTTGAATATACTTCTCAACTCAAATTAGATTTAAGACTTCCCCAACTTGGATCAATACTGCCCACTACAGTAACTCCGGAAATTATATTATGTATGGAAGTGAGGGACTCACTCCAAGTGAGAGCTGGCAGACCAGTTGTCATGCCAATGTAGCCATGGAAACAACATCCCCAGCTACTAATAGAAGGAGAATCCATTTTCTTCAGAGATAAACACTCACATTGGTTGTCCAATGCTCAGTCCTGGGCATGTGTACATATGAGCAATGTAGGTTGCTTATACATGCTGTGAATATGTGTATAACATTGTTAGTTAAAGAAAAGTGCTCATGAATTTAGGAAGGAGTTGGGAGCACTTGGGAGGGGTTAGAGGGGAGAAGGGAGGTGCAGCAGTGTTGTAGATTATGTATGAAATTCTAAAGTATTTGAAATACTTTATTTTACAATGAAGTGTTCTAAAATGTAAATACTTTCTCTATAAGACAAAGAGAAAAAGCTAGAATGAAGAATTGATAAACAGATCAACTTAAAAGCAAAGAAAGGAAAGATGCTGACAGAACAGCTCTGTTGGATACCCACGCCCTGGCCACCCAAGTGGAAGCCTTCCTAAGCTTAGCCTTCTGAAGACTTTCATAGAGGTAGCTAAAGTTATCAGTGTAGTGAGACTGCCAAGAAAGAATAGAAACTTAGAACAAGGATGATAACCTTGAAGAGAAGATGAGATGGTGGGCAATCACACGCCCAGGTGATCACCTGAGAGAGTCAATACAAGGTGTGTGCAATGAACTGATGCTGAGATTGGGTCAAATCAGCTTCATTTGAAAAGTAGACATGCACACTGAAAGGAAGCACCATTTCGGCTTGGGCAGAGGGAGAGGGCAAGGTTGAAAGCAGAGTAGCTAGGTGGAATTTTAGGTTTCTCTCGTAATGAAAGGTATGGCAGATTCCTTGGTGACATAATTTAGGAGAATAAAAATAAGTGCATATGAAATCTAATACAACAAAATATTTGGACTGGGATCCATAACTAGTGATATTTTGACTGTTGATTGGAGTTGGGTATAGACTAGTTGTACATAGATTTGAGAATTAAGTGATTTCTAAATTATCAAATGATTACTCCTGTTCCATAACACTCTACATGGGCATTAATTTCTCACTTCTCTTTTGGGTTGGTGGTCATTTTCTCAAGAAATACACTCTCTGGTCTCTCTTCATTGGACATCTGTTCCATATCTTCACAGCACACTCTGTGCTTAACTCAGAAGAACATTTATTGTTTGTCTTGCTCGAATCTTTGTGACAAAATTAGCTCCATATAGCTATCACAAGGAAGTGGATGGCGTAAATCAAAATATGTTATCTCACAATTTGGGAGGCTGGAAGTATGAAATTAAGGTAGCAGTAAGACCAACCTTCCCACTGAGGCCAGGGAGACCCTTGTTTGCTCTTTTTTAGCTTCTGGTGCTGGTAGGAAACTTAGGCACTTTTTGGTACATAGATTTGTAACTCTGATGTCTGTCTCCCTTGTCATATGGTCACATCATCCTTCTCTTAGTAGAGACACCAGCCATATCACCCACTCTTTGCTAGTATGAACACATTTTAATTACTTATATATAGAGATACTCTGGAGGTTAGGACTTCAATATATTATTTTTGGTGAAGAAGAGAGGAGTTGCAATCCAATTCATAACAGCAGACTGGGGTTGTGTTTATTATAGCATTTGAAATTTACTATCCTGTCCAACTATCTCATTGCCAAGATCAAGTACTGTATTTAATAAAAGACCAATGAAGCATGAACCTGAGAATGAGAGTATCCTAAGATATTTGTATGTCCTCCTCCTCCTCCTCCTCCTTTTCCACCTCCTCCTCTTCCTCCCCCTCCTCCTCCTCCTCCTCCTCCTCCTTCTTCTTTTGGTTTTTCGAGATAGAGTTTCTCTGTATAACCATGGCTGTCCTGGAACTCACACTGTAGACCAGCAGGCTGGCCTCGAACTCAGAAATCCACCTGCCTCTGCCTCCCAAGTGCTGGGATTAAAGGCGTGCACTACCACTGCCCAGTCCTTCTTACTAAAAAACAAATTAAGATAGTGACAGTGAAGGGTTACAGTGTCAAACTCCAAGGCCCTTTCAGTTCTATGGCTGTATGTTTCCTTTGTCTCAATATTAGTTTGATTTCAACTATTGAGAAATAACCAGGTTCATGTTCAATGATCACCTCTCTGTAAAACTCAACCATATTTTACTTTAATAAAAATATATTGATGAACCTGTAACAATTATTTGAAGTTCTGGCTTATTTTGATCACCTTTGACCTGTATCTTTAAGATTTGTTTTGGCTATGCATGGGTGGGACATAGGATACATTTGAGCTGTAAGTCTGACATCTTCTGTCAGATAAAAGACACTGCAGAAAGATTGAAGTACCAGGAGGGAAAATGAATGCATCATTCTGGAATTAACTCTTAATCCCTGAAACAAAGAAGGGAAGGTAATTTGTCTGCAGAATTATAGAAAAATTATTGCATATAGAGCTATTTGTTCATTTTTAAATAATGTTTTTATTAAATCTTTTAAATTTTCTTTCCCTGTATTTTTGATAACACTCACCCACAAGTTCTCCCAGATCTACTTAACTTGTGTCATAGTAATCTTAAAAAAAATCAAGGCAAAATTATATTACCCCCAAACTCTTGAGTATGCATATGCCCTGGATTGTTGTAGACCTAATGGGGTTAAAACCTTTAAATAAAATTAAGTCTTGCTTTCTCAACAGCTATGAAACCTGTTGTCAGTCATTATTTTCTAAAGAAAGAATTTGGCCTAAAAAGAATGCTAATCTATCTAAATTGATTGTTGCCTGGACAAAGAAAATACAGAAAGATAAAATATAAATAAATTGGCCATCTAAGAAGAAATAAATTGAACAAAATGTTTTTGAAAAAAGACTAATGCTTTAGGCTTTTGTTAATAGGATGCAGGGAAGCTGTGAAAGAAGTTCTAGATTCTGCTGTACCTGATTATCAATTTGATGCGGTCCTGAGGCAAAACTGTAGACATATGAGAACTTCCTCAGAGTTTCCTCCTGTACTTTCTACTATTGGCTTCCTCACTTGGCACTACATTTGGGGACATTGGTACAATAACTAATAAGTGCTTCATGAGAAGTAAATTCTTCACCTTCTTCTGAATGTCTAACCAAAAATGATGTCACTTCACTTAAAATGTATACACACACAGGCACGCGCGTGCGCATGCACGCACTCAAACACACACACACACACACACACACATACACACACTCACACACGAAGTAAAGTCTTCACATTCTTCTGGATCTCAAACTCCAAGTGGTGTCACTTCAGTTGCACTGTATACACACACACACAGCAGACACACACACACACACACACACACATACACACACAGAGTGGGGTGGGGGGAGACTGGTAAGCATGTATATTGAACATGGCAGAGCCAAGACTCCACAGACTTGCCAGTGTTTTGGATGTTGAACCTAAATCATCTGAGTGTTAGAATGTTTGCTGTTTGGATACAACGAAAAGGTAAATTCATGAGGCTGGTATGAGACTTAGAGAGTTGATGTGCCATGGTGCATTACATCAGTTATTCTTCTATTGCTGTGACAAAAGAGCATAACCAAAGGAACTTGCAGAAGAAAGAATTTATTAGAGTTCATAATTGAGGAAAAAAATGAGACCTTCACAACAAAAAACTTTGTCATCAAGGGTTTTGCATGGAGTCAGGAAAAGCAAGTTGTGTGCTTGCATCTGGTGTTACAAGCAGGAAGCAGAAAGAATAAACCTGGTTTAAACTTTCAAAACTCACCTTCACTGATACGCATCCGTCAACAAGGAACCAACTGGGTATTAGGTAGTCAAACCACCACAGATGAGAAAGGATAAAGCCTGGGGATTAAGCTAGTATAGGATGTACACCTTAGCCTAAGCTTCGAGGAAGAGAAAGGCATAGGGAGTCAACTAAGTTTAGTCACAGTATTTGTGCCAGCATTCGTTCATATGTGTACAAAGATCAATGACTGATGCTTGGAATCGCTGTGTATAGGGTTACTCTTGCAAGTTAGCCTGATGAGAGTATCTCCTGAATCTGTTTTCCTCGGGTAGAAATAGTAGCAAGCTACCTGGCCACTGTCATTTTTGTGAATTAAAGATACTTGAATTCTGATCCAACTGTTTGGGCAGCAAATACTTTAACCACTGAGCAACCTCCCTAGCTCTCTCTCCTTTTTGTGAATGTATGTTTAACTTCAGTTATCACTTACAGTGTGTGAGCTTTGTTTTATAGTAGGTTTTCTATATGTATTTATTCTTCCCACTAGTTTGAGACTGTCATTCAGAATCCTTTCCACAAGGAAAACAATAGGCAGCAAGGGCTTGACAAGACCATTCACGCTGAGCTCAGAGAGCAAAGGTATCAGGCTGCCATTTTCAGTTTCGACAGTTAACGAGATGGTAAGGAATGGGAATAAAGGATTCTAAGAGATATTTTTTCTAGAGGATCCACTGGTTTCAAGTCAGGATTTTAATTTTTGTCTAATTTGTTCTTCAAGAATGTTTAATGGAGCCTAGACTTGACACCATTAATATACCATTAAATATTTCAAAATTTTTATTGTTTATGTTCATTTCTTTTCTTTTGCACTGAAATATATAAAAACCTGAAAATTTTTTAACCAAGTTTTGAGTGTGTTGACTTGTTGATGTTACAACAAAGAAAACTTCATATCTCTTTGTGTTTCTTTATTTTCTGCTTCTTTGAAATTTATTTTTACAGATAAAGTTTCTTTATATGTCTGACTACAAATTAGAGGATATATATATATATATATATGTATATATATATATATATATATATATATATA
>NW_021604565.1:20410371-20424352 GCF_004785775.1 Grammomys surdaster | reverse complement strand
ATGTACTTATGTTAGATACCTGTTGCCAGAGTTAAAGAGAAGCAGGCAATACATCTTAGTAACACTAAACAGTATGAAACTACTTTTTCCAGATGCATTGTTGCCCCTTCTCCATAGTAAATGTCAGAGCTTCAGTTTCTGTATCATTTTCAGTTACTGATTCAAGAATTTTAATTTATGCCTATTTGATACATGTACCAAAGGAGCTATATACTAATTTGTCTGTATTTCCCCTGTTTATTAATTAACCTGACTCCTCTTTTATGTTTATTGATTATGTAAGTTTGGGTGATGGGTCAAACTAGGCAGTATGTTATTTTATAAGTAAAAGTGGAAATATTTCATGGTGTAAAGTTAATTCACATAAAAATTTTTTTGTGCGTGTATAAAAAGGGAAGCATCATTTCATTGGTACAAGAAAGTATAAAGTATATACAAATTCTGTCAATAAAACTATAAACTATTACCAAGACATTACAAAAAAATGGAAAGAGTGCTTTCCATTTTTTAAAAAAAGGGTGATTTTAATAATGTCTATAAATAATGAAGAAGACAGGGTCCCAACAAACCATCCCTTGTCACCAAAGGCAGGTTCCAGTACTGGAAATGGATCAATTTAATTGAGTTGTTGGCCAAAAGAGTCCAATGAAAATCTCCAAACAACACATGCTGCTGCCAAGACAATCAATAGATCTCTACAAACTGAGAGCAAAGTCCTATTGCTTTATACATCATCTGCACAACTCATTGAATGTGGAGAGATCTATCTGATGCTGACATAGAATCTTTACCCCTACACTCTATTGCCTTTGGTACAGAACTGTACTCTGCAGCCTAGCTAAAGAAAAACTTAAACACCATTACAGGAACAGAACTTTTGATCTACACTCTGCACTGATTACAAAACTCTCTAGGGCAATGGTGACACAAAGCTTGTGGAAGTAACCAACCAATGTCTGATTTGACTTAAGGCCAAGTCCACCTGATTGAACCTAGACCTGACACTGCTTTAACAACCAAAAACCAGAGACTAGATAGTCCAGATGCCTAGGTAAAACTAAACATTACTTGTCTAAAAACAAACAAAAAATAGTGATAAGTGATGCTTAATGATATTCTATTTAACTCATAGCTCAGTGCCCTATTCAGTCATTATCAGAGAAGCTGTTTTCTTAGCCAGTGGAACAAAACCAGAGACCCATGACCAGACATTACACAGAGAGCAAGAGGAGACTTTAAACATTCAGCCCTAAATGGGATCAAATCTTTCTCCTCAGAGCCCAGGGAACCAAATGAAACAAGGCAGAAATAGATAACACACAGGGAATGGAGGATGCCAGGAGAACGAGGCCCTTTAAATCAACTGAGCAAAGCTCGTATGAACTCAAAGAGGCTAAGGAAGCAAGCACTGGGCCAGCAGAGGTCTGCACCAGGACCTTTGCATATATTTTACAGATTTCAGTTTAGCATTTTTATGGAACTTCCAAGTGTATGAACAAATGTGTCTCTGATTCTTGTACCTTCTCTCGAAGCCTTTTTCCTTCTGTAAGGTTGTTTTGTCCAAGATTGATGTAATGGTTTTTATTTAATCTTACTATATTTTATTTTGTTATGTTTTGTTGTTAACCCTTAGAGCATGTTTTTTTCCTATGAGAGACTGGAAAGGTGTGGATTCCATTGGGAAGGGAGTGAGGAGAAACTGGGAGGAGAAGAGGAGAAGAAACTGAAATCAGGATATATTGTAAAAGAAAGGAAACTAGGAGGAACAGAGGAAAGGAAACTGAAATCAGGATATATTGTAAAAGACAGGAATCTATTTACAATAAAAGAGAAAAAATTAAAAAAAGTTTTCTTGTAAATTTATTTTTCAAAAGTATCTAAAGTGTTAGAGTTTCTACCACTATTCTGTATGTACTGAGGGCCATTACAGGTGTTAGAGAAGAGCCCACACATAGGAAAGATGACTGCAAGTTTTGTGACCGAGTTTATAGACTTTGGGCTTCTGTGTGGGTATCAAATGGGGAATTTTTATACTGAAAATATAAATTTCTACTTTCAACTCTGAGTGTGTGCATGGCATGACTGCTCAATTTCGGCTATGAGTGATGTCTCCTCTGCAAATGTTGGAGACCAGACTTGTATGCCAGTATTTCTGTCTCACTCATAAAACACATATAGAGAATCTACAAAATTGATAGCTGCAATGCAATAAATTACTATTGATTTCCCTCAACTTATGAAAAATGCTTAAAGATTATCATCTATATTGTGACAAGTGAGATTGGAAGGGGATTACAGAAGAATTGTGTAGAAGTTATTTAGGAGCAGGCATTGGGAGATGATCCCATGTCTAAGATTTGTCACTGATAAAATTACTTCTCACTTTTTCTAGTAAAGACTAGACCTTCAACACTGGGGAAAGTTTGGAATATAGATATGAAATCCTTTCCCATAGGCAATCTCAAATGTGCTCTCTGAAGCAAATCAGTTAAAACAACTATAGGTACAAAAGAAAGACCTTAGGCTCTTGGCTGGAAACTTGAGTTATTAGTACAGCAATTATTACTATCTGTGTGTCCTAGTTTGCTTTTTATTGCTGTAATAAAGAATGTGACCCAAAGGCACTTGCAAGAAAAGGGTTTTTTTGGTTTATATTTTCCTTCCACACTTTATCACTGGAAGAAAGATTGCTCAGGAACCTGGAGATAGGAACTGAAGCTGAGATCACCGAAGAACAAAGACTGCTACTTACTGACTTATACCTATGGCTTGCTCAGCTTGTTTTGCTCAGCTTATACAACTCAAGACACTCTGCCCAGAGGTGGAACTATACACAACGAGCTAGGCTCTGCCCCATATCAATCATGAATCAAGAAAATGCTTCTACAGTGATGGAAGCATTTTCTCAATTGTGGTTCCCTCTTCCTGTGTGAGCCGAGCTTAGCTTGTGTCATGTTGACAAAACGTATGGCATTGAAATTATTGAGTTTCTCTGAAATGGCTTCCTTATCTCTGAACTGAGTAAAACACATCTTTAGTCCTGTAGGAAGTAAAAAGAACAAGTTATGTAATTAGTTTATCTAGAGCAAGATGATGCTGACCTAAGCTTCTCTAACTTATCTTCTGTAAGAGCTGACATTTAAAACGTGCCCAGAGATCCAAATCAACAAATAAACAAAATAAGACAAATATTACCTTCTTATACAAATCTTTCTGAGAACAGTAGGAAAAGGACTTGAAGATGACAATATAATTAAAAAGGAAAGAGAACTCAGAGAGAAATGTGGCCCATGGATGGAGATGGAGAGATTCAGAAGGAAGGAGAGTAAAATGACATTTCACTTCTTTTCTATGATGGTGATTAGTCTTGATGTTGACTTGATTGTACCTAGAATTAGCTAAAAAGAGATATGCTTCCTCATGTGTCTGTGAAGGTAATTTTGAGAGGGATTAGATGAGGACATGTGACTCTCCTTCAGAGTGGGTGACATCATATGGTGTTGGCCTAGGTATAAAGAAGTCTGAGAAAAAAATCAATGCAGCTTGCTTGTTCATCTTCACTTCCTGCTGGTACAATGTATATTAGATTCTTCAGTCTTTCAATATGGGCTGAAGACCAGCCATCTACCCAGAATTCTCTAGGTTTCAGGGTCAGATTCCATCCAGACTTATACACTTGGCAACTATGGGAGTCTCAGTGTTTCCTGTGTATTGATAGTCAGTATTGTATTGGACTACCACAGAAGTCAATCTAGTAAGTAGGAGTATATTTGTATATGTTTATTTTATACATCTGTTACACACACACACACACACACATGCACACACACGCACACACATATTCATTATATATACTCTAAATGTATGTATATATATATATATACACACATTCACACATACATACACACACACACATATATATATATGTATATATATTTCATTTCAATGGTTTTGTTCCTCTGCAAAAGTCTCATAGACATTTTTCTTTGTAGGAAAAAAATAGAGGTGTGTGTGCATTTGTGTGTGTGTGTGTGTATGTGTGCTTGAATACATGTGTGTGTGTGTGTGTGTGTGTGTGTATGTGTGTGTGTGTGTGTGTGTGTGTGAGTCTATCTGTCTGTCTTGGTTAACTAAATATACCCTGAAAAAGTTTCAGTGCTCCTTCTTATTCTGTCTGTCTCCAGACTGCCCATAATTTAAGGTGAATACAAATAATAAGCCAGGAATATAGCTCAGAAGTTTAAACCAAGACAAACCAAGTAGAATTACAGTGAGTTCTGATGCCCTTGTCCTTTTTGCCAGAAAGATAGTGACTTAGTGACTTCTACTCTTGTCATTGGCTATATTTTTATTCATATATATATATATATATACATATGTATATATATACTTTTTCAAATCAATTTAAGAAATGATCTCATACTTGCTATGTATTCAGAATGATACAGTGATTTATATTAGATTGTTGGCACGTGTTTCTCATCATAAAAGGGTGGCATTATGTAGGAGTAGACGCTGAACCTGCTGCTGATAAATTAGATCTGACAGCAGTGAAAAAAATACCATTCGTTGTGAAGTCAAAAGCCAATGAAAAACTTTTGCAAATCACTTGTTTTAAATAAAAATTCCCCTTCAAAATGTCTAGAAATTGGTGGAATCCTATGTAATTGTTGGAAGATAATGGTATATCTTTCTATATTTGGATTATAGGTTTTCTTAAAAAAGGACTATTTTAAACAGAAAATCCAAATATAGTTTTCAAACCACCATTCTTAGTATATAATTTAACTTGAATGGCAAATGTATTTGATGATATATTTTAACAACTTTTCAATTGTAGTGTAATTATCTTTCCTATTTATAAAGATTGAGGGAACTGCAATTCAGTATGAAATACTTTAATATGGTTATAGCAGCGTCATCATCTTAAAATCTACTAAGAAAATCATAAAATTCTTACAGTAACCAAATTAAGAATGCAATTGAATCTATATACTGCAATTAATAGTAATTTATATTTATCTTGACAACTAGAATAAGTAATATACAACTGCTAAATTGCCATTGTTAAAATAAAATTTCAGCAGGAATGTGCTATCCAAAATGAAAAGGATTGCCAACAAAAAAAAAAAAAGTAAAAATCAGAGCTACACCTAAACTAATAGGAATGCATCAATTAAAAAAAGAACAAAAATCACCTAATATTCACTGGATTCAAATAAGAGCAATGGACTATCCCACCCAAGCCAACACTAGAATGGCTAGATAGACTGAAAGTTGCATCGGGTAACTACAGGGACACTGGGGTGGGGGTGAGACCTTTCTGTAGACAAGAGTGACAGATAATTTCTGCTATTAAACTTTTTGCAAATTCTTCAGTAATTCTAGTGAAATATCTAATTATGTGTGTATTAACTTATTAAAAGTTATGGTTAATATTTATGGAGTTCACAATCTGTGTTAGGTCCTTTACTATGTCAGGGATATAGAAATAAACTACTAAGGGAAACAAACAAATGCAATAATATGTTTGGGCAATTTTAAGATACGGCTATAAATGCATGTAGTTCAACCCATCTTCTATGTCCACGTACACAATCTGTTGTTATTTCAGAAGAGGGAAACTCAGTTGAGAAAACGCTCCCACCAGATTTGCCTCTGAGCGAGCTTGTGATGCATTCTATTCACCGATGATTGATACGGGAGAGTTCAGCAACCTGTGAGAAGTGTCGCCCCTGAGTGGGTGGTCCTGGGCACTGTAAGAACGGCTGAACAAAAGCTATGGGGAACAAGTCATTTAGCGGCACTCCTCCGTGACTTGGTCCCGTTTAGTGGCACTGTGAAGGATTAGGTGATGTGCCTTTGATGGAATAGGTGTGACCTTGTTGGAGATTTGTCATCTGGGGTGGGTTTTGAAATTTCCAAAAGTCATGGCAGTCTCAGTCCCGTTCTGCTCTCTCTTCTCTGTCTCTGTATCTATCTCTGTCTCTCTCTGTCTGTCTCTCTCTCTCTCATATGCTGGCAGAGCAGTATGCTCTCTAAGCTACTGCTCTAATGCCATGTCTGTCTGCTTCCTGCTGTGCTGACTAGGAACTAACCCTTGAAATCTGTAAACAAGCCTGCAATTAATTTTTTTTTAATTTAGTGTTGTCTCTTAACAGCAATAAAAGACTAAGACATTTGCATATGGCAGTAATATTATCGTTACATATGACAGTAATATAGATATTACTGTCTATACCAATCATATAGCTACTATTGTGTATAGCAGAAATACAGTTATTTCATACGACAGTAATAAAATTACTTTTTTCTAGACCTTAAAAATTAACTTTCTCTAAATGTTCACTATGTGTATCTCTGCTGAGTCACTCAAATTTTATTGCAAAAAAGAATTGCATAGTAGTCAACTTACAATGAACCTTTGAAAAATCCCTTTCAACATTTAAGTTTTCCTAAAATGGGACAATAATCATGACACACTAAAGAAAGTTATCACCTCCTATAAATTAACAATAATAGTACTAACCACCATAATTTCTTTTCAGTCTATTTTCATAAATTGAAAACTCTGAAAATCTCCTGAAATTTTCTGCTTTTAATCTGTTTTTTTCCACAATAAATAATAACCATACTAACATGTTAGATAACATGTTTGTGTTATTTGCCTGATCTTCTGGGTCTTTTTATTTCTTTTAAGGCCGAGTCTTATGTAGCACTTGCTGGCTCAAAACTCAATGCTGATCCTTCAGCAGCTGCCTCAGGAGTTCCTAGGATTAAAGGTGTGAGCACTATGTCTGGTTTATGCAGTGTTGGGTATCAGAACCATGGACTGAGATTCCCAAAAGTTAGGTAAGCCCTCTGCCAACTGTGCTATGTCTCCAACCCATTGCATGGCGCTGTCTTTTGTTTTTGAAAGACTGTGGACATGTAGAAGATGAAAGTTATGGAAACCTCCTACCACTAATTGTCCTATTCATTTTGATATATTTCAGTATTGGCCTTCATCTTACAAATACTGAAATATTTGGAGTATTGGACTTCATTCTACTCTCCTCAGTTGCTAGGCCAAGTCTATTAAATTTGCATCAAAGAACAACATGTTTCATGTGTTTAAATAAACCAAGTTTATTATCTTCCTTCTGCTTAGGATGCTTTAGACAAAATAACATGGCTTTAGATACCTAGCCTTAGACGTAAATGTAGAACCACTTTACATTTTTAATGTAGAAATAATACTGAGATAAAGGTTCTTTTTCTATCTCTATTGAAATTCTTGAGAAGTGATGTGTGTGTGTGTGTGTGTGTGTGTGTGTGTACATGTATTTCAGTTGTTTGTATTTAGTGCTGACAACTTTCTACCCTAAATAGTACTTACATTTACAGTAGTTTAAGAAGGTTCTTGTTTTCCATGCTATTTCTCTAACTGCTAACTTTCCCATCATCTAACTATACTTTTTATAACTTTGCTCTCTTCATAAAATTACATCAATAACTTCCATCCCTTACTCTTAGATCATCTTCTGATAGTTTCATAACTTAATTATTGGAACATCTACTTGGTTTTCTGTGCACATAGTATCATGTCAACATCTTTATAAAGGACTTCAGAAAGTGATTCCTCCAGATTACTCCTGCTTTCCAGATTATCATTTATTTTCACTGAATCTTTGTTATTGATATAAAATCTTAATAAATTCTCATCCACATTTTTAAAAACTAATACAAAACCAATGAGTGGTTCCCCAGCAACCAACTCCCTTCTTTTTTCTCCTGTGTTGATCATCTGTAGTCTTATCTATTATTTCTGGTCCTACCTAATGTCATCTTTCCCTTTATCTTTTTGCTTTATCTTTTTGCTCACAGAAACAGTATTTAGTAGGCCCCCCCATTTTCTTATTGATTCTCTGTATTTTCCTGTAAAGCTATAGTAATTCTTAAGAGCTACATGGAGAGCATAGTTCTCCTTTGGAAATCATCTACAAATACTTTTAAGTTTTAATATAGATCCTGAAGAATCTCAATAAAACTTACTTAAGGAAAGTTAGGTGGACACTTGCTGGAGAAAAACAGCCATAGATAGTTTCTACACTCATTATGAAAATGTATTTGCAAAGTCCTATGCATTTACCTTCCATGTGCTCCCATGAAGATGTTGCAGGGATATTTTCTAATTTTACACAAAGGTAATGGCTTCTAATACAAATTTACTTTAATTTAATAAAACATGTTCAATTATTTCTAAATTTTAAAGATGTGTGGAGAATTGTGGTGGATTAGACTCTATTTGAGAAAACATTGGCAACTTTAGTGTTTAATTTCTTTCATTAAATCAAGGAGATTAGACCCAAATCTTGCCTTTATCTATACATCCACAGTGTTCTTTTTTGAGTAGATGATAAAAAAAAATTCTGAGTAAAAATATTTTTATGTCAAGGTTGACTTCTACTCCCAGTTTATTTATTTATGCCTAGTGAATGTTAGGTATGGTGAAATTTTTTTCCTCATCTCCTTGCTGTAGCTGAATTCGTACCTCTTGATCTAGGAAAACATCTTTCCTTTTATGGGTTTCTTTAGTCATGTCTTTTATTGAGAGGAAGGGTGGTCCCTTGGTTTCTTATTGTTGTATGTAGATACCTGCTGGGCTCATCTCTACTGTCCTACTATTGCTGTTGCACTCTAGCATCTACATAGATGATATTTCTACTACTCTGACCCCTTAATCTCCTCTCTTCCAAATACCTTGTCTTCTATCTTAGTCCTTCCTTCCTTCCTTCCTTCCTTCCTTCCTTCCTTCCTTTCTCTCTTCTTTCTCCCTTTCTTTTTAGGGAATTCACATTTGTAATTTACTTTTTGGAATATAATTAGGGGAGCAAAGGAGGGGTCTCAAGGAGAGTGATTGGGAGTGACTGGAGGGATGAAAGTGGGTGAAGTGATATAATTCAATGAAAATTATTTTTTTAAATGGAAGAAATATTTTTCTGAACAAAATGCAATGAATTTTCAAATTTGTTAAACAAATAACCATGAAAAAAAAACAGTGAATTTTTATTGTTCTCAAAGTTCTACAATTTTGAATTGAGTCTCCATATTTTCATTAGAGGATAAAGTACAGATACTTGATTCAATACAATCAAATAGGAAAATGAATAGATAGTACTATTTTTTTGTAAATGTATGTGTGTATTTACAGATGTGAGGATATACATCTTTGTAGGGTACATATTCATATGTGTGTGTATGTGTGTAGTGGACAGAGATTGACGTCAAGCATTTTCCTTCATCACTTTCCATCTTATATATGAGGTAAGGTCTCTAGTTGAACCTGATCTCATCAATTTGATTAGTCTGGTCAACCAGCTCACTCTGGGGGTTTGCTGCCTCTACTTCCCACTCTCAGGTAGGCAACCATACAGACCTAGCTTTAATGTGAGTTCTAAAATCTGAACTCCTATCCTCATGCTTGCTGGAATAAGCTCTTTACCCAAGTCTGAAGTGGCTATTATCCTTATTCACATGTTTCATAGTTGAGAGCATAAAACCTTTGTACTAGAGTCTCAACAGGCATTCATTTATGAATTCTATTAGTACTGTTTTACAACCTGTCTCTTCTGAAAATTAAACAAAGTTCTAAGAAAGACTTTTTCCTCACCATTACCTTTAACTTTTGCTATTTTTCACAGAACTAATATAATTTAATTTTAATAACTGAATCACCATAGCTAGGTCAACCACAGAGGACTATTATTCAAGCAATACATTTTATTATGTACCCTTGGAATTCTACTGAGACCACTAAAAATTACTATTACAACATTAATATTTAATGCATTCTGTGAATCCACCTTAAGTGTATATCTTGTTTATTATAAGAATTAGTACTTCTTGACTCACAAGTAGGCACTTAATAAAATTCTTAATGGTGGTACATGCTTTGAAGAAAATTTAGATTGATAACAATTGTGTTTTCTTTTACCTTCTGGAATTATTTTGAGAAAAGACTTATAACTACCTATAGTTTTAAATCCTGTTTTTCCAATTAATATAAATAACGGGATGTATCTTTCTACAGATATAAACTGAGTTAATGTCTAATTCTTTCCACCCAATGCAGTTAGTCACACGTGCAGGAAATCAACAGTTTCTGGTTTTTTTCATTAAAGGTTTTTAATCTTGATATTATCAGGCTCCTCTCTTGCTTAATTGCTTCCTAGTTCCTTATGTATCTAACACAGGCCTCCAAGAGTATATGATCTGTTTCTCCCCAAGTCTTTCATGCTCCATGTTTTATTAAATCATTTTGAACATTAATCCTTCCCACCCACTGAGCTGTTTTTACATGAAGTTTGAATCATGTCACAAGACTGTCTTTCAGCTTCTGGTTTCCTTCTGCACCCTGGAGTTAAGGTTGTGCTACAACTCCCCATACCCAAATCCCACCCATAGAGAGCTGGTGTCCCAGGAATGCTGTCATTCCTAAGTTCACAGGTGAAACTAACTCTTTTGCTCCAATAACTGGCCAAAGAAGGACTTACTAGGAGCTCACAGGACACAAGAAACTCAAAGCAGCCAGGGACAGGATCCTTCTGGTTTCTATCACCACCCCAAAGCTAGCCCCATGACATAGCTCTCCACACCCAAATCCTGCCAGAGAGAGCTGGTCTTCCAGGAGTGCTGACACACCTAAAATCACAGGCTCACAGATTCACAGGAGATACAAGCTCCAATCAGATACAGCAAGACCAACTAACACGAGAGATAACCACACGGCAAGAGGCAAGCACAAGAACATAAGCAACAGAAACCAAGGTTACTTGCTATCATCAGAACCCAATTCTACCACCACAGCAAGCCCTGGATACCCAGACACACTGAAAAAACAAGATTCTGATTTAAAATCATATCTCATGATGTTAACATAGGATTTTTAAAAAGGACACAAATAACTCCTTTAAAGAAGTACAGGAGAACACAGGTAAACAGGTAGAAGCCATAAAAGTGGAAACAAATAACCCTTAAAGAAATACAGGAAAACACAACCAAATAGGTGAAGGAATTGAAAAAAAGCACCCAGGATCTAAAATTGGAAATAGAAAATAAAGAAATCACAAAGGGAGACAACCTTGGAGATAGAAAACCTAGAAAAAAAGATCAGGAGTCATATACACAAGCATCATCAACAGAATACAAGAGATAGAAAAGAGAATCTCAAGTGTAGACAATATCACAGAAAACATTGAAACAATAGTTAAAGAAAATGCAAAAGCTACTAAACCCCCAAATCCAGGAAATACAGGACACAATGAGAAGACCAAACCTAAGGATAATAGGTACAGAAAAGAGCAAAGATTCCCAACTCAAAGGGTCAGCAAATATCTTCAACAAAATTATAGATGAAAACTTCCGTAACCTAAAGAAAGAGTAAAGAAAGAGATATCCATGAACATACAAGAAGTTTACAGAACCTCCAAATAGATTGGACCAGAAAAGAAATTCCTACTGTCACATAATAATCAAAACACCAAATGCACAAAACAAGGAAAGAATATTAAAAGCAGTAAGAGCAAAAAATCAAATAACATATAAAGGTAGACCTACCAAAATTACACCAGAACTCTCAACAGAGAGCCTAAAAGCAAGAAGATCCTGGGCAGATGTCATACAGACCCTAAGAGAACACAAATGCCAGCCAAGCCTACTATATCCAGCAAAACTCTCAATGACCATAGATGAAGAAACCAAGATATTCCACGGCAAAACCAAATTTATACAATATCTTTCCACAAATACAGCCTTACAAATTCCAAAACAAGGAGGGAAACTACACCCTAGCAAAAGCAGGATAGCTCCAAAGAACCCCAAAAGAAGATAGCCATACAAACATAATTCTATCTCTAACAAAAAATATAACAGGAAGCACTTTTCCTGAATATTTCTTAACATCAATGGACTCAATTCCCCAGTAAAAAGACATAGGCAAACAGACTTGATACATAAACAGGACTGAGCATTATGCTGCTTATTGGTAATACACCTTAGTGACAAAGACAGACACAACCTCAGAGTAAAAGACTGGAAAAAAATTTTCCAAGCAAATAGACAAGAGAAACAAGCTGGAATAGCTATTCTAATATGGAAAAATCAGATATAATATGATTGAAATAATCCTATGCAGTCTTTCATATCAGCACAGACTAAGACTGGACTTCAATAACAGCAAAAACAACATAAAGTTCACACACACTTAGAAGCTGAACAACACTCTACTCAATGATAACTTAGTCAAGGAAAAAGTAAAGAAAGTAATTAAACTCTTTGTAGAATTTAATGAAAATGAAGGCACAACTAATCCAAACTTATGGGACACAATGAAAGCAGTGCTAAGAGGAAAACTCATAGCTCTTAATGCCTCTGAAAAGAAACTGGAGAAAGCATAAACTAGCAGCTTGACAACACAACTAAAACTCTAGAACAAAAAGAAGAAAATACACCCAAGAGGAGTATATGGCAGGAAACAACCAAACTGTGCTGAAAATCAACCAAGTAGAAACAAAAAGAACTATACAAAGAATCAACCAAGAGCTGGTTGTTTGAGAAAATCAACAAGATAGATAAATATCTAATGAGAAGGCACAGAGACAGTATCCAAATTAACAAAATCAGAACTGAAAAAGGAGACATAACAACAGAAACTGAGGGAATTAGATGGATTCTACTCCAAAAGCCTATTCTCAACAAAGCTGGAAAATCTGGGTGAAATGGACAATTTTCTAGACAGTTACCAAACACCAAAGTTAAATCAGAATCATATACAGTCCTATAACCCCTAAAGAAATAGGAGACATTAAAAATCTCCCAACTAAAATGAGCCCAGGACCATATGGTTTTAGTGCAGAATTCTATCAGACTTTCAAAGAAGACCTAATACCAATACTCTTCAAACTATTCTACAAAATAGGAACAGAAAGAACACTACCCAATTCATTTTATGATGCCCCAAATATGTTTATAGCTAGAACACACAAAGACCCAACAAAGAAAGAATTTTACATCAATTTTCCTTATGAATATAGATGCAAAAATACTCAATAAAATTCTAGCAAACTGATTCCAAGAATATATAAAAACATTCACCATGATCAAGTAGGCTTCATCTCAGGGAGCAGGGATGGTTCAATATACAGAAATTCACCAACCAAAGAGTACTCATGGCTCCAGGTACATATGTAGCAAACGATGGGCCTTGTAGGGCATCAATGGGAGAAGAGGCCCTTGGTCCTATGAAGGCTTGATTCCCCAGTGTAGCGGAATGCCAGGGAAGGGATGCAGGAGTGGGTAGGTAGGTGTGTGTGGGAGCACCCTCATAGAAGCAGGAGATGGGATAGAGGGTTTCTTGATGGGAAACCAGTAAAGTGCATAATATTTGAAATGTAAATAAATAAAACATCCAACAAAAATGAAAGACTTTCTGTCAGCAATAAAGCATAGTAGGAAGTTGTCTACAAAACCTGTAATTGAGTGAGAATCATATTAGAAATTTAAAAAGATCATGCTACATTTCAGGGCCAAGAATAATTAATTTTTATAAAAAGAGATTAGGACTACAATGGGAAAAGTTCAGTTAAACAAGACAGATAAGCAGAATTTTAACATGCCGAGAAATAAATGAAGATGTTGACACACAGGTTCACACAAACTCACTGAGATAAAGAAGCAGAGAGATCACAATCAAAGCTAGATATTTGTCTGGATAACTGGAGAAGGAGGCAAAACATAATACTTGAAAGACATGTGAACCACACGGTAAAAACCTTTCAATAGCAAACTACGGGGTCTGAATTACCTTCTATGTTGTGCAGGAAGTATAGTGATGTTTTATTTGTATTTATTTTTAATAAACATTTATTTATTATTTTATCCATATGGGTGTTAAGCATATATATATATATATATATATATATATATATATATATATATATAT
>NW_021604565.1:20391381-20410271 GCF_004785775.1 Grammomys surdaster | reverse complement strand
ATATATATATATATATATATATATATATATATATATATATATCTTGTGTACTACATGCATACAGTGTCAAAATAGCTGAGGAGTAGGCATCTGATCCCCTGGAACTGTAGATGTAGAAGGTTTGGAGCAGCCATATTGGTGCTGGGAATCAAACTGGGTCCTCTTGGAGAGCAACCAGTGTCCTTAACTGCAGAGTTATCTCTTCAGCCCCCAAACAATGTTTTAAATAATGAAAGTACATTGTTGTTTGAGTGCTTTTGAGGTGGGACTGATAAAATGGAGAGTTGAAGAATCAGGAAATGAATGAGCCACTCACTGGTTACTGCAAAGCTAGATAATTTTCTGAACTTTCCATTTAGGAGCCAATGAGTCAATTGTTGTCAAAAGGATCTGGAAGGTGGAAAAAGTACTTCCTCATCTGTAGGTTTGTGCCTACAGACAAAATTCTAATAATTTATGAAAGTAAACCTAACTATTACAGTGCTTGAAGCCTAGCTGCAGGTGGGACAGGTGGCTGTCTTTATTAGCCAATTAGAATAATTGTGAAACCACCTTTAAATTATAAATTTAGATTATAAATGGCTGAACATCATACATTTTGAATCCTTAGTAATCCCTAAAGAGTTTACTGAGGGAAGTTTGTGAGTTCTGTTTTATGTAGTCAGAGATCAAATCGGTTTGTCAATTTTCTCGCTTCTTTCTTCTAAGTCAAGGGAATTTTGGTTCATGAATAGAAATAATTAAATTAAAAAGAGGAAAGACTTCAGAAAAGATGTTTCTATAGCATGTCCTGGAAAAGCCTCAACATTGTTCTATCACTTCATTGGCTCCAACTCAAATTGTCACATTAATTAGCCAGAAGAGATAGCCAGAGGTATTTGGATAGTTAATTTTCCTGGAGGAAAGGTGAACACACTACAAGGATATTAGTGAGCACCGAATGTGGCACAATAGTTAGCAGATCCTGTAATGTATGACTGAATAGAAACCTCTGAAATAGAACGCAATTCCACAGCTCTCTGTGTAAGATCTAATGGGGAGCTGCTATCCAGTAAAATTATGTCATCACAGAAACAACAACCTCAGAATTAGAACAAAGCAATTAATGGGAAACTTATAAACACACACAACAGGATGAGGAATTGCTGCTGTTGATTCCAGAGCAAAGCAATTTGATAGAATCATGTTTGTGAAATGAGTTCAGGGGCTGCTTGCCAGCACAAACTATAATATCAATATAATTCATTCATCCCACAGTTTAAGTAGTGTTCTATTGGATGCGATCTTATGTGTGTGTGCTGGTATGCAGAATGCATAAGTAGCTTCCCTAGTTTCCATCAAGTTTTCACTTAAATGGAAAATGATGTAGCTCATTAAATTACAAAAGAGAGAAGTGCAATTACATTTTTCTTAAGTGGTTAAAAATTAAGTAATTATGTAACAAGAAAGTAATTTTCATTGGTTATTTAAATTTTTGCAATTACATGTCATTTTTAATATTTGAAACACCATTATACATGGTTCAAAATACATTTTTTATTAAAGAGTCACATAGCAGCTGGTCAGTGGTGGTGAATGCCTTTAATCCCAGCACTTGGGAGACAGAGGCAGGTAGATTTCTGAGTTCGAGGCCAGCCTGGTCTACAGAGTGAATTCCAGGACAGCCAGGGCTATACAGAGAAATCCTGTCTCGAAAAAAAAAAAAAGAGTCACATAGCAAGTTGCCTGATGATTCCTGTTACTAGTCATCCTACTCTGGAGAAGCGTTCCAACATGGTAATAATATAACCTTTTGGGGGAGATAGGAGATTATATTTTGAGACAGGGTCTCTTCGTTTAGCCCTGGCTGTTGGAGAAATCACTCTATGGATTAGGCTGGCTTCAAACTCAGAGATTCACCAGACGCTGTCTCCTGAGTGCTGGGGAGGAAGACGTGAACCACCTTATGCAGGAAAGGAACCCGTTATTCTAGCACATTCCATGCTTGCAGAGATTCCTTTTGCAAATAAGCAAATACATTTATTTATGAGTTCCCTTTTCAAAAAGTCTGATGTTCCAAAACACACATTTTACTCTGTCTATTGTTTTTCATAATGATTCTTTTTGACAAGTATGCAAGTAAAACTTCACTTTGCTCTCTCCCACTTCAATTTCAGAAAAAACATGTACAAGCTAGTTAAGAATAAAGAAAAACACACAAGAATTACAGGATTAATGTTGACTGCAATTAGTCTGTGTTTAAGTAAAGTGAAGTATTTTTTTTTTAGATAGATAGCAACTTATGTGAAATTTCAAAGAGTCATTCGTTTAATTGTTTGCTTACTTTTCTTTTCATTCTATACATCCTGACAATCCTCCTGCCATAGCTACCTGCAAAACAGGATTGCAGGTTCAAAAATGGTCATTTTATGTCCCACCCTGGCCTCAGACTTACTATATATTAGAAAATAACATTGAATTTCTACTTTCTCTAATTTGCCAGTTGCTAGAATTAGATATGTACCACCAAACTCAGTCTATACTCAGCTAGAGTTCAGAATAATTTTCTCATGCACTCTACAGATGGCCATTTAAATTTCATAAAGTGATAGTATCGATACAGAATAACTAAATATCTAGTTTATTATACCATGAAAAACAAAACAAAACAAATATACTGTACTAAAAAGGCTGGGAGTTTTTGTTTGGTTTTCTATTTTTGAGATAAGATATTTCTGTTTTACATTGGTCTGAAATCCACTATATAGAGTAGGCTGATCTTAAACTCATAATCGTCCTTTCTTAGAGTAGTAAGGACTATGACTATAGGTATGCATCATAATTCCTAGTTAAGCCTGCTTAGTTTCTATGACATCTAAATTTTCTACCAATCAATTCTATAATTACAATCTCCCATACAATACACCATTCTTATGAGGCTATTCCTGGAGAACATGCAGTTTAGGTAATGAATCTGTTAAGTTAAAGAAGATAACTTTTGCTTCACTCTTAATATATTAATATTTTGTGTAAAAGTATATTATTATTGAATAACCAATTTTATTGTTCACTCTATAGAAACTAATCATATCAAATTATAGGGCTAAATTACATTGAGATAATCTCCCATAAAATAGAAGTTCTCTCTAGCTCCAAACTATTTCTGGCTATTCTCATTAATGTTTCATCTTTCCTTTTCTTCTTCTTCTGTTTTAAGCCTTTCTTTGCTGCTGCCTTTTAACCCTATGCTCACCCAACACAAGGACTTTAGAACATACCTTTTAACTGTGAAGGTCAGAGATATTTACATGATGAGGTTTAGAAGTCACTCCTATAGCTTCTACCTTTCACTGAACAAAAGCTTCTCTTTATTGAAGGGCCAGACTCAATTGGTGGTACTGTATCTCTTCCAACATTCTTCCTGCTCATCTTTGCTTCTTGATACCCAACTTTTTTCTTTGGTCCACAGTCATGACTTTTTTCATCGGTCCATCATCATTCTCTTCATTTCACATCTTGTATTTATGGGGCTTTTGACAAAAAAAATTGAATAGTTTTTTTTAGGGTTGCTCATTTGTGTTTGATAGACTCTTTCTTGTCTGGCAATGAGAAGCCCAAACATAGAGATATTTGGAGGTTTGCTAAGAGATCTGCTGCTTGTGAGCTGCGTCTCATCAGTGTCTGGAATGTTTCTTCCTAGTCCTCATTCCTTTGGCATCTCCAAATCTTAGCTAAGATAACTCCATCCTGCAGCCAGCTGCCATTTAGCTTTCCCATGTGACAGTTGTAAATGAGAGTGGCATAGTTTCTATTGTCATACTGTTTACCAAGACCAGCAAATCCCAACAAAGGAAATATGAGTGGATACTCAGCATTCACTTCTCCCAAAATCTGGTTTTGCCTGTGCTTCTGTTGTCTGATCCTAGAGTATGTCTGTTACTTCAATATCAGTCGACACTCTATATTCAAGTTTGCGTTGACTCTGCTATAGACCTGGAGTCTGTAGAAGAGCTGTTGTTTGGAAGGTTAGCCATCTCTAGAGAATGCAGCTATCTATGGCCATTTCACTACTCTAAAAGTAGCGGTTGATAAACTAAGTTTACCCTTGAGGATGAACATGGTGAGTCATGTTTTGGATTGTTAAGGCTGTCCAAGTAGGAGGGAGTTGTTAATTTTAAGTCTCCCCAGGAAAGTTATGAACACCAGCCTCTCTTGCTTTTCCTCTCTTCCTTCGCCAGAGTCAACCCCCCAATCTCTAAGGGTCTCCCCTCCTATCTAACAGCTGTAAAGCATCAATTTCCTTTTGAAAAGACACTTCGATGATCTCCATGCTACTATAAAAGATATACTATTTTATACTTCTACAAGCACATCTGTGTGGTAACTTTCAAAGTTAGACAGATGACCTAAAACTATATGTGCTTATAATTTTTATAGATGGTATTAATTCTCCATGAGTAATCCAACTGAAATGTTTGGAGAGTATACATTTTTTTTTTAGTTAGTTTTTCTAGCTTAGTCTAAAAACATTTCTTGTTAAAATATAGTACATTCATCTGGTTTGCATTCTTGGAATCTGGGCCCTGATTATAACTACCAACTTCCACTGCAAGACAAAAAGGATAGATGATTCAGTATGAGACATTAAAAACTCAGGATAATTCAGTATTTAACTGATTTCCAGGAAAAATAAATAAGGGTGCTGTCTAAATGTTTGGGATTCCATTAAATAGTAGAATCAGTCTGAATGGCCTCTAATAAGCATGTGACAATTTAAATGAACAACCTAGGCCCAGCTAGCTCCTCACAACTGTTAGTCAGTGGCAGTATCGATAGACATGTCCAGCTTAGGACAGAACACACACAGTCAGTTCTTTTCAACAACTTGACTAGTTGTGAGTGTGTGTTAACCACTACCTCCTACAAAAGAGAAGCTTCTCTTTTCAACCACTTGACTAGTTATGAGTGTGTGTTTGCCACTACCTCTTACAAAAGAGAAGCTTCTCTGATCAAGAGTGAGATGTCACCAATCTAGCAATGTGAACATGGATATTTAGAAGGTAGCTAACAGCATGAACATTTAGCTAAACAGTAATAGTAAATTACCTCTCAATGCCTATGACATTCCAGCCATAGATTTTGACCATATTGTCAGTATTTTATGATTTTCCAATTAGACCCCAATTGGTTTTCCTAGTCCCACCCCCATCAGGCTCAGGGAACAATGTGGAAGAGGAGAGGAATCTAAGAGCTAGGGCAGGTGAGGACAGTGGTGAAAGTTGGTCTCTGGACACAGCAGCTGTGGCCATCTGCATAAGACCTAGGCAAGACAAGGTGAGTCAATCTTTCAGCAGAGATGTAGGAAGATATCATGAGGGTCAACCCCTAGTTGAGTAGTTATTGGAAGTTGAATGGCTTCTGGGGAAAGGTAAGTCATTTTTCTTTGGGGTTTTGGCCACTGGTAGGTTGTTAATAATCCAGTGGGGATGGCCCCACACTCATTCTTATATGCACAGCACTAATTGGACTTGGTGTACCTTAGAATATATATGCAACAAGTCTAATACACACACACAAAGACGTAAAGGTAGGAAGGGGGTATGTTCTCTAGTGGGGAGAATGGATAGATATAATCAAGATATATTGACTATGTGTATGAAATCCTCAGTGAAAAACTTTGGGGTTGAAGAGTTGGTTCAGAGGTCCAAAGCTCTTGTTCCTCTTACAGAGTTCTTGAGTCCCAGCACCCATGCCACAGTCATATGTAAGTCTCATGGGATCTGCAGCTTTCTTTTGACCTTCATGGGCTCCAGGCACTTACATGGTACACATACATACATGCAGGCTAAACGCTCATACACATAAATAATAAAACAGGTAAATCTTTAAAAAAATTTAAAATGCAAAATTAACTTTCCTAGTCCTCAGGATTGAAGTGACTCTTTTGGTTTGTAATTACCTTGATTGTCTCTCATTGCTTCATTATTTCCTCTTGGGTAATATAAAGTTTTAATTGCTTTAATGTCCAAAATAGAGGTTTAGAAATTCATAACAAATGGATGCAGCAATATGTGTGAGGAAGGTTGGACATTTTTCAAAGTAAAGTTCTTTTTCCTTATTACTGTTATTATACTAATGGCTAATCATTGTGATGGAGATTTAAATGTTCCTAAGAGTTAAACCCAAGCCTACATTCATTTGCAAAAGAGCTAATCCATCAAGCTCATATTCTTTTTAGTATAAGAAATGGTATGTGTGATGGATTTAAAATTGTATGGAAGCCACCCTAACTGCATCAGAAAAGTCATTAGTCAAACATTTGTTGAAACCCAATTCAAGTACTCACAATTTGATTTTCAAAATATAGCCAATATCTTAGAATAAAAAATATAAAAAGGTAGTTTTACACATTCACATGACTTTTTTCAAGACAAAGACTGGACAGAGTTCTTTTATACAAGAGAAAATAATACTTAAGTACTATACTGCAAACAATACTTAAGTAGTACAATTTAACAATCTTAAGTGTTCAAATTATAAAAGGGTGCTAAAACTCATCTACCAATCTTTTGTAAACTCTACATAACCCATAACCATAACCAAGAAACAGAAATATTTATAGTGAACTTAGGTTAAGATTAATGTAATCAAGAAAAGTAAGGCAATGGGAAGATAATCTTCAGTATAAAATACAAAGTTTAACTTCATTTATGAAGGAAAAAACAATGGAGTAGGCATTACATTTTTAGAAATAATGAGGCATATTTATGAAGTATTTATATTTTGTTGAACATAGACTGAGTAGAATAGAATCCTAGGTGTTAGGACTTTATAAAATAATGTTTTGATTTAAAACACATTATGTGTATGTATATATATTTTTTGTGTTTATGACATGTATATGTGGCAGGCAGCTGAGGGAAACAGATTCCTTGGAGCTGGTATTTAAGGTAATTGTGAACTGCCAGAAATGGATGCTATGAACCAAACTTTGGAAGAACAGAAGTTGCTCTTGACTTCTGAGCCATCTTTCTACCCTTATGAATTCTCTACATAAAATATGCAAAGAGAAAAATGCCCCCAAATCCTTGGATTATGGTGGGAAAAGACATTTCTGAGTTTCAGTAACAGGGGGCCTATGTGAAGCCTATACACACATTTTATGGCTCTTGCTCTACTACTTTTAGAAGCTACAGCATTCCTATGCAGCAGGCAGAAAAGGACTGGTAACGATAATATCCTTAATTTTGACTAAAACTTAAATACACACACACACACACACACACACACACACACACACACACACACTCACCAAAGCTTTAGAGCTAAAGGCTCTTTTAAAAGACTTTGGCAATCAGCTGTGCTTGGACATGTCATAATGCCTTTATGTGCAATTCTCTTATCCTCTTAGAGTTTCCACTTGAGGCTTCATGCCCTTGCATTAGGGAGATGGAAGAGGATCTCTAGAACTATGAAACCTATCTTCAGGTTAGGACGTCCTCCCTTTCCTTTGTATTCATCATCAGTGGTCCTTTTCTGTTTGTGATAAAATGAGGAATGAATTATTTGGAAATTATAAACCCAAAGTTAGTTCCTGTGGTGACTTCTAGATGCCAGGCATAGGAAGACTTCAGTGGCTTTCTCGTGAACTGACCTGCAGCTAAAGTGAATGAATGTATGGCTACCCATGACCACTCTGGGATTCTTTCAACCAAGTTGGAGAAGTTATTCTCAAGCTGCTTGTTTGACAAGGATGTTTAGATTCTTTGTGGGTTGTGGCATGGGTTTGTGGAGACAATAACACTCAAAGTCAAGGGCATTTGGAGAGCTCTGCTTTCTGTTTTGCATGAGAATGTAAAATATTTTCTCGGTCTTATGCCTGTGTAGAAGAATTTAGATTATAACTTATAAGCATATGATACATAATAATACATATTCTTCTGATCTGATGCAGATTCATAGAGATACTTGGGTAGAACCATAGAAATTAATGAAAATATCTGAAGTGTGTGTATGTATGTGTGTGTGTGTATGTATGTATGTATGTGTGTGTGTGTGTGTGTGTGCGTGTGCGTGTGCGTGTGTGTGTGTGTGTGTATGCGTGAGTGTGATGCTGATGTGCACATGCTTGTGCTTATCTTTCAAGTGTGTATATGAGCCAGAGATTAATATAATCTCTAACAGATGTTTAGGACAGGGTATCTTATAGAACCTGGAACTCACCAAATGTGAGACTGGCTAATGCCCAGTTTTTATGTTACAGATGTGTGCCTCCATGCGTAGCTTTTACTTGGGTGCTTTGATCTGAATCTAGGTACTAATACTTGCTCTAAGTCTCCTCTCCAACCCACAAACACATGAGTACTGAAGGTAAGAAGATCTCTTATGCTGTGTTTTGGTAATGTATCTGTCAATGAGGACAATATGAACACCTCTCCCTTGGACTACAAATAGACATGGCCAGGTTCTTCATCTCCCATTTTCACTCTGTGGTGCTGCCTGATCTGAGGCTTTTGGGCTAGCCTGTCCTTGTTTAGGTATTATCAAGTTCTAGCATGACTGCTTTTCATTTTTTCTCATTTGGGTCTCAGTAAATGAGTTCATTCTGAAAGTCAACCTGATCTGTTTCTTCAAATTACTTGTCCTTTCACATCTCCTTGTAGTTTGTACAATTTTCTGCCTTTCACCTACTTCTTTTTAGTTATAGTGTACAAAAACAGTGCAGGAAACATGCAAATTTGTATTAAGAGTAATATATATTAATCAAATATATACATACACACACATGCATACACACACACACACACACACACATACACACACACACATATATATGGTTTTGTTTTCTAGCCATATTATGTTCTGGTCTATGGTCATTTTAAATCATTTATCCTTTCTTTTGCACTTTGATACTTGACTACCTAATTCACAGACATGATCTCATTTTTGTTACTAAACAACAGTCTCTGCTCTCCTCCCCTTGAAAAAAGAGTGGAGATCTATACCTTAATTTAATACCTCCTTTAGGTGTTTCTATACTTCTCAAACACATAGGCTCCCTCTTTGACTGACTGGTCAATGTTCAGCATTTCTGTCTTCTCACATGTGTGATTTGACATTTCACCAAAGTTGAGCTTAGGTTCCCCCACTGCTTCCCACTCTTGGGCACATATCCTCAGTCATCACATCTGCCAAATTCAGTGACATCTTGCTGGCTACAGCTCACTTGACCTCATCAGCATTTGATACCCTTGAATAACTCCTTTGTGAAACTTTCTAGTCTTTTCATTATGGCTAGATTATCCACATTTCCCAGGTGGTTTACTTTCCACACTACTTTTTTCTCTACTCCCTCTTAGAATGGATATGTTCTCAAGGATCTTGCTGATCCTTGCAATTCTATTTATGATTCCCTTTATTTTATAGTTTCAACTATAAATCTTTTCTTTAAGAAATTCCATTAGTATATCAAAGTGCATAATAATGGATGAAATAATGGCTATACCCTCCAAAGGATGTATCAGCATCAACATTTCGAACTCAGGATATAATATATCCCTCAAAATCTACTTCTCTCTCCCATCTTCATTGATCATGATACCAATCAAACTAGATGCTTAGGAATTATTCCAAAAATTTGAGCAAATTTATCATTTGTCATTAAATGAGTGTCAATAATTTGCCCTATTAGCTCTATTGCTATAAGATTTGGTAATTTTGCACTTTATTATTCAGAAGCAGAGAGAGAGAGAAAAAAAAAAACCTCTAAATTTCACTTCTGTCTTAGGACACTTGCCCTCAATGTTATAAAACCCCACAAAAGAGGGCCCTATTATTTCATGTTGCTCTTGGCCTGTAGACCTTCTATATTGGCAGAAGACAAACAACTGCCTTATTGCACTCTGCATAGAATCAGTATGGCTCCTCTCCAGTACTCTAATATTGAGAAGAGCCAGTTGATATTCACTACAGATGTTTTCTATCAACAAACAACATGGTAAGTAAATGTTTTCATATGGCTACATGAAAAATACAAACACATCTGGTTACAGTTGGCTTTTAAATCAACAACAAAACTGTTTTAATAAAAATGTCTCAGCCACTGAAGATCTTCTTGCACCCATGTTCTAAGACATTAGTCATCCTCATAGAAGACAGTCTATAGTGCTTCAAAAATTCTACCTCAAAAGGCACTTGAGTTCTCACAATCTTCTTAAATCTATTTTTATGTTTTGTCTCCTGAACTCTTCAATCTAACCCTCAGAATTCTCCCTCCTTGTCTCTTGAGGAAATGTAGATTTTCTAAGTTAGGACAACATCTTACAACCCTGCAGAAAACATTGAATATAAACAAGATCTACTTTAAGCAGTAGAACTGGATTAAGGCTTAACAAGTTCGAAAAGATACTCTGTTCCCTCCCTCTAAAGTATTTTTCTTCTCTTCTAGAAAGAAAATAAAATTATACATTTTTTAAAAAGTACAAATTTTTATTGAGTCATTGTTTTGTTCATTAAATGTAATTATACTTATAAAAAGAGTTTTATGCTTCATTGACACAATGTGCATAAGTCTGTTTTTCTAGTGGGATCATAGATTCCTCAGAGACCATTCTAATATAAGGATACCGCAGAGGAAAATAGTAAAAAAAAAAAAGGATAACAGGAAGTGAATATGAACAAAGTGTTGTGTATGTGTGACCCTGTGTGTGTAATTGTGTGTGTGTGCACAACTGTATGTGTGTAGCTGTTATTCGTGCAGCTGTGCATGTGCAGCTGTGTATGGCTATGTGTTGTGTAGCTCTGTGTGTGCAGCTGTGTGTGTATACGGTTGGGTTTGTGCACAGCTGTGATGTGTGTGTGTGTGTGCATGTGTGTGAAATTGAGAATAAGTCTAAAACACTGTACTTAAAATTGTGACATTTAAGAGAATTATAATCCTATATTTTTACATGTATCAAACATTTATGGGGATTTAAGATGATGATTCTAAAACTAACTAATACAGTTGCTCTTCTTCCCTTTCTTCTTAATATAAGTGTACTTATTTATTCTCTATATCCACACAGCCCTTGGCAAGACTATTAATTCTCTCACTATGACTGTCTTTCCTCACGCCATTATGTACTGATTTCTCTCTTCTCTTTGTCTTCCTCTCTCTCTTCTTTTCTCTGTGTGTTCATCTGTCTGTTTTCTATCCTTTCTTCAGATGTTGTCGGAGAGATTAAGCTAAGTGAATACTGTCAGAAGCTTTGTTGATATTTTGCAGGTATAAGCTGAAACTTTTCACATGTTAAATTTTTGAATTTTCACTGAACTCTTAATCATGGCTTCTAATAAGTGTTAATTAAATCCATGAACATGAACTTTCAGAAAAATAAGAGACCCCCACTCTGGCAGAATGTTACCTCAAGAGGCTAATGAAGGATGCTTATCTAGAGATTATATGCTAAGAGGAATATAGGTTGTATTAGTTAGGCCTTAGGCGGAAACTAGAGATTTGGGACAAAAGCAAAACAAAAACTCACATGAGTCACGTTAGAAACTTGGAGGATGAAGGTTCAGGGTTTTGAAGAGTTAAGTGGCACCATCCTTCATGCATGTCAGGAACGGGCAATAAGACAGTAGTGACTTGGAACTTTGGTTTTGAATTAGGACAATTTTTTCCCCTTTCTTTCTTTCTTTCTTTCTTTCTTTCTTTCTTTCTTTCTTTCTCTCTCTCTCTCTCTCTCTCTCTCTCTCTCTCTCTCTCTCTCTCTCTTTCTCTCCTCCCTTCCTTCTTTCTTTTCTTTTCTATTTTTCCTTTCTTTTCTTCCTGCTTCCTTTCTCTTCTACCTCTTTTTCTTTTCTGTATATTTTTCCTTCTTAATATCTACTAGTTGCATCATAATGAGTTTCATACATATATAATATACTTTGACCATATTCAATGCTTTAATTTGATATACATTTTTCTTCTCTGTGTTATGTAACAAAGTTTGTGTCTATCTTTGATATCATAGCTTAGATAGAGTAGGTCTTTTAAATAGTATGTTACAGAAAGAAGGTGTACTGTCAGGGATTTGAACTCAGGCCTATCTCACTTCTTTTTCTGCTATATTCATTCTTTACAAACAAACTCTATGATGTTGGAGTTATATACCAAGTATCTTGAGAGGATTTAGTTTAGCTAAATGGCTGAAAAGATAATTACAAAGCTTAAATTAGCATGTTACAGTAATTTATCAATAATTTTAACACTAAAAATAGAAGAACTCTAATTGAAAATTTAAGCCAGATTTTGGAGAGCTGTATTAAAATATTAAAGTATTTTTAAAAACTTAAAAGTTGGAGAAAATTCACAAAAGAAATCTTTAAAAGCATGCTTTGTTTCAATTCTGTACTAAAAACAGGTCCCTCTATTAAGAGTAGCATGTAGCTCCTGACACCATGTGGCCACTCAGTGCACTGCATTAAACTGGTTTTGAAGGCTTATGCCCCAATGACAGGACAATAAAACAAAACACATATGTATTTCAATTTAATCCATTTCATCTGTTGCTGTTTGATAATTGAATGACTGGAGATGTACCCATATGTGATTATAAAGTGTATGACATCTATATTTCAAATATTTATTACAATTTTTGTTGTTGGCATCAGCCGACATGTACATTTAAGAAGAAATTATCACTTTTTAAGAGCCCTGAGATTGTGGTGGTTTGCATGATCCATTTTGAGCTGATATTATAGTAGTGAAATTTTAAAAATGGCTTTGGCATCAGAAAGACTTAGCTTCCTCCTTTTTTCATCCTCTTTCTACTTTTGAGGTTTCTTCCAGCTTCAGATCAGCATAGGATGTTGCTGCCATCTCAGCCACTTGCTGCTGAAGTAGAGGAGCATAGTCAGTCTAAGTGAGTATCCCATATCCCGTGCGTGCATGCGTGCGTGTGTGTGTGTGTGTGTAGATAGATAGATAGATAGATAGATAGATAGATAGATAGATAGATAGATAGATAGGGAGGGGAGAGACAAACAAAGACAGAGAAATACAGAGACATAGAGAGATGGAGACAGACAGCAAACCAGAAATGGTAGAAGTCTTCTGAAACCTCAAAGCCCACCTGCAATGACATACTTCCTCCAATGATACCACATCTCCTAACCTTCCTCAAACAGCTAGCAACTGTATTCAAATACTCAAGGCTTATGGGAGATCTCTCATTCAAACCATCAACAATATGCCACAATCAACTTTCATGAATACCAGAGAGCCTCCTTACTTCTCTTTCGCCTAGTGCATACAGAAGTTTGAATTAAACTGCCTCTTGTCTATCCCTCACTCCATCAGAAATAAACACCAACAGCAAATATCACTTGATCCTAAGATGGAATCTCTTCTAGACAGTTAATACTCCCCTTAGGTTTAGAAATATAAAGATTTGGTAGTGGAGCAACCACACTAACATTCTACAGATACAAGAAAACATACATGTACTTTTTTGTGTAATCTGTCAAAATGTGACAGCCTTATGACTGTGAGCATAAATTTTATGTTCCCAGTATTTCATCTTGTTTCTGTTAGGTCTGAGCCTTATTTGTGAACATTTTCTTCTGCTGTAGCAATTCAGAAAGTGTATAAGTTGAACTCAACTAAACATAATTGAAAACTTTGACTTAAAATTATGTGAGAAGGGGTTGACATAATAATCATTTTATGTCTGACTATTGTTTTGCTCATTGCTCTATTGCTGTAAAGAGACACCAAGACTAAGACAATCTTATGAAAAAAATATTTAATTGGAGGCTTGCTTACAGTTGGACAGAATATAATGTCCATTACCATCATACTAGTAAGCATGGCAACATGCAGCCTAAGATAGATAGATAATAGATGATAGATAGATAGATAGATAGATAGATAGATAGATAGATAGTCATACAGACAGATTTGTCCTGACATAGGCTTTTGAAACCAGAGCCCAACCAGTGACATACTTCCTCCAACAAGGCTACGCCTCCTAATCCTTTCCAAACAGTTCATCAACTGGGGACTAGGTATGGAAATATAAGAGCCATTCTCATTGAAACTGCCAAAAATATTTTTCACAGATAATAATCATTGCTTCTAAATGTTTTCATCAGCAAATAGTTTTAGTGATTTTACAAAAATTTTATATTAATATTTTTAATTTTTCAAATTAAAATACAATTGCATCATTTCCTCCCTTTAGTCCTTCTGAGGTACAATGGCAACTTTCTGTCTTTCAAATTAATGGCATATATATATGTATATGTATATGTATATGTATATGTATATATATATCTTTATATATCCTATATATATGAGTTCATATATATATGAATGTAGCCTATTCTATTAGTATTATATTATTTGCATGTATGTGATTTCAATGATACCTCAACTGATATACCTATAGCAAAACTCCTGCATCTAAAACTTAGAGAACATGTCCAACAAGGTGGAGGAAAGACTGTTAGAGCTAGAGAAACAGGAACTGTGTTGTGAGACTGCATCCTAGAAAGGTCAGGAAAAACTCAACATAATTGTTTAAATAAGACCAGAACAATGACAATATCAATACATGTGCTAACACAGAGAGGGGAACTCTCACAAGGTCCCAATACTAATATTTTTAACTAAATTAAATCAGAATATATAATTTATATTTCTAATACATTGTGTGTTTTGTTTGTTTTGTTAAGATTTTTAAAAAACTTTGCATAATGGTACGGCATATGATTTTCTGTATAAAACATAGGTGGATATTATGATTGCTTCTTTGATTGACATGCATTAGAAAGGCCATCCCCATAAGTTAGAGTATATCAGTTCTAGGAAACTTACAGAGGCTAAGAACAGCTCAGAGGTATGACAAATTTTGGTGTATTGTCATAAATGTTCTGTGTGAGACAGTCAGTGCCTCTTTCTTCTATTTTGAAATTGAACAAATATTTGTCACAAAGTTGACTTTGGATTATGTTAGATTCTAGGAAGAAATCCAAATGTTAATTTATCCATTCATGGAATAAAGTGTTAGAGGTTAAAGAATTATGAAATAGACAAACAAAGCTTGCTAGAATATTTAAGAATTTCTCAACATAAAAGTTTGTTACAGAGATTTGCAAGACCCAGCAAGACTTCATCTCAATGAAAGAATCCATTCAGATCCATATTCAACACTCCAGCATAAACATGAGAAGAGCATTAGACAAAGCAAAACTGGGCACTGTTCTAGTTCATAAAGAAAAAGAAAGGTCCAAAAACTCATAGATGATAGCTGTGACATGACAGCCAAATTCAGAGAAGCACCCAGACCCTAGAACAGAAGCAGAGAGTAAGTAAGAGCAAGGAACATGCAAACAAACACATACCTCAATCACTTGTGCAAGGACACAATCCAAAGTCCCTAAAAATCAGACAACATGCCAAAGGTCAAGATTTCTAGTGTGCTACTAGGCTACTTTGAATTATTCATACTTCTTAGAAAACTATCAAAAGTCTACAGGAAATTGTGACTGTGTCACTCATATCAAAAGATTCTGTAGGGCAGACATTTCTATCTCTTCCACTGTATTCATTCTCTATAAAAATTGTCCGCAATTAGTATACCATGGATTTTATCATATATTCCATAATTTTTGACTTTTTATTTATTCTTTGTGGGTTTTACACCATGCTCCCCAGTTCTGCTCATCTCCATGTTCCCTAATACCTGCCCTTCTCTCTTGCAACCACCCTCCAAATACAGAGAGAGAGAGAGAGAGAGAGAGAGAGAGAGAGAGAGAGAGAGAGAGAGAGAGAGGGAGGGAGGGAGGGGGGGGGGGAGGGAGGGAGGGGGGGAGGGGGGGAGGGAGAGAGAGAGAGGGAGCATAGAGGACATCTCATTGGAAAATATGTCACAAGGTGACCCACAGAATATCCCACTCTCCACATACCTTGGAAATTTTCATTGCTTTGAATCACTGGTCTGGTTTGGGATCTCTGTCTTCTGTGACACCATCAATATTGTATCCTCATCTGGACTCCATCCAGTTATTCTGTTGTTGCCTTGTGTTATGGAGATCTTACAGCTTTGGATCACCAGGATCAGCAGGATCCACCCTTTTATGCATCCCAAGTATTCACAGAATATATAGATTTTGAACTGGGCCCACCAGAACCCTGCATCTAGATGTGTGTGGTAGCTGAGCTGGTCAGCTTATCTATATCACCAAAATGAGCTCTCCAGCATTTCTCTGCCTAGACTACCCAATGTCTCTGTAGGCAGGAGGCAGAGTTAGCTCTCATGCCCTCATGCCCTCATGCCCTAGTGGCAGGCTCATCTGTACCCATTCCTCCAGGGCCAACTTCACTGGGATGCCAAGTCAAGGTGTCAGGCCCACTCAAGTGCTACATCCTGCAAGAGGCTGGACCAGCTATCCCATTCTCACACCCTTGGGGTTGGCTCGCCATTGGATAAGCCATCAGGGCTAGTTCCACTGTGCTGTCAAGGCAAAGTGCACGGCCTACTCTCTTGAGTGCTATAGCCCTCTGGTAGGGCTAGCTGTCTCTCTGGCTCTTGTGCCCTCACTGCAAGTTGGCCAGAGAGCATCATTACTCACCCACAGCACCTCAGCAGAAGAGTGGCAAGCCAGCTCTTCCAAGCTCTCGCCCTGAGGGCTGGTTCTCCTCTTCATCCTTGACCAGGACCAACCCTTCTGTGCTTCCCAGGCAAGTGCTGCAGGTGGTAAGGGACAGGGCTAGATCATCTTCTCTAATGTCGCTGAAGGCAGCTCTTCCCACCGCTCCAGGTGGTTAGGTATAGGTGAGACATCACTACCACATCCACTGCACTTCACAATGCATGAATGACACAGGCCAGCTCTTCTGCAGTCTTGCCACGGGGACACCCTTCATCCAAAGCCAATCCTACTGTGCTGACCAAGCAAGGTGCAAGGGACTCCTTTCTGGCAGTGAGAGGTCGGGACAGCTTTCCAGCTTGCTGAAGCTACTGAGGGGCGGGGACAGTTCTACATACCCCCTTGAAGATCTGCATGGTTCCCAGCAGCTGTCACAACAAGGGACATCCCATGTTCTCTAGTGGCAATATAAACAATAGATATTGACACCAACCACTGCTACTACATAGCCATGGACCCAGATATGTCCTTCAGTAGCAGTTCAGGCTGGGACTTCACCATGGACTAAGGGGATAGGGCTGGTTACCCACAACAGACTAGTCCTCTCCACCTTCAAGTCTCCAGTTCCATTTTTCTTCACAACGCTCAATCTGCTCTACTTCTCTTTCTCTTTCTCTCTCATCTGTCCACCACATACTCACATTGTGGTGGCTCCTGCTGCAGGACAGCCATGCCTGGGTGACATCCTCTGCCAAGCAGGTCTCTATGGCTTGCCTGTGCCCTGCACACGTCTGTGGGTTGCGTGACAGTCGACAGATCTTTGTCTGTCTTCCCCCCCTACACTGTGCTGACTGGATTTGATTTGATTTTGATTTTGATATTGATTTTGATTTTTTATGGGTCCTATGCATAAAACAGCTTTGGCCATCCAGCCAGACATCAAGTTAGGATAACCAAAGGACTGCCATCTGTTATGTCCCTGACTGATATAAGAAAAATAGCACCAAAAAGGTGTCTCTTTGCCTATTGCCAGTGGGGATATTCAAGATTTTTAGGAAAACAGTAATATTTCACTGACTTTTATCTGTCTGAATAGTAGAGGGTTAATCTGAGATACAGGAAGAAATGAGCAAGCTGTGAGAAGAATGTTAATATGTTGGGAGTTTCTGAGACTTCTGACAGCTGTCATTGGTATGAGCTGGAGTCCAAGGGACAGACTTGTCAGTAGACACAGAGGATGGAATTGTGGAAGGCCTCAGCTAAGAATGTGACTTCCTTAGACAGATGAAAGCAAGAAAAAGCTAGGAAAACTCCTCACTTGTATCTTTCTGTCCGCAATGCTGTAAGCACACAGAGAAAAATGTAAGCATTTATACAGATCACTAACATTTTCAACAAGCTATAATTACTTAAGTGTTCTGGTGTCAGCGTTAAAATCTACAAATGATAATGCAGCTGGATCTAAAATTCAGTACTTGAGATCAATATGAGAGGGTTTTTTTTTTCACATATTCAACTCCTAAAGACAGAAGCACTTCTGACATCTATATCTGGATGGAATTCTGCTGGTTTAACTGTACATTGATTAGCATGGTTTAGCTGTTAATTAGCAATTTACAAGCTATTGCAATTCTGTATATAATAGAGTTTTAGGTTTAACCCATCCCAAAGAAAAAAGAATTTTAAAGTCACAAGTGTGAAGCCTCATTGATTTCTTAAGTTGTTACCTAGATTTTCCCATAACATTAGAATTGAATAGGGAAGATCATCAGCACAGGAGGATAAGATGGAGTGCTGCGGAACACTGAATTCTCAATGCCATGTGACCATTACACTCATGAACACACGGCAGCTATGGCTACATGAACAAGCCCTGAAAACAAACACACAAAGGAGATGTGCTAATAGTAAGGATACTAGTTGAGAATAAGAAATGGATCAGTGGAAGTGGAGGGAGAGAGAGAGAGAGAGAGAGAGAGAGAGAGAGAGAGAGAGAGAGAAGAGAGGAGCTGAATGATCACAATACATTGCATGAAAGTATCAACATTTCTATTATAAATCCCTTTATGTTTCACAGTAGTCTCAAGATATTTTCCACTTGCTGAGATGTGAGTCTGAGTATTTACAGTGCACCCCCTACAGTGATCTCACTTTGATCCATGCACCAGAGCTTCTGGGACCAACCCTTTGATGTCTCTCTGCATGGTGCATTATGGAGGCCTGAGTAATTGTCAACTGCTAGCAATATATATATATATATATATATATATATATATATATATATATATATA
>NW_021604565.1:20328769-20391371 GCF_004785775.1 Grammomys surdaster | reverse complement strand
ATATATATATATATATATATATATATATATATATATATATATATATAAAAAATTTTTAACTATTTTGAGGACAAGGTCTGTAACATCTGACCAAGTAGAATTCCCTTAGAGTGAATGGTTTTCAGAAAATGAAGTTGAGACAAAGGAAGAGAAGTCGGTAAAGGAAGAATCTCCTCTGCACCAAAGAAAAATTTTAATCTCAATAAGACCTCAGAAATAAAAGAAAATTCTCAAGAGATTAGCCATTCCCAATGCTCTGGGTTACAATATCAGATCTATTAACCCATTCTAAAAAGCTGAGAATACCACATACAGGAATGTCTTGAATATTTGAAAGGTGGAGCTCTAGTAAACTATTTTAGGAGTATTTTATGGTGATAAAGCATGCTGATCTGGAGAAAAATAGCAGTGATATCTTGATATAAATGGAAGAAAAATAACACAGTGTTAGATAGAAAATCAAGTTCCAAGAAGGCTGTTGTTGATCTATCTTGCTGCTAGTCATGATGCTAAAATGACTGCTGAGGTCCAGAATTCAGTTCTCTGTGGAGAACTTGATTTTCTATCTAACACTGTGTTATTTTTCTTCCATTTATATCAAGATATCACTGCTATTTTTCTTTCTCTTTCTTTCTTTCTTTCTTTCTTTCTTTCTTTCTTTCTTTCTTTCTTTCAGAAATGACAAATGTACAGCTGTACACTTAGTTCCCACCATGCACTATAAGATTCCTTCCCCAAGATGGTTTCCAGTCCCAGGAAATTAGCAATGGTCAAAAAATGTCCACAAAAGCAGGTACAACCATATTTTTTTAATTCATTGGTTTGCACATATTTTCTTCCTCTCTCTCTCATTCTCAAAATACAATCACCACCAGTGCTGAAGTCATGTCTCCTTGACTCAGTATTGTATCCTCAAGGTCTAGAGTAATGTTTCCCATGCAGTAAATAGCTAGTCAATACAGACTAGGGGATGAAAGGCTGGTGGAATCATATCCTGCTTCTTACACCATCAGATGACACATGATGACAAAGAAAGCTTCAAAACTTGGCTCGTGCTTCTTCCTCGGTGCTGCCTGCGAGGTGGCTGCCATCTCTTTTGCGGCATCATGGCTGCCCTCCGGCCTCTGGTGAAGCCCAAGATCATCAAAAAGAGGACCAAGAATTTCATCAGGCACCAGTCAGACCAATATGTGGAAATTAAGCGAAACTGGTGGAAACCCAGAGGCATTGACAACAGGGTTCGGAGAAGATTCTTTCCCAGATCTTGAAGCCCAACATTGGTTATGGGAGCAACAAGCAAACCAAGCACATGCTTCCTAGCAGCTTCCAGAAGTTTCTGGTCCACAATGTCAAGGAGCTGGAAGTGCTGCTGATGTGCAACAAATCTTACTGTGCTGAGATTGCTCACAATGTGTCTTCTAAGAAACAAAAAGCCATCGTTGAAAGAGCAGCACAGCAGGCCACCAGAGTTACCAGGTTCTCCGAACCCTGTTGTCAATGCCTCTGGGTTTCCACCAGTTTCGCTTAATTTCCACATATTGGTCTGACTGGTGCCTGATGAAATTCTTGGTCCTCTTTTTGATGATCTTGGGCTTCACCAGAGGCCACCAGGCTACACAGCTAAGAAAATGAATAGATGACTTGAGTGCATGTTTTGTGTTTAAATAAAACCACAAAAACTGGAGGAAAAAAAAACTTGTCTTGTCTGACTTCAAAAAATGTTTTAAGTAACTTCTATAGATTGATTACTAAAAGACTCTTGGAACCCTAAATTTATCAGTGAGTCAATCAAAGATTGTCAAATTATCTCACTTAATACAGAGACAGATAAGGTGTCCTAGGATTTAGGCATGACTTTTGTATTTATGCAGCCTAGAGATTGAAAAGCTTGGAATGCTTAGAATATTCAGTTTTCAGTCTTAGTAGTAGTGGGTAAAATACACACACACACACACACACACACACACACACACACACCTATGTATGATGAACTTTTATAAAGTCCTCTAAGACTAGCTTGGTAGCACAAGCATCATCAGTCAGACACTCTTGCTTCGATTCTCTAACTCATAACTATCAGCAACCAAAGCACTGGGACCACAGATCTCTCTGGAGACATTCATAAAAACTTCCCGTCCTTTGAAAAACAAACATGGTAAACTATTGCTTAGGTTTTAGATTGTAGGCTTGACAAAAACTAGAGTCATTCTGGAAGAGGGAATGTCAACTGAGAAAATACCCCAACTCCAGATCTATCTGGTGACTATACTGTGACATATTTTCTTGATAGCCAATTGATGTGAGTGGGCCTAGCCCACAAGGGTAGGTAGTCTTGTATGGATAGTCCTGGGAGGGATAAATAAGCAGGCTGAGCCAGCCATTAATCAGCACCCCTCCACTGAGTCTGCTTCACTTGCTGTCTCCAGATTGTTGTCTTGAACTCCTACCCCAACTTCTCTCAGTAAAGTGTTTCTATATGAAAATTCAAGGTGAGACTAACCCTTCTCTCTACAAGTTGCTTTTTGGCCACAGTGTTTTATCACAGCAAGAGAAACTCTAAGACAAGTACAATCTAATTTACCATCCAAGTATAGACATATAGTCTTCCCATTATTAAGCATTCTTTGAGTTTTGAAGTCAGTAAGTTAGTGACTAAGCCAATATGCCAGGGACAGAAATGTGTAGAAAGGAAGGGATTATTGTAGGAAATAATAAAAAATCTCATCAATTATATTCTTGATAAGTGAAAGACTAAGATCAGAGTAATAGTAATTTTTGTGTTGGGATTTAAAAACCATAATGGCACATTTTTCAGAAGTTACAAAACAGATTTATCAGTTGTTAGAATGTACAAAACAGATTTAACAGAAGGAAGGGAGGGTAGTTTGGAGAAAAGATGATGATTTAATCTCCAAAGTTCAATGCAAATGGAAATATCTAAAGACTACTTGAAAATGTCAGAGTAGGTTTAGAGGTGAAACCAGGCAAGTTCTAGCTTCCAATCTTCTTTGCATTTAGTCAGAAACTATGGTTACAAAGGCAGATTCACTTCATTCCTCGGCAGAGGAAGGACCCATGAATAAGGTTCAAACAGAAAATAGTTATTGGGGGAAAATGGCACAACAAAGAAACTAACGTTCAAACACAAATGGAAGAAAAAGGAATCCTTAGGGCAGAAATGATGGTAGCATTGACAGAAATGATGGAAGCATTGAAAGCTAAAAATAATTTAGTTAGGACATGTGTACCAGTGCTGTAAACTTAGACAAACAACAGAATAAAGTAAGGGACATCCACTTCACATGGGGGAGGTAGGAGAAGAGATTCTGGCAATGTTTTAACAGAAAATCTAATCATTACCTTGCATACAAACTGTAGTTTTTTTTCCCTTGAGGAATTTTGAGTAGTAAATATTATGCAATTATTTAAGCTTGATGTTTATGTGTTGACAGGATATACATTTAAGTGAGAAAAACAAGATACCAAGTGTACCGGTAACCACTGGAAAGTCTAGGCATAGATTAGAGTCTTGAGGATAGTACAATGTGATACAACATTTTCTTTATCCATGAACATACAGATCTGTTAGTCTTCAGATTCAAGAATATAATGCAGCAATGAATGATAATTGCATTTTTACTTGGTAATTTATGCGTAATACAACCAAATATAGGGTCTTCTCTAGTTTTAATACTTATCTTGTATTAAGCATCCTGGAATTGACATATGCCTTTTATTTATTACTAATTTGTATTAGAGTCCAAAGGCAATTTAATTTTTCATTATGTTTTAGAGCAAAATGGGCTATTTTAACACTTGGAGTCAAAATACTTTATAGATCAGTTTATGCACTTTAAACTTATTATTCAAGATGAATGTACAAGAAAGTTGTTTTGAATACAATATGATTGAGAGATCTTACTATTCACGAATATTTACTGAATGAACCACTAAAGGATGTGTACCAGCAAAAGTAGTTCACTTAAAAAGGGCTGTATGCACAAAAGCAAAGATATATAAATCAAGAAAGATATGAGCAACTGCAAGTAGCATAAATGAATGAAAATTTAAGGTTTAAAGTAAAATGCAACTAAAGAGAATAGAAAGTGTTTTTAAAAAAAATGCAGGGAATAGTTGTAGTATTTTAAGATTCCTTTTAAAGTGGGCAAAGTAAAAATATAAACAAAATTAAGATACAATGAAGTGGATTTTATGTTACAAAGAATAAGATTTCTAAAATAATAGACAGCATGGGTAGTTTTCTTTATAGCTTTTTCTTTTAATTAAAAATAGAATGTTAGGGGGCTCCAGAGAGTCTGTGGGGTTGACCCTAGCTGAGACTCCTACCGAAAGGGGATATGATGACTGAAGTGGCCACCTCCCATAACCAGAGAGAAGATAGAGACATCAACCCATCCACAAAACCTTCAACCCAATATTGGTCCTCCCAAAAAGACGCAGAGATAAAGACTGAGCAGAGATTGGGGGAACTTCCAACCAATGTGTGGCACAACTTGAGACCCATCCAACGTAAGAGAGACAACCATTGACATTGTTAATGATACTCTGTTAACGCTTGCAGACAGGAGTTTAACATAACTGTCTCCTGAGAGGCTTCATCCAGCAGGGGAAGGAAACAGATTCAGAAACTCACAGCCAAAGATCAGGTAGTGCTTGAGGAAGAGTTGTAAAACAGTAGTGGACAGAACTGAAAGAGCTGGAAGAGTCAAACACACCCCAAGACCTTCAGAGTCAACTAACCTGCACCCATGGAGACTCACAGAGACTGAACCACCAACCAAAGAGCATGCAAGAGCTTGGTATAGGGCCCCTACTTATTTGTATTAGATGTGCAGCTTACTCTTCGTGTGTGTCCCAAAACAATTGGAACAGAGGTTGTCTCTGACTCTGTTGCCTGACATTGGATCCCTTTCTCCTGGCTGGACTGCCTACTTGTGCCTCAGTGGGAGAGAATGCACTTACTCCTGCTGAAACTGGATGTCCTATCGTGGGGTGGCATCCAAGGGGGGCTTGGAGGTAATGAGGGGAGGGATTTGTAAGTGTAGGACTCGGAGGAGGGAAGGAATAGGGCCCTGATCAGGATGTAAAGTAGATAAATAAATAGATTAATAGAAACCATTTTAAAAGCCTTAGAATTCAAGGTTTTTTCCACAGGTGAACCTCTTCATACTCATTTTTAATTAAAATCTTAAATATTTTTTTAAAAAAGAAAATAGATTATTATCTCACACAATATATCACAGTTTCAGCTCTCTCTACTCCTAGCTATATCCACTTTTTTTTCCTTCCCATATCCACTCCCGTTCCATTTCCTTTTCAGAAAACAGCAGGTCTCAAAGAGACAACAGCCAAATAGGACAAAACGAGATACATTAATACAAGGAAAAAAAATCCAAAAACTTCATATCTAGGCTGGATAAGGCAACTCAATAGGAGGATTTATATTTGTGTCTTCAATTGGATTCCATTAATCAATGGTCTTGTAAGGCCCCCGGAGTAGGGAGATCTCCGCCACAGGAGATTATGACCACCCAGAATTATTCGAGAGACCAAACTTGCTGCAAACTGCAAAAGGCTTTATTTCCAGATTTTGGGGAATCAGCCGGCTGAGGCCAAGACTCACAAGAGGAGTGTCACCCCTAAGGCTTGGAAGCAAAGGGTATTTAAAGGAGAAAACCACAAACTAGGGAGGTGAAGGGGGTGAGGGGGAATCATAAGAACATCAGCAGACAGTGTCATAAGAACAGTAGAAGGTCCCCAGGCCATTCGATCATGTGGGAAACACACCCTCTGTACTTATTTTTTAAAGAATTTAATCTTGTTTAATCATCTATCATGTGGCCAGCCAGTCCTTGGAACAGCCCAGATGACTGGTATTTTCTTTACGGTCATCCAGTTCCTAGAATCCAGAGCCCAAAGCCTATGAACCAGATGACCTGCATTCTTGGCTCTGCCCTTTTGTAGTCAGCTAAGTTCCTGGAGCACAGATGGCCTGGCATCAGCCTCTATATGCCACAGGTCTCAAAAAAGTTTTATTCTTTTCAGTCTATTTTTATGCCAACACCATGCAGAACTTATTATTATAGCTCTGTAATACAACTTTGAAATCAAGGATGATGATATCTCCAGTTCTTTATTGTTCAGTGTAACTGTCCGTTCCGCCCCACATTTGGGGCCACTTTTTAACTGCCTGAGCTGCTGCTCCAATCTGTGGTCAGGATCTAGCAAGAGAGAGAGTGGGGATGGAAGGGCTAGAGATGCAAAAGATGTATACAAGACAGAGAGTCTGGTCTATTCTCTCCTCAAGTCTCTCCTCAAGTCTCGCCTTTATTGAAAGGAAATCATGGGTATATATAAGCATAAGCAGGGGAATGCAGCTGAAGACACTTTACCACGGGCATCTTGCAGCTGGGGGCATTAAACAACAAAATAAGATATGTAAGAAAAGCAAGATATTTATCAGAGTGTGCTCAGCTGTTGTAGGCTGTCGAAAACAAGTCTCTTGACAGGGTATATGGCTCAAGATGGCTGCAAAGACAATATCCACTTTCTGCTCGGAGTCAGCTCCCAACAGTTCAGGATTCCTTTAGTTATCCTGGGATATTTGTTTATTCATATGAAGTTAATAACTTTCCCTTCAAAGTCTATAAAGCTGTGTTGAAATTTTGCTTAAGATTTCCTTAATCTGTAAATTGTTTTGGCCATTTTACTATGTTAATCCTACCCATCCACGAAAATGAGAGATATTTCTGTCTTCTGATATCATCTTCAATTTCTTTCTTCAACAACTTAAAAGATTTTATTATACAAGTCTTTCATTTGCTTGGTTAGAGTTACCTTAAGATATTTTATATTTTTGTGGCTATTGTGAAGGATTTTGTTTTCTTTATTTCTTTCTCAGTCCATTTTTTCTTATTTGTATATTGGAGGTATACTGATTTTTTTTTATTTGATATTTTATCTAGCCACATTGCTAAAAGTGCTTATCAGTTGTTGAAGTTTCCTAGTAGAAATTTTAGAGTCACTTATGTATATTATTGTATCATATTTAAATAATAATTCTTCAACTTTCTCCTTTCCAATTTCTGTCGTCATGATCTCCTTTAGTTATTTTATTGTTCTTGCTAAAACTTCAATTACTATGTTGAATATGTAGAGAGAGGATAACTTGATTTTAGTGGAAATGCTTTGAGTTTTTCTCGATTATATTTGATGTTGTCTATAGGCTTGAAGTAAATTGCCTTTAATATGTTTAAGTATGTACTTTGTATTCATAATCTCTCCAAGACTTTTATAATAAAGGGGTGTTAGATTTTGTCACAAAACTTTTCTGCATCTAGTGAGATGATCATGTGCATTGTTTTTGTTTGTTTATATGATGAATTATATTTACTAATTTTCATATGTTGAACCATCTCTGAATCTTTGGAATAAATTCTATCTGGTCATGGGTGATTTTTTTTTGATGTGTTCTTGAATTTGTTTGCAAGTAATTTATTGAGTATGTTTTCATCAATGTGCATGAAGAAAATTGGTCTGTAATTCTCCTTTGTTGAATCTTTGTTGTGCTTTGGGTTTAGGGTAACTGTGGCCTCATAAAATGAATTTTGCAATGTTCCTTTTGTTTCTATTTTGTGGAACAATTTGGGGAATGTTGATATTTGCTCTTCTGACTGGTAGAATTCTATGTTAGTCCTGAGATCTTATTAGTTGGGAATCTTTTCATGTCTGCTGTTGTTTTACTAGGAGTTATAGGTCTATTTAAATTGTTTTTCTGATGCCATTTTGCTAAGTGGCATTCTTTTATTTTATTTTTTTATATTTTCTAATTTTGGGGAGTATATATATTTTTAAAGTACGTTCTTATGATTGTCTGAATATCTTCAGTATCTGTTGTTATATTGCTCTTTTTGTTTCTAATTTTTTTTTCATTTGGATATTCCTTCTCCAACTTTTAGTTAGTTTGGATAAAAGTTTGTCTGTTTTGTTGATTTTCTTAAAGAACCAACTCTATGTTTCAATTCTTTTTATTGTTTTCTTTGTTTCTTTTTTATTGATTTTAGCCTCCAATTTGATGGTTTCTTGCTGTCTACTCCTCTTCCGTGTGCTTCCTTCATTTTGTTCTAGAATTTTCAGGTGTGCTGTTAGGTTGTAGTATGAATTCTATTCATTTTTAAAATTAAAGTACCTAGTGTTATAAACTGTCTTCTTAGCACTCATTTTACTGTACTGCATAAGTTCTGGGTTTTAGAGGTTCCATTGAGAATTCAATTGTAATTCTAACCTTTATATGTTACTTGGTCTTTTTCTTTTATAGCTTTTAATACTCTTTCTTTGCTTTGTATGTTTAGTGGTTTGATTATTATGTGACAAGAAAAAAAATTTTTGGTCCAATTTATCTGGTGTTCTATAAGCTTCTTATACCTTTATAGGAATCTCTTTCTTTAGGTTAGGAAATTTTTCTTTTATAAACTTTTTAATATATTTTCTGGTCCTTTGAGTTGTGATTTTTTTCCCCTTCTGTTCTTATTAGGTTTGGTCTTTTAGTAAAATACAAGTTTTCCTGATGAGCTAGGCTGACTCCATAACAGACTTCAAATTGGCAACTTGTTCCGGCCCGCAGGGATTCGATGAGACCCTAGGGAAGGGGGTGAAAGAATGAAGGGACAAGAGACACAAGAACAGAGAGCAAGTCTGGGGTTCTGATCAAGCTCTGAAACTTTAACTTCGAGTGCAGGTTATAAAGACACAGCAAACCAGGAAGTTTGGGTGAGGGTCATTGCTTAGGGCTATCCCACTATTTAATGCTATTGCCCTAGACCATCCCACTGTCATATGCTTATTGTCCTAGACCATCCCATTGTCTTAACCAGCTCCCAGGAAATACCAGATGTTCTTTAAGTTTCTGGGGCCTGAGACCCGTGAACTTTCTTAACCTTTCTTAACCTTGCATTGACTAGGCTTTCTAGAACAGCAGGTAACTTCCTGGGTTCTCTTAGAACAGCAGGTAGTTTCCTGGGTTTGGCTCCCAACAACAACTCAGGAGACTAGTCCTAAGTATCTATTTCTAAGAACTGGGCAAGTCTAGGCAGGCCCAGGCAAGTCATTTACTAAAACAAAACAAAACAACAACAACAAAAACAACAACAACAATAATAATGCTTCAGGCAGGTAATCAGAAACTGCCCAGCCATCAGAAGTTGCACCCCGGACCTGATCCGAGGCAAGGGCAATGGGTCAGCAACAATTTCCAGACTTCCCCAGCAACAGATTCCAACCCCCATGCCACAGTTATGACTCTTGAATGTCCTTAGAGATGTGGCCAACAGATTAAGAATAAGGTCACCTACCCCAGAATTTTCTTAATGTTCATTAAATTGTTAAATTGAGCCTGAGAGCTCATTTGGTTGTCTCCATCTTGGAATGAGAGACACCCCCCACCCCACACACACACACAAGATGGACTTCTGAAGAATAAAATGCTCTTTGCTTTTGCATACTATTGGAGTCTGGCTTTTGCATACTATTTGAGTCTGGCGTATAATTCTTCTGCAAACCAGGGACCCTCTCATATCCAGGAGTCCCCCAGTTTGTGTTTTCTTTATTGCTTCTATCTCCCTTTTCAGGTCTTGAACATATTTGTTTTCTTCAACTGTTTTTTTGTTGGCTTTTTAAAAGAATATTGTTTTTTTTTTCCTGGCTTTGTTTGAGAGATTTGTTCATTTATTTCTATGCTGAATATTTTGGATCTATTGTGGTAGGACAGCTGGGTTATGATGGAGACATACTGCTTTGGTTGTTACTAATTGTGTTCTTATGTTGGCATCTAGGCATCTGCGGGTGGGATTCTAATAGATACAGGTGCTGATCTTTGAGTTATCTTGCTTGGGTAAGAGTTTTCTTCCTTGGTTCTGTTGACTCTAAGATCCAAACCAGAGGATGTGCTCCCTCAGAAACACTCATGGACAGCAGATTCAATGCAATAACATGAGGTTTATTGATAACTGGTGCACCGAGGTTCCCTTACACGCAGGCAAGAGGAACCCGAACCAAGCCGAGAGCAGTTTTTATATAAGGGCAGTTTCATCTCTTAAACAATAACCACAAAAGCTGACCTTAACAGCCTTTCCTAGACCTGGTCTCTAGGTGACTCAGATTTGCACATTATCTTTATAACAATGAGGGTTAGCTAAGCAGCTTCCATTTGCCTGGGTGTATTATGTTAAGGGCCCAGCTTCCTGATTACCTCTCATCTTAGTTCCCCTGAAATGTGCTCTGGACCTTCCCCACCCACAGGTGGGTTCCCTTCCCTGTAGTCTAAAAAATGTTAATCAGCCTCTCCCTTCCTCCACTGAATGTTAATCTGGCAGGTGTCCACTGACTAAGGAATGTGATCCTCCCAGAATGTGTCCTGAGACAGTGGGATTCTTTCAATTTTAAGTTTAAACTGAGACCTGAAATTCCTACAGTTCCTGTTTTCTCTCTATATTTTCAGAGAATGTTTTAGTTGAGTGTTGCCTGTTTTACTGTCTGGTAGGCTGGTGTGTTCATGGGAGAAGGATGGTCATTTGACAGTCTTGGCTTATTGTTGAGCAGGGCATGTCCTCTGGAGTTGGGGCCTGGAGCTTTGAGGCTGGAAAAGAAAGATAGGGGTATGGGGAGATATGGTCTGTGGGATCCACTGGAGGCATGCACAGCAGAGAGGAGAAGTTGTAGCTCATCTTCTGTCTCTCAATATATCAGGGAAGAGTCAGCATGCCTATTATCCAAATTCTGTAAGATGACACAGCCATAGTTTTTATATCAGATGGACTAATGGAAGATGAGTGGTCATGTGGCCAGTACTTGCTATTCATCTATAATCCCATTAGTCATCAAGTTCATAAAGCCCTCCAGTGAAATACTTAGATTTATCATCTCATTCTGAAATAATAATTGTGTCAATCCTCTTGTTTTCATGACATGACTATGCTTGATGAGTCCAAAACAGGTCATCTTGCTACACAGACTATAGCAAATTTGTGTACATTTAAATGTATGATGTAAATGTATCTTATCATGTTTGGACTATAAGAGAGAACAAATGCCTAGATTATAGCTAGCTGGCACAGTCTAGGACAGTGATATTGTCTTCTTTTTGAGTTAATAGAAAAGCAGATAAAGGGGGAAAAGCAAATTCTTTGGGTGACAATGCTTAGCTGTTGTTCTCAATCACGATGTGTGTCTCATATCTTGGCTGTACATGTCCTGTTTATAATTGAACACTGATGTCCTTGCTGAATCATTGAGCAAATTGAACCTGAAACCACCATGAAAAAAGGAATCTGTGCAGAAATGTTTCTCACGAGATGACAGATCCTCTAGATTCTAGACAGAAGAGCATTTATAAAAAAAAAAGGGTATTAGTGGAGGAAATTTCTGTGAGAGACTTTTAAGTAATATCAAAAGAGGTTAGAGCACACTTTCAAATTCTGGGTGCTGAGATGTCTCCAATCACAAAATTTACAGCAAGAATTGTCAAGGTGGTTTTTAAAAGAAATCAAAGACCATGGCTCTATCTTTTGCCTCCACCACACAAGCAAAGAGATACCTCACAGTCTGAGGACAAATAGACTTCAGGAGGAAAGAACAAATGCAATCTGTGCCCCAGATACCCCTTTACATATGATACTTTTTCCCTGGTACTTTAGAAAGAGTTTTAATATTTCTAATTTATTTTTACTTGATAGCACTGTTGTAGAATTACTAAATTTATTTTTCCCAAGTTGCAAGAAATGAGTCATAAAATCAATGACTTACACTTGACTCTCAAGAATTTCTACCATCAAGCACTAGCAGTAAATTAAATTCTTCTAATATTATCTTGAGGTAAGAATGTGTCAGATTGCTTCAGCTTTTATGTAAAACTGCAGTCAATTTAAATGTAGGATGTTTTATCACATATAAAGCAAGATTACTCAGAAACAAATGTGTATGAATCCACTATCTGAAAGTCAGAAAATTCACTTTGTTCTTCAGGGATAAGTATAGGTGAATAACTTCTCTTCTACATTGCTTCAAAACAAATTTATTTTGCTGAATGCCATGAACATTCTGCTAAGGGTAGGAAAGAACAGAATGTTCTAACTGAAAACAAACTAAAAGAACCCTCTCCATGGAACTCAACAGGTTCAATGGTCTAAACATCAGGACTTGAAGATATATTTCCTTTCTGGGAGTGACACAAAAGTCAGATTGTCCATAGTGAACTTTGAACCATACCATAATACCTTTGCTGGCAGTACCATTTGATAGTTCCTCTTTACTCATACTGAGAATATAAACTCTCCATAAAGGGAGAGTTGATGTGATCTTTATTTCAGAAATAGGTTCCTGGGTTACTCTATCATCAACTTTCCATATTAAATCTCTGTCTATGTACTTCAAGAAATCTATATAGATTTCTGTAGAGAATTAGAAAGAAGAAATTTGATAAGGGAAAAAGTTACCCCTATTTTCACCATTCTATGATAATAATGTTTGTTCATAGTGGCTTACAAACATCCTTAACTCCAGTTCTAAGTATTCAAACCCTCTCCTGAGTTCAGCAGACACTAAACCATAGTGGGTTGGCCTGATTGGTTCTCCAAGACCTGGTTGCCCTAGAGAGGAATCTACATGTAGACACACATGATGCTGTATGATCTTGCCCCCAAGTTATTTCTGATTGGTAAATAAATATGCCTACAGTAAATAGGTGGGTACAAGAGAAAAGGCATGTTCTGGGGTTCCTGGGCCTGGGTAGTCCAGAGAGAACTATGGAGAGAAGGGAGGAGGAGAAAGAATTGCGGTGGGTTAGGTGAGTTCATGAGTATGTGGCTCTGAGGGCTGGCCAATTGGAGTTAAGGGTAGCTCAGATGAAATATAGAGAGTAACAACTCCAGATTAGCTATAGGAAAGTAGATTCTAATAGCATAGAGGGTAGATAGCTGTCCAGCTTTTGTGCTGATTAAGACTTATTGTAGGTAATAAAAGTTGGGTGTCTTTTATCCAGGAACTGAATGATCAAAGGTGGGATAGAAACCCCAAATTGGGATTAAAAATTTCTACAACACTAAACAACATGTGAGAAAAAACTCATACATCCAAAATAAAAATAATAAATATATTTTTTTAATACAACAGGAAGAGGAAATAAAAACCTCTAAAATGTGGTTGTTTGCACAGAAATGGGGGAAAGATGTCAGAAAGTTGCAGTGCACCAAATGGAGAGCATCAGAGCTCGAGATAGCAGCAACAGATATGGAAGCATGGCCGCACAAAGGAGCAAGCATGTGATTGCTGAGTAGGACTGGTCCTGAGCTTCTGGAAGGCTCAGGCCACTACAGGACCATGCTGTTCCATGGCTATCCACTAGCCTGTGTGTTGCCAATTGACCTGCATTCCCAGGGTCATTGGATGGAACTTTAGCTGCTGTTGGCATGGGTGCCACTGATCCTGCTGGGCTACTGAAGCATACTGCAGGATACTGCAGGTCGCAGTGTGGCCTGCAGGCTGCATGAACAATGACTCTGTGTGGTGGTGGGCTGCAGATGAGGGCAGGATGTTGAACAGTGGCCAGAAGCTTGCGAAGGTCCTCACCCAAAACCTACTTCCCAGCTGCATGCTCACCAACTACCATGACTCTGGACAACAACAGGATATCTCAGATGAGTCACAGTGGTAGACCAGTTGTTGCATGTAGTTTTAAGCTACTGCCTTTTGCTCGGGGGGTAACCATACTACCAGCCCCCACTTGGCTTCATTTTGGCTCTATAAACCTTTAGCTCCAGAAGGTGACTGCTCTACCAATTCCCTTCTCATCTTCCCTTTAATCCGCCGATAAAAGATACTCACACAGCTTGTTCTCTTGGCACAATTGCTGGGTGGTTGTATCTCCCATCTGGAAAAGCATGCCCTTACCAATTTATTACCTCAGTCTCTCAGCCTACCCTAAACTTCAATAGCTTGTCTCACCTAGCCCCTGTCAAATATCCCTGGCCACCCACCTGTAGTAGTTTCCGCAGGCCCCAGTTCCATTCTCCAACCCCCAGACCTTACATGGTTGGTAGCTTCTTTTCATCCAAATCCAGCCTCTACCTTCCGTCCAGAAACTGGAGCCATGCCCCTGCCCTTCAGGCAAGGGGCCTTGGTTCTGCCTGCAGGCTGCAAACACAATGGTCATACATGAGGCATTGGCAGGGCAGTTGGTGCCAAGGGCAGCATGGTGTACAATAGCCCGGAGTTCTCACAGGTCTGACCTCCACATGCTGCCCAACTCCATGATCACCCTGACTCTGAGCAATAAGATATCTCAGATGTAGGGTGGTTCATTTTCTGGATTATGACTCTTTGAAAGAATTCCACGGTTCATGCTGCCATTGAGGCCATGTTGGTATCTGTGATCTATGCTACTGTTATAGGACATGTTGACACTAATGGTCCGTGTTGCCACTGGAACCAATGTTGATATCTGTGATCCATGGTGCCACAGGCACCAAATTGATGTCAATGATTCATGCTGCAGCTGGAAGTCATGTTGATATCCATGGTTCATGCTGTCACTGGAGACCATATTGAAGTTCATATTCTGCTACCAGAAGCCATGTTGATGTCCATGATCTGTGCAGCTGCTGGAGACCAAGTTGATGTTCACAATCTGTGCTGCCTCTAGAAACCATGTGGAAGTCCACTTCTTACAAGTAGTATTATTGCAAACTCATACTTGACAATGAAAGACATTGGAGGCTTCTGGGACAATACTCCCCCTCCCCCCAAAAAAGCAAAAGTACAGACAGGAAACTATTGAAAACAGAACTTAAAATTTTCCATAAAGATACTGAAGTATAGCTCTTCTCAGTTGATGAGTTCTGGCAGAAGGTAGGGGTGAGTATACCAATGGAACTGACTATCTTTAAGGGGCTGGCCACAGGGACCTTGGCAATGCTCCAGTGAGCATTTGGGCAACACAAAACATGCTTGGTATTGTTTGTTTGTTTGTTTGTTTGTTTGCCTGCTTGCCTGCCTGCCTGCCTGCCTGCCTGCCTGCCTGCTTGCTTGCTTGCTTGCTTGCTTGCTTACCTGCTTGCTTGCTTGCCTGCTTGCTTGCTTGAAAGGGTATACTTGGCAGTAATGTGAAGTAAGTACAATCAGGGTGCACTGCATAAAACTCCCAAATAATTAGTAAAATATCATATTGTGGGAAAACAACAAAAGTGTTGATGTCTTTATTAGAGGCGTTCACAAATATATCTGTTGAAACTATGCCAACTGTTTTTTTTTCCAAATCACTATTTGTTTGTTTCTAAATTCAATTTTATTGAGATAGTATTCACAAGTAGCCAAAGTTTGCCCTTTCTAACATTCAGCTTGGCGATTTTTCATGAGTGTAAGATACCACATAGCCACAACTTTCAATAATGGCAGAAGAACATTTTGATTCATTTCCTTTTGCCTTATTGAACTCAATCTTTTTTTTTTCTGTCCCAGTGGCTCAAAACCAGTGACCTACTTTATTCTAGCATAGGCTGTGCTCTTTCTAGAATGGTATATGACTGGAATAATACAGAATACACCCAGGCTTTGTCTGTCAGGAATCTGCATAATGTACTGTATTGTTCCCTGCTGCCTCATTTTAAATAAAACTAAGAGTCAACACTTCAAACAGACTTACGGAAATAACGCTCCTCAGAAAACATGAGTAAGGTGTTAAAGTTGCCATGCTCCTTTATACTCTACTAAGGTCATTTCTCTCAAAATATGTCTTTATCAAGATAGAAGGAGGTTAGAAGAAAAAATGTAGAGTTCCTTTTGATATAATAAGGAGTAATTCCTACTGAATAGGGTAATTGAAGTAAAATTAAGAAGCTACCTGGACCTTTAGTTAAATATTGCGTATCTAGGATCAAAGACATACCAGTGAGATTTCATACTGTATATTAGGAAAATTTAGTGATTATTACCTAGTGATTATCTAGTATAATCACATTTTATATTCTTACATCAGGCCACTATAGCATTTGCAAGATATACTTCTGTTCAACACAGGAATATACAGCTTATAATCCATAAAAATATTCATGTCCATGGACATATATATCATCAGGTAGCAAAAGCTTTCCAATAACTGTAAAGTAAGATGAGGAAGTCACGTTATGTATGATGTTGACATTGGCAGGTTCCTTGAACTCATCTTCTTCAGCCCATAGGTTGATATGATAAGAAAAGAGGACATTTGCATCATGAAATTAATAGAGAAAAAAAAAACAATGCTCATGTAACAGATTCTATAAGGCTGACACCTGACCAGGATGTCTATAATTGTAGAATTGGAATGCTGCAGATTGGAACCAAATTATTTGGGGATGTCTACACTCATCTTAAATAGCCATCCACTGTCTATGTCCATGTTCGATGTTTGCCCTAATATCCTTATTGCTAGTGGATAAATTCCTTTAAAATGTCTTAATAGACCACAGCTTCCACCAACTTAAAGGTTAAGAATATCATCAAATTGAATATCAATAGAAAGCATTTCAGACCTACAGGTGAGAATTCCCAGATTTGTTTTAATATCTTTAACATCTAGTTCCAACAATCCAAGTTAGGTGTCCCATGTTTAATGACCTTTTTGGTTCTGTTGCTATAAAAACTTGAAGAAAGTGTCAAAACATTAGACCACAGTATTCAAGTTATTTAGAGTATGTGTTCCCAAACCAGGCTCATTTTTAGGGCCAGAACAAACTATCTTTATTTCTTTTGAGATGAAATCTATATTTTTACACCACAGTATAAAAATAATATGTAATATTTTAACAAAAAAGTGTGTGTATGTGTATACACCTAAAATGTTGAAAACCATTACATGTTTTTGTATTCTTATCAAGAGACTCACAACTTTATTCTCATAATCAGGATAGACCTATGTTCAATACAATTTTCCAAAATTCTTCACAAATATCTACACTGTTACATAACCCTTAAGACTCAAAGGATCATGGCCGTATACCAATAAAAATGTCTTTCTCTACAAAGTTACTAATGTCTTAGTATCTGCTGGATACTAAGGCAGTTTAGGAATTCAAAACCATTCACAGTTTCTGACTAACATTAACTTTCAAAAGCACTGGAGAGATAGTTTTATAAATATTATAATTGATGAATTAGTTGAAGTGCTAATTAATTTTATTTTGCTCATTAGAGCCTCAGATCTAGCAGCAATTACTAGTGAGAGAAACCCCAGAGTGCCACTGCCAACTACTAGCAGCGAGACTAATGTTATAACTCCAAGTGCCAGAGTTAGGAAAGAATAGGGGGGATTTTAGGCTTACTCCAGTGAAACTTTAATTTCTTGCTAAAATCCTCCTTCTCTACTGCTTGCTTCTCTTGAATACCTGTGGCTGCCTACCTGGTATTCAAAATCACTAGCACACAAAACACATTCCATGTAACATAATATGCAGCTAGCAATGACAACCAAAGTTTTCCAACTTCCTGTTTACTTTAATTCACTTCAGTAACAATTTATTGCATATATACTATTTTATCCAGCTTGGTAAACGCAATTAAGTTTCCAAAATAATGTACGTAATTCTTACCCTAGAGGTTTAAAAGACACTTGCTAACACTGTAATATCATGTGTACTTAGAAAAAAGCAGATGAACTGAATATGAAGAGGAAACATTAATCTTGTACATATGTTAGTGCATTTTAAGTGATATTAGTGGAAGGAATTTAGCTTCAGTTTGGGGGTAGTTACCAAGTAACAGATGCTCTATGTGTGTGGACCCTGAATAGGATTATGTGTTCGTTTACTTCCTTATTAATATAAAGAAGTCTACATGAAACACAATGACATTAAAGGTCTAGAAGAAGGCCTACTCTCTCAACTTTCTTAGCAGTTGATCTTAAATTAGATAAACTATGAGCTGATGCTTGTTATAATTAAAAACAGATTGGTTTTTGTTAATTCTCTCATCCGTTACATGCCAACCAGTTTCTCTTCCTTCCACTACTCCTGGTCACTGCCCCCATCACCTTCCCTCTCTCCTAGATCCATTCTCCTCTGTTTCTCTTCAGAAAGGAGCAGACCTCACAGGAATATCAATCAACAATAGAACAAGTTATAAGACTAGGCGTAAACTCTCATATACAGAAGAGGCAATCTAGTAGGAGGAAAAAGAGTCCCAAAGAAGACAAAAGAAACAAAGACAATCCTACTCCTACTGTTAGGAGTCTCACAAGAACACAAAGCTAACAACCATATATGACACAACTGAGTCTCCAAGGAAGACAGAATTTTCCACTTTATCTGGCATTGCCTCAAGTTGGATCAGCCAGTGGTTGGGCACTGCCACAAATTCTATGCCACTGTTACACCAGCACATATTATAGACAGGTGAAATATTTGTGTCTGGTTTGATATCCCTGTCCCAACATAGAAAGACTTGCTTGGTTACAATTCAGGCTCCATATTCTTCATTACTAGGAGTCTTCAGTAGTGTCAGCCACATCTATGTTTCCAACAATGCTTCCATGTGTATCCAGGAAGTTTCCATTGCGCTAGGGTTCCACATAGCCCTTAGAATGCCTTCTCCCCATTTCCAGTTGTCTCTCCTAGGACTTTACCTCTATCACCTCCCAACCTGGTACCTTCTGCTCTGATCCCCACCTGCCTCCAGTCCACCCACAGAATATATGCTATTTCTACTTCTCAGGGAGATCCATGCATTCTCCTTTGAGCCTTGCCTGTCACTTAGAATCCCTGTGTCTGCAGATTGTAATATGATTATCCTTTACTATAAAAGTTTAGTTTACACTTTATAATTGTAGTAGCTATTTAGTTTCTTGACGGCTCATTTGTTAATTGTTGATCTCAGTGTCTATGCTATGTTCTGTTAAGGAAGTTGTCTCATTTGCCAATGTGTTCAAGGCTATTCCCCACTTTCTTTTCTATCAGGTTCAGTCTACCTAGATTTATGTTGAAGTGTTTGATTCACTTGAACAGGGGTTTTATACAGGGCTAGATAATGATGTGGTTGCATTCTTCTACATTCAGACATCAAATTTGACCAGCACCATTTGTTGATGATGATTTCCTTTTTCTATTGTATATTTCTATAATATTTATTAAAAATAAGTTGTCCATAGGAATGTGAATTTATGTCTGGGTCTTTGATTTAATTGCATTGACTAAACTGTCTGTTTTTATGCCAATACCATATCATTTTTACTACTATAGCTCTATAGAACAGATTGAAATCAGGGATAGTAATACCTCCTGAAGTTCTCTTATTATACAGGATTGTTTTCCCTATCATTGATATTTTGATTTTCCATGTGAAGACAAGTATTATCCATTTAAGATTTGTAAAAAATTGTGTTAAAATTTTGATAGGAATTAAATCTGTAGAATGCTTTTGGTAAGATGGACATTTTTATTTTGTTAAACCTATCAATCCATGAGCATGGTGGGTTTTTCTATTTTCTGAAATCTTCTTCAATATCTTTCTTCAGAGACTTAAAGTATTTATCATACCAGTCTATTACTTGCTTCTTTAGATTTACCTAAGAAATTATAAATTATTTGTGGCTATTGTGAAGTATGTTGTTTCAGTGATCTCATTCTCAGTCCATTTTTCATTTCTATATAGAAGAGCAACACATTTTTAAAGTTAATTTTGAATCCAGCCACTTTGCTGAAGGTGTTTACAAATTATAGGAGTTCTCTGGTAGAATTTTAGGGATCGCTTGTGTATATTATCATATCATCTACAAAAAAAATGAGATAAAATAAATATTCCTTTTGACTTTGCCCTTTCCTATGTACACCACATTGATCACCATCAATTCTTATTTTTCTTGTTAGAATTTCAAGAACTACTTTGAATAGATATGGAGAGAGTGGGCAGCCTTGTCTTATTTCTGATTTTAGTGAAAATGATTTATTTCTCTTCATCTAACACGATGTTGGATGCTTGATTTAAACTGCCTTTATTATATTTAGGTATGTACTTTGTATCCTTGATCTCTTCAAGGCATTTATCCTGAAGGTTTTGGATTTTGTCAAAGGACTTTTCAACATCTAGGGAAATGATCATGTTTTTTTTTTTTTTTTCTTTTGGTTTGTTTATATGGTAGATTATATTGACAAATATTCTTATGTTGCATCATCCCTATATTTCTGAACTGAATCATGTTTGATCATGTTGGATGATCTTTTTTATGCATTCTTGAATTTGGTTTATTTTTATTGAGTATCTTTGCATTGATGTGCATAAGGGAAATTGCTTTGTAATTCTCTTTCTTTGTTGAATCTTTGTATGGTTTCGGTATAAAGGTTCATTGTGTTATCATAAAGTGAATTTGGCATTTTTTTTGTTTTCATTTTGTGGAATAATTTGAGGAGTATTGCTATTAGCTCTTCTTTGAAGGTCTGATGGAATTCTGTGCTAAAACCATCTGGATATTTTCTTGGGGAGTTGGGGAACTTTTAAGGACTGCTTCTATTTCCTTAGGGGTTATAGGATGATTTAAATTGTTTACCAAATCTTGATTTAACTTTGGTAAGTTATGTTTAATGTTTCAATTATTATGTGGTAAAGGATTTCACCCCCTTCCCTGGTCCAATCTATTTGGTACTCTGTAAGCTTCTTTAACCTTTATAGTCATATCTTTCTTCAGGTTAGGAAATTTTTTGTCTATGTTTCTGTTAAAAATATTTTTGAGTCTTTGATCTTCTTTTATTCCTATTATTCTTAGGTTTGGTCTTTGTCTTAGTTATGGTTTTATTGCAATGAAGAGACACCATGAACACCACAACTCTAATAAAAGAAAACATTTAATTGGGGCTAACTTACAGTTTCAGAGATTTAGTCCATTATTGTCATGGTGGGACACATGGCAGCATGGAAGCAGACATGGTGCTGGAAAAGGAACAGAGAGTCTACATTTGTATTCACAGTCAGCAGAAGGTGAACTGAGACATACTTAGACCTCAACACCCACCCACAGTGACACACCTGCTACAACAAGGCCATACTTCCTAATAGTGCAACTTCCAGGTGAGCAAGCACCCAGATACGTGAGTCTATGGGAGGCATTCTTGTTCAGATCACCACAAACTTTTCACAGTGCCTGCAATTTTCTGGATGTTTTGTGTTAGGGCTTTTTTGATTTAACATTTTCTCTGACCTATGTATCTATTTTTTCTATCATACTTTCAACACCTGACACTATATTGCTTCTGTTTCCTTTTTCTGGTCTTCAATAGTTTTGCTTGTTTCCTTCAACTGTGTGGTTTTTAGTTTGCTTTTTTTTTTCAAGTGGACACAGATTTTTCTCTTTTAATTTTAACTATAATTCTGGTAATTTGAATCCAGCAATGCAGAAAACATCTGAGGATCGAATAGTCTCACAAGATTCCTTTTGGATAATCCCTTAATGGCATGCATCTGTCCCAACCAAACTGGTTCAGCCAAAATTCGAATACTGAAGCCAGAACTCCTCCTGGTGTCTGAATAAGACTATATTTGAGGATACCTTCTTTAAAGAGGTAATTACATTGAAATAAAGCTGTAGGTCTGGGTCCTAATACAGTAGGGATGGTGTTTTATGAGACAGAGAGGCCACATCTGTTGAAACATCAAAAGACCACCAACCATCTCTGAACCAATCATAGAGGCTTCAAAATAAACCAGTCTTATAACTCCAGGACCTTAGACTCACAATCCCCAAAGAAATAAGGAGATAAACTTTTGTCATTTAAGCCATTCAGTCTTTGGAATTTTGTTATGGGAGCTTGACCAAGCTAGCAGAATATAGGAATAAAGAAACAAATTAAATAAATAGATAGATAGATGATAGATAGATAGATAGATAGATAGATAGGAGATGGCTTGGAGATGGCTCAGTCAATGAAATATTTGCCTCACATGCAGTACAATCTGAATTTCAGTCATTCCTCACAACCTATATAATGATCCAGACATCAAGGCATGTAACTGTAATCCCAGCAACGAAAGTACAGAAGATGGAGAAAGCAGGATCCCAGTACAAAATGAAGAACCCTCCATTGCAGGCATAAAGGAGTTATATTTTTAGTTTATTTATTTATTTATTTATTGCCTCATTAAACATATCCTTTCTTTTTAACAGTGGAGAAGACATAGCTAGATGGCAGCCAGCCAGACCCATATGCTCAGAATTCTTCCCCTTCTTCTGTCTCTACTTGCATAGAATCCATGCCTGCCTCTTCATAATCCTTTTCCAGTGCTGCCAGGTCCTCCCAGGTCTCTGAGAACTCCCCTTCCTCCATGCTTTCTCCCATATACCAATGTACAAAGGCCTACTTGGCATACATTGTGATCCAAGTGCGCCCAGGCCTCTGCCATGAACTTTGGTTGCCAAAGTGTTGATGTTGTTAAAGACAAGCTTTAACATGATGGGCAGGAATAAAAACATTCCCAGGACAAAAATGGCTACCATAATCAAGCTATATATGCCATTCTTGAAGGTTGACCAAAATAGAAATACCTCAGGTCATGGGTAATTTTATCAGCAGCATCTGCCACACCAATGCTCAACAGAACAGCATTCTTTAAATTCATAAGCTCACTATCCAAAGTTAAAACATCGAGAGAGGCATTAAAATTGTGCCAAACACACTACAAGTATCTTTAAACTTTTTCCTAATTATAATGAATGCCATTGTAAATTTTATAACTAACATGAATCCAATGGTATTTGGCATGACACTTGAGATGCCTCCTTACTCTTAAACTCTGACCCTCCTTCCAATCATTTGAATAGGATAAAGAGTATCAATCCATTGTTCCAAATGCCTATCTAAATCCTCTTGTATATTTAATACATTAGTAACTTTTTTTGCTAAATGATCAACAAAAGTAACTGTCTTAACTTCTTGTGTTAAAACAATTGCAAAAACAGTGATCCTAGCAATTAATGTAATTAAAGCTGTTATACCTGCAATAATCAAACCTACTGCCTTCTTGCTTCTGCTTAAAGCCTGACTCACTTCTTCTAGTACTTGCAAGATTTTTTTCTGAATATCAAGGTTCTGTGATACTCAGGGCAATAAAACAAAAGTTGGCTGATAGACCTCCATAACAGACATGCCGAGTTTCATCACATTAACACAGAAAGTATACAATCAATACAACTTATATTAAATACTGTGGAAGAAACAAATGTATTTTCAACATGACAATTAAAAGAGCCTTAACAAACATACTAACACTTGTTTGAAATCCAGACCCTGCCCAACATTATCTCTTGCTAACATAACATCATAGAAAATTGCAGCTAACTTTCAACTATGTCTCTGAAAATGTCCAGAGCCAGCCTTACAAATGAAGACTGTTAGTTCCACTATTGGATTGATTACTAGACCAGTCCATGATTGAGTCCAAATAATTGGTCACAATTAAGAAAAATGCAGGAATCATTACAACTTCTCTTTTTGATTCTCTGTTCCACATGGTCTAAAACTGAGGCAAAGCAGCTTGTCTCATCTGGGGTATAGGTAAGCAAAGGTGGTTCGGGTACATATTTCCAATACAGCTTCCCAGTCACCATTGTCAGGGCACTCAGTAAGCTCAAAGGTCAGTATCATTCTTTGTCCTGGCATCAGCATGTCTCACCCGTCGATCTGCTCCTTCACTATCCTGCAGAAAAAACACAAACATGTCCTCTTCCCTGTATTAAATACCTGATCAGGATCTTGCCATATGCCAGTAAGTGGAACCTTCACTTTTACCTATACATAAATATGCCTAGTTGTAGAGTGTCATAGACACTCAACAGAAAGTTCCTTGGCATCCAATTTTTTTTTAATTTTAAAATAAAAAGAAAGAATTTAAAGAAATTTGTGGTATATGGGAATATACCTCCCCCCTTTTTATTTTATGAAGATATTGTTTTAAATTTCCATGGGCCCCTTCCATAGACCCTTGTCCTCAACAATTATAAGGAAGCCCAGTAATGTGGGTAACATTAAACTGCTGACAAAAAGTCTCAAATGCTCTACTGTGATAGGAAGTTCCATTATCTGCTTTTGTTTTTTTAAAAAATGGACAATTTATCTACATTTCAGATGTTATCCACTTCGCCCATCCCATACCCCCCCCAGAAACCCTTATCCTATCCCACCTACTCCCACTTCTATGAGGGTGTGCCTCAACCCAGCTACCCACTCCTACCTCCACACCCTCGAATACCTCTACACAGGGGCATCCAGCCCCCGTGGGACCAAGGCCCTCCTCTCCCACTGATGTCCAACAAGGCCATCCTCTACTACATATACAACTGAAGCCCTAGGTCCCTCTATATGTGTTCTCAGGCTTGCTGTTTAAACCCTGGGAGCTCTGGCTGGTTGGAGCCAAGGAGATGCAAGTCCCTTTAGCTCCTTCATTCTTCTCTCTCACTCTTCCACTGGGGACCCCATGATCAGTTCAATGATTAGCTGCTAGCATCCACCTCTGTATATATCAGATGCTGGCAGAGCCTCTCAAGAGACAGGTATATCAGGCTCCTGTCAACATGCACTTCCTTACATCCACAACAGTGTTCACATTTGGTGATTGCACCTGGGATGGATCCCAAGGTGCAGCAGTCTCTGGATAGTCCATCCTCTAGTCTGTGTTCCACACATTGTCTTTCTAAGAAGGACTGAAGTGACCACATTTTGGTGTTTCTTCTTCTTGAGCTTCATGTGGTCCATGAGTTTTATCTTGCGTATTGTGAGCTTTTGGGCTAATATCCACTTATCAGCTAGTGAATACCATGTGTGTTCTTTTGTGATTAGGTTGCCTCACTCAGGATATTTTCTAGTTCCATCCATTTGCCTAAGAATTTCATAAATTCATTGCTTTTAATAGCTGAGTAGTACTCCATTGTGTAAATGTACCACATTTTCTGTATCCATTCCTCTGTTGAAGGACATCTGGGTTCTTCCCAGCTCTGGCTATTATAAATATAGCTGCTATGAACATATTGGAGCATATGTCCTTTTTATATGTTGTAGCACCTTTTGGGTATATGCTCATGAGTGGTATAGCTGGGTCCTCAGGTAATACTATGTCCAATTTTCTTAGAAACCACCAGACTGATTTCCAGACTGCTTGTACCAGCTTACAATCCCACCAACAATGGAGGAATGTTCATCTTTCTCCACATCCTTTTTTTGATCACCTGAGTTTTTGATCTTAGCCATTCTGACTGGTATGAGGTGAAATCTCAAGGTTATTTTTATTTGTATTTCCCTAATGACTAAAGATGTTGAACATTTCTTTGGGTGCTTCTGCACCATTCAATATTCCTCAGTTGAAAATTCTTCGTTCAGTTCTATATCCCATTTTTAATAGGGTTATTTGATTGAGTCTAATTTCTTGAGTTCTTTGTATATATTGGATATGAGCACTCTATCGGATGTAGGATGGATAAAGATGTTTTTCTTGTCTGTAGGTTGCCATTTTGTTCTATTGACAATGTCCCTTACCTTAAAGAAGCTATGCAATTTTATGAGGTCCCATTTGTTAATTCTTGATCTTAGAGCATAAGCCATTGGTGTCCTGTTCAGGAAAATTTCCCCTGTGCCACGTGTTCCAGGGTCTTCCCCAGATTCTCCTCTATTAGTTTCAGTGTATCTGGTTTTATGTGGAGGTCCTTGATCCACTTGAACTTGAGCTTTGTACAAGGAGATAAGAATGGATCAATTGGGCTGGAGAGATGGCTCAGTGGTTAAGAGCATCGACTGCTCTTCCAGAGGTTCTGAGTTCAGTTCCCAACAACCACATGGTGGACCACAACCATCTGTAATGGGATCTGTGGCACTCTTCTGGTGTGTCTGAAGACAACTACCGTGTACTTATATAAACAAAATATTAAAAGAAAAACAAAGGATCAATTGGGATTCTTCAACATGCTGACCTACAGTTCAATCAGCACCATTTGTTGAAAATGCTGTCCTTTTTTCCACTGAATGGTTTTAGCTTTTATATCAAACATCAAGTGACCATAGTTATATCAGTTCATTTCTGAGTCTTCAGTTCTCTTCCATTGATCTTCTTGCCTATCTGCATACCAATACCATGCAGTTTTTTATCACTATTGCTTTGAGGTCAGGAATGGTGATTCCCTCAGAAGATATTTTATGGTTGAGAATAGTGTTTGTTATCCTGTGATTTTTATTATTCCAAATGAATTTGAGAATTGTTCTTTCTAACTCTGTGAAGAATTGAGTAGGAGTCTTGATGGGTATTGCATTGAATCTGTAGATTGCTTTTGGTACGATGGCCATTTTTACTATATTAATCCTGCCAATCAACGAGCATGGCAGATCTTTCCACCTTTTGAGATCTTCTTCAATTCCTTTTTTCAGGGACTTGAAGTTCTTGTCGTACAGATCTTTCACTTGCTTGTTTAGATTTATACCAAGGTATTTTGTATTATTTGTGACTATTGTGAAGGGTGTCATTTCCCTAATTTCTTTCTCAGCCTGTTTATCTTAAGTAGAGGAAGGATACTGATTTGTTTGAGTTAATTTTATGTCCAACCACTTTGTTAAAGCTGTTTATCAGGTTTAGGAGTTCTCTGGTGGAAGTTTTGGGGTCACATAAGTATACTATCATATTATCTGCAAATAGTGATACTTTGATTTCTTCCTTTCCAATTCGTATCCCATTGACCTCCTTTTTTTGTCTAATTACTCTGGCTAGGACTTCCAGTACTATATTGAATAGGCAGGGAGAGAGTATGCAGCTTTGTCTAGTCCCTGATTTTAGTGCGATTGCTTCAAGTTTCTCTCCATTTAGGTTGATGTTGGCTTCTGGTTTACTGTATATCGATTTTACTATGTTTAGGTATGGGGCTTGAATTCCTGTTTTTTTCCAAGACTTTACTTGAAGGGGTGTTGAATTTTGTCAAATGTTTTCTCAGCATCTAGTGACATGATCACGTGGTTTTTATCTTTGAGTTTGTTTTTATACTGGATTATGTTGTTGGATTTTCTTATAATGAACCATCCCTGCATTTCTGGGATAAAGCCTACCTGATCATGATGGATGATTGTTTTAATGTATTCTTGGATTCGGTTTGCTAGAATTTTATTGAATATTTTTGCATCGATGTTCATAAGGGAGATTGGTCTGAAGTTCTTTTTTTGTTGGGTCTTTGTGTGGTTTATGAATGAGCATAATTGTGGCTTCATAGAATGAATTGGGCAGTGTTCCTTCTGTTTCTATTTTGTGGAATAGTTTAAAGAGAATTGGAATTAGGTCTTGTTCAAGGTAGGATAGAATTCTGCACTAAAACCATCTAGCTTTTTTGGTGGGGTGTCTTCTAATGACTGCTGCTATTGTTTTTAGGGGTTATGGGACTATTTAGGTGGTTTATCTGCTCCTGATTTAACTTTGGTACCTGGTATTAGTGTAGAAAATTGTCCGTTTCATCCAGATTTTCCCATTTTGTTGAGTGTAGGCTTTTGTAGTACAATCTGATGATTTTTTGAATTTCCTCAGTTTCTGTTGTTATTGAAAGGCCCCCGGGGAGGGGAGACCCCCACTCAAGCCACAAGATCTCAAGACCACTCAAAAGACTCAGAGACACCCATCTTGATGCAACAGCAAGAGGTATATTGTAATCAGTGCACTGAGGCCAAGACCACATAATCCACGCAGGCGCAGAGGAACTCAACCCCCAACTTGGGGAGAGTAGGGTATTTAAAGGAAAAAAACACAACCCAGGGGGAGTGGGAAGGGGTAATTGTGGAAAGTGCCAGGGTTCATGGAACAATCATGGGGAAAGTGCCAACCCATTACTCAGCATATGACAGGGTTCAGGGAACAATCATGGGGAAGTATAGGTCTTTTTTTCTCAAGGCTCAATCTTATTCAACCATATCATTTACATCATCTACTTTGCGGTTATCCAAGTTCTTGTTCTTGTAGCACAAAGCCCTAGAACTAGCCGACCTGGTCTCCTGGCTCTTTTTACTGTTAGTCTGCTAGAAGTGAAATTTCTATTAACCCTTCAGTTATGTCTCCCTTTCCAGTTCTGATTTTATTAGTTTGGATACTGTCTCTGTGTCCTCTGGTTAATCTGGCTATGGTTTTATCTATTTGTTTTCTCAAAGAACCAGCTCCTGGTTTTGTTGATTCTCTGTATAGTTCTTTTTGTTTCTACTTGGTTGACTTGAGCTGTGAGTTTGATTACTTCCTGGTGTCTATTTCTCTTGGTTGTATTTGTTTCTTTTTGTTCTAAAGCTTTCAGGTGTGCTCTCAAGCTGCTAGTGTATGCTCTCTCCAGTTTCTTTTTGTAGGCACTTAGAGTTGTGAATTTTCCTCTTAGCACTGCTTTCATCGTGTCCCACAAGTTTTAGTATGATGTGTCTTCATTTTCATTAAATTCTAAAAAAGTCTTTAATTTCTTTATTTCTTCCTTGATCAAGTTATCATTGAGTAGAGCATGGTTCAGTTTCCATGTGTATGTGGGCTTTCAGTTGATTTTATCATTATTGAAGACCAGCCTTATTCCATGGTAATCTCATAGGATGCATGGGATTATTTCAATTTTCCTGTATCCTTTGAAGCCTGTTTTGTGACCAATGATATGTTCGATTTTGGGGAAGGTAAAATGTGGTGCTGAGAAGAATGTATATTCTTTTGTTTTGGGATGAATTATTCTATAGATATCTGCTAAATCCATTTGGTTTATAACTTCTCTTAGTTTCACTGTGTCTCTGTTTAGTTTCTGTTTCCATGATCTGTCCATTGATGAGACTGGGATATTGAAGCCTCCCACTATTATTGTGTGAGGTGCAATGTGTGCTTTGAGCTTTAGTAAAGTTTCTTTTATGAACGTGGGTACCCTTGCATTTAGAGCATAGATGTTCAGAATTCAGATTTCATCTTGGTTGATTTTTCCTTTGATGGGTCTGAAGTGTCCTTCCTTATCTTTCTTGATAACTTTTTGTTGAAAGTCAATTTTATTTGATATTAGAATTCCTACTCTAGCTTGCTTCTTGGGGCCATTTGCTGGGAAAATTGTTTTCCAGCCTTTTATTCTGATACTGTTTCTGTCTTTGTCACTGGGGTGCATTTCCTGTATGCAGCAAAATCCTGGGTCCTGTTTATGTATCCAGTCTGATAGTCTGTGTCTTTTTATTGAGGAATTGAGTCTATTGATGTTAAGAGATATTCAGGAAAAGTGATTGTTGCTTCCTGTTATTTTTGTTATTAGAGATGGAGTTATGTTTGTGTGGCTATCTTCTCTTTGGTATGTTGGAAGAAGATTACTTTCTTGCTTTTTCTAGAGTATAGTTTCTTTCCTTCTTTTGAAGGAAACTATTATCCCTTGTCAGGTTGGATTTGTGGGAAGACATTGTGTAAATTTGGTTTTGTCATGAAATATCTTGGTTTCTCCACCTGTGGTAATTGAGAGTTTTGTTGGATATAGTAGCCAGGGCTAGCATTTGTGATCTCTCTGGGTCTGTATGATATCTGTCAAGGATTTTCTGGCTTTCATAGTCTCTGGTGAGATGTCTGGAATTATTTGATAGGTCTGCCTTTATAAGTTACTTGATGTTTTTCCCTTACTGGTTTTAATATTGTTTTACACTTTTGTTGTTTTGATTATTATGTAACAAGAGGTATTTATTTTCTGAACTAGTCTATTTGTATTTCTGTAGGCTTCTTGTATGTTTATGGGCATCTCTTTCTTTGGATTAGGGAAGTTTTCTTCCATAATTTTGTTGAAGATATTTACTGGCCCTTTAAGTTGGGAATCTCTGCTCTCTTCTATACCTATTATCCTTAGATTTGGTCTTCTCATTGTGTCCTAGATTTCCTGGATACTTTGGTTTAGGAGCTTTTTACATTTTACATTTTCTTTGACAGTTGTGTCACTGTTTTCTATGGAATCTTTTGCACCTGAGATTCTCTCTTCTATTTCTTGTATTCTCTTGGTGATGCTTGCATCCATGACTTCTGATCTCTTTCCTAGGTTTTCTATCTCCAGGGTAGTCTCCCTTTGTGATTCCTTTATTGTTTCTACTTCCATTTGTATGTTCTAAATTGTTTTGTTCAATTCCTTCACCTGTTTGATTGTGTTTTGTTGTAATTCTTTAAGGCATTTTTGTGTTTCCTCTTTAAGGGCTTCTACCTGTTTACTTGTGTTCTCTATTTCTTTGAAGTAGTTATTTATGTCCTTCTTAAAGTCCTCTATCATCAACATGAGACGTGATTTTAAATCTCAATCTTGTTTTTCCAGTGTTATGGTGTATTCAGGACTTGTTATGGTGTCAGAGCTAGGTTCTGATGATGCCAAGGAACCTTGATTTCTGTTGTTTATTTTCTTGTGCTTGCCATCTGGTTATCTCTAGTGCTACCTGCACTCTGTGACTGGAGCCTGTCTCTCCGGTTATCTTGGTTGTGTCAAAACTCCTCAGAGTCCAGCTGTGTCTGAGATCCTGTGATCCTGAGATTCTGGGTGTAAAAGCACCTGGGAGTCAGGCTGCTAGCACCTGGTATCCTGAAATCCTGGTGTGACCAAGCTCCTAACATCTTGTGATCCTAATTTCCTATGTTCCAGGGTATGTTAGACCTACTGGGAGTCAATCCTCCTCTGGATTTTGGGGCATTGGTTGTAGAGCTGGAGCCCTGGAACTGCTCAGGTCAACAGTGCAGACTGAAAGGAACCTTCAACTGTTTTTTTGTTTGGTTTGTTTTTTGTTTATGTGTTTGTTTGGCCTTCTTGGCTTTCTTTAAGGGATTTATTTATTTCCTCCAAGTTTTTGTTTTTCATTTTCTCAATTTCTTTAAGAGATTTATTTCTTTCTATTTTAAGGGCCTCTATCATCTCCGTGCAGTTGGTTTTATAGTCGTTTTCTTGTGCTTCAGTTATGTTGGAATTTTCAATGCTTGCTGTAGTAGGATATTTGTGCTCTGATGGGGACATAGTACTCAGGCTGTTGTTGATTTTGTTCGTATGTTGTCATCTAGGCATCTGAGTTTGGGATAATGGTACATCTAATTGCTAATTTCTGAGTTTGTCTTTGCTGGATACATATTTTGTTCCTTGACTTCTCTTTACTCTCTGGTCTTTTGATCTTTGTGGCCTGGAGTTCCGGGATCCAGTGGGACCTCTGATCCAACATGGAGTCTACATTTGATTTGAGTGCTGGACTTCTGGTGACTAGCTCTGCCTTTAGTCCATCAAGGAGTCTTCACCCAAATTGGGGCATAAGGTGTGATTAAAATGAGGTGAGGACTGGGAATAGTGTCAGGGAGGGCACTGAGAGAGTAAAGGTCTAGAGATGGGCTATATGGAGAACTATATGGAGTTCTGGGATTTGATGTGTCCTCTCGTCCAGCAGAAAATCTATACCTCAAATTGCCTACCTGTTCTTCAGGCCTGTGTGATCAGTTCTTTTGGCAGTCCTTGTCTGCTGGGTTCTTCTAGCTGGCATGGCTGGCACCTGAGCAGAGAATCTGTAAACTGCCTCTTAACTCTAGTAGGCAAAGACACTGATCTGGCTAGAGATACCACAGATGTTTACAGGCTAGAGTAAATTCTGCAAAAACTCAAGACTGTCAAATGATAAATGAGATGAGATAAATGATAAACCCCTAAATTACAAGGTCATAGGCATACCATCAAAAGTACATCCTGTAGGGACTGGAAAATAAGGTATCAATGAGCACAATACAAATTACTTTTAACATTAGGATACTTGACCATTAGCTAAAAGCTTTAGGTAGACTAATTGTTTCTCTCTCTAATTTGAAATGTTTACAATACTTTCTTTTGATTTATACTTTCTCCATGAAGCTTTCAAATAACTGAAATTAACCATTATTCTCTTGTGTTATCACATTTAAATAATTCGTCCTTCTATCCTGAGGAGCAACCATCCTATGAGTTAGTTTTGTTTTATTTTATTTTTTGTCTTATTTTTATGGTTTGAGTATCAAACAGAAAAATCAGAAGTATAGTTGTTTTAGCTCTGCAGAGAGTGGCTTAATTAGGCATGTACTTCTTGCTTAAATTCTTTAAATGAGAGACTTGAAACTCTACAGTTTTTTTTTTTTTTGTAAAGATTTACCTCATGTGATGTTTACACTAAGAATATAAGCTTCCGTCTGGAAAGATCTCTCTGTCAAAAAGGGACACATTCCCAATTAAGTCTTTATATTTTATTTAGAATTTGGGACCCACAGCACAGGATGTACTAGGAGTTTCTGAGTGATGATTATGACTGTTTCAGAGCATGGTTGTTCCTGCCAAGGTCATTGAGTGCTGAATGTACTAAGCCATTATGTAAGAAATTGAAGTGAACTCAAGTAAGCACTGATGTGCTTTGGTAATGTGGTTATGCTCTTAGCATTCGTTAGTACCTGGGGATTAAGATATTCAGACTGCTCTTTGAATCTAGATTAAGTGAGGACCTTAGATAAATAAATTTTATGCCTAAAGAGTAAGCACCGTTTATTCATTTGAAATGTCTTTTGTTTTGAAGCAATTGCATGCTATTTGGTCCTAAGAAAACAATTATTCAAAGCAAATTATTGACAAAGATGGTGCAAATTAGAAATACTGAAGATTCTGGGTATTACTGAATCTTTTCAAATTTAGAGTTTTATTCTGTTCTACTTTGTTGCCATAAAATAGGCTCCCTTCCCCTAATTATGTCTTAGATCATTCTAATGATCAAGGAAATATGTTGCATAATACATAACGTAAATATGAATCACCCAGAGAGATTGTTGAAAAGCTTGATTTTTTCACCACTTATTCATATTTATACAGGAAAAAAAACCCAGACCACACCTATTTGACACAAGTACATGTCAATTATAGTTGAGTTAATATCAACACTTCCAGTGATTTACTAAAAATAATGTCAAAATGCCTGTGCCTTCTATGGGATGTGATACATTGTAGTGGAAATATATATCTGTTGTCTAACAAAAGCTTAAGTTCACCCCATTGCATTATTCAAGAGACTTTTTATTTCATCTTTAAAATGAAGTTGCATTCCCTGTTTGAAAAAAAATCTATGCTGTGAAAGTAAATGAAATAATATCTGTAAATTATTTAGCGCCTCTTACACAAAGGTACTTCATAAATGTTCTATTTCTTTCCTTCAGTCAGTCACTTCAGTTACTTTGCATCTACCATTGCCAATTGAGTTCTTTCAGGGTGCAATGCTAAAAGCAGTACTATGAATATCTAAAGGCTATGAATCTCTAAGGACTCTGTCACACTCCTTGCCCTCTACAGAGAGCTAGGACATCTCACCACTCTGTATAACTAGATTAGTGTTTTACAGGTGTAATTTCATCATCACACCCTCCTGTCATCACACCATCCCAAGGTCTTCCCAACTCCCATCCCCTGTGTAGCTCTGTAATAGAAGTTGCTAATAGGAAAGCATGAGCACAGAAGGTAGAGTCAGAGAGGCAGGCATATTCCCAGGTGTTCACTCGGATTCCCTTTTCTGGATCTGGAAATCTAGAAGGAGTGGCTTCTCAGACTTCTGAGCTCTGACTTACTGCCCACACTGGATTACAGGCAGATGTTATAAAGACCATTTATCCAGCCTGGACCTCCAGAGGTTTTTTCGTATTCCAGGAATAATAATGTGTTACTACTTTTCTACTAAATACTTTAGAATACTCTAGAACTTACTATAATGTTAAATTTTCTGTTTGTTGTCTAATAAAAGCTGAGATACATGATACCTTTCAACCTACATTGCAATTTCTGTTGAAAATTCTCAGAAAGATACAACTGCTTTTAAGTAGTCTGTTTCATCTCATTTCACATGGAGGTCTCTATTACTGGATTTCAAAAAATTTCATGTTGAGACTGTCAGAATTGTAAGCTCTGGGCCACACTAAAGGGGCACTCTAGGCTCAAATTGGCCCGATGTCTCTTCTGTATTTATGTTTCCAGGAACAATTGACATTACTATTTTTAAAAAGTACAAGACATTTGATCCTACCATTTTTTACCATAATTTTAATTTTTCTTCATGAACTTCTTTGGCTCTACATTATGAAGTTTTATTTTTAATTAACAAAACCTAAATAAAAGAAATGCTACTTTGGAGACGATAACTTTAGTGCTTACTAGACCCCTGCCCAAAGTCAGGCTTAGGTTCCTTTTCACTAGCTAGGGTGATTAGTTTTACCTATTGTCAATGTTAAAACTGATTCTGAGGTACATAGTCCATTTTAAGCCAGACAAAAAACTATGCTTGTCATAAATCAGTGTAAGGGACATTATAACTGATTTTTCAGGTAGAAACCCCAAGTCTGGGAACTCCAATAGAATAGATTCAACCATCTCTCCCAATAAGCCAATTAAAGAAGAGTATTGGTGAATGAGAAAAATGTACTCGATGTACACACTGGAAGAGAAACCAATAAAAGGGTCCAGGAAATCCTAAGTCTATCTTGTAGGCACTGTTATGAGCTTTCGATTTAACAAGAGGAAGAATCAGGAAAGGGGGAGGCAAGAGATACGCCTATCTCAGCAGTCCTGGTAAAGCTACTGTCTTGATCATTTTCTCCTACCAAGTCGGCTATTACTGCTTAAGGAAATCAGTACATTTCCTATAAGCTGGTAAGTCTTGTTACTCAATGTGCCTGCATTTGGTAAGTGGCCTGTCCTGTAAGAGTTTGCTGTCCCGGGAATCCATTATGACTTCTAGTTAGGACAACCTTCGTGTCTTTACCTTGAAGGGAGTGATAGAGGCTAGGTATCACCCATTTTATACAGACGATACTTGAATGATGATCACGCTTTTGTAGAATAAAGCAGGAGTCTGGTCCAAAGCAGAGAATACAGATACAAGTTAAATATAAACCTTCCAGGCTCCCATATTACTTTGGGTTATCCTACAGGTTCTCAAATCAGGGGATCAGTGCTTTGTGGCAAAAGTGGTCACTGATTGACAATGACCTATAGTGTGACATAAGTTACTTAAAATAATTTGCTGTGTAGTAAGTAGGAGCTGACCTCATAAGATTTCTAGTTTTTATTACTACTGCCCTGCTTTTACTTATTTGTTTTGATTTTATTTTAGCCTGGAAGACACCTAATTTAAAGAACACTTTTAATAAGTCAACCTCAATACTAGGTGATGTTCACATTAAAATCATTTTAGGCATTATTTTCCTCATATTTTGGATGAAAAGTCAAGGTTCCAAAATATTAATCAGTTTTTCTAAGATAATTAACTAGAAGATTCAGCTCATGTCCAATATGTAGTCTATTTGCCTCTTAAATGAGTAAAGTTCTCTATTGTTCTGTTCCATAAGCGTGCCCCATTATGTTTTATGTTTTCTAAGAAAGAAAATGACTTCATATGAAAAAGCTTTCCTTGTAACCTACCGAGCTAAAAAAACAATGATTTCGTTGTTCACTTGCCGTACTCTTTTATCTCTTTAAGAGACTTGATTAAAAATGAAATCCTAGATGACCAACCCCTTGCTTGCATGGACATCTTGTACAGGTGAGTCACAATAATTATTTTTCCTGTCAATCTAGTAGAAGTTGGAGCACTGGATGCCAGCAGGCATGCTTGTATGCACAGCACTATGCAATGCCTCTTGCTTAGAGGACATTCTTCAGTGTTTTACTTAAATCATATTAATTTTTCTAGTTCCCTTTCATTCCTTACTTTTTATTTGCTTTAGAAATACAACGTTGTTAAAAAGAAGGACACTAAGAGATCTCTGTACATCTCAAAGCTTAAGTGAGAGTCATACCACAGAGCAGTTACAGTATTCATGAATGCGCCTATTTGCCATCACAGGTGACATTTTTGGCACAGGAAAACCAAAGCAAGAGCTGGTAGGGATCAAGATCCAATGTCATAAATCATGTAGGTGAAGACTAACTGTAAGATGTTTCACTTAAGAGTTATGTCTCTGTTGGAGTGTCCTCCTCACTCTGTTTTCTTGTTTGGAGATCTTGGTCTCTTGGTTCCTCTTATAGAAGGTATCCTCGTAAGGATCACTCAGTTTATAGGTCTGGGACTCCTTCATACTACAGACCCGAAAGGACTCAGGATAGGTAACTTGGTTTTCCTGTGCCTCATAAGTCTTGAATGGAAAAACTTCAAGGACTAAGATCGAGGATATAATCTTAGTAAAAGGCTCTTGAATCTCAATATGTATGATGTCAGAGGTTGCTGCTGCATGTAGTTTTAAAATACTTCTGCCTTTGCCAGAGACCCATCTGTACTCTGGTCCCTCCTGCCTTCCCCTTTGTCCTATTCAGCTTAGCTCTGGGATCTGCCACCATCACCCCTAACCCTGCTTCCCTTTCTACCTGCTTTTGCTCCAGGAGAGGTCACATTACCATCCCACTCCCGAGACCCTTGAATCCGATGATAAAAGACACTCACACACAGCTTGTTACTTTATCACTTGCCTTCTAAGCACAATTGCTGAGTGCAGCTATCTTCCGCCCAGAAAATGTGCCCTTACCAATTTATTATCTCTGTCTCTCCTCCTGCCCTAAACTTAGTGGCTCATTTCACCTAGCTCCTGCCAAGCATCTTTGGCCACCCTTCTGTAGCAGAAGCCACAGTCCCTAGCTCCCTCTGAGGCCTTACATGATTGTTGCGTTCTTCTTCCTACAAAGCATAGCAGGAGAGCCTCTCACCTTCTTTGTGTCTGTCTTTTTCTCCTGAGACCCAAAAGTACCACCTATACCTTCTGCTCAGCAATTGGCCTCTAGCCTTTTTTATTGACAAATCAAGAATGAACTGGTTTTTAACATCAGGATTTCCCTCTACAGGTTGCTCTGGGTATTTTTATGGAAACAGCAAGGCTTGATTGTATCTGCAAAGAGTAATGACACAATAAGTCAGTTTGAACAGCTTCAGTCTGAAATAGCATCTTAATGTATTTGAAAAGCTTTGCAGCATATTTATTTGAGGGACAGGGTTTTTAGGAAGCAAGACTAGGTTCTTACACATCTCACTAGACAGAAGTTCTATCACTGAAGTATATTGTAACATGGTAGAAGGCTTCATATCTTTGCTTAGTAAAGTTTCTGAATTTTAAGTGTTGGACATTAATATTCCTATTATTCTTCATAAATATTTAACTGTCACACTAAGTTTGGAGACTTTCATCTATACATTACACTAAAAGTTCAATATAAAAGAACAATGAGAAATATCAAAATACATTCTAGACCCAGGTGTCCCACACAAGAGCCTAGGGCCAGGTCATAGTCATGTCCGCGCACGTGTACACACACACACACACACACACACACACACACACACACACTACACAAAGTTGGGGAGCAGGGGTCTCAATCTGTACCTTTCAATTAACTGAATCAATGGTTGATAACCCCAGAAAATTCATATTGATGATTGATTGTGACCACAGATTTTCATTATATAATAATAAACTATTTCCATTTGTGCAAGTGAATTGAGTATCCAGGGTTATTCTGCCTGAGTACCAGGAGAATACAGTAAAAAGTGATACATCTATCTGCCAGTTATTCTGTTCTGGTGATAAATCAATTCTACTTACATTGACTGTATTTTATGCTTTAGATCCTGTTCGTTTGCTGTCTTTTGTTATATTCAGTCACATCTTGACAAAACATTGGTTTGTTTTCTCTGCTTTTCTTGTCTCCTAAAATATTAGTCTAAAAGATTCTTTTCCATAAGGTTAAGTTTAAAACTGATTTCTTTTGGAATATCACTATATCAAGCTTAGAGTATTTGGCCAATTGCCTGCCAATAATCCTCCCTTATTAGTGAGATAGTTATCCTTAGTCTAAACAAGATTTTCTTATGGATAAGAATAGACAGATGATTAACCACCACACACTGATATCAGATGCTTGTGGCAGGACCTTAACAAGGTGCTGTTTTTTAAAAAAAAATGTAGACTGCATACTAAATAACATAAATTTAAATATAAATCTTTGCAAATGTATTCAGGTACTATATAGTGACATGTTTGTCAACAGTGTTTGCCAAATGGGCAATTTCACTTAATGATGTTGTTTGTCAGTATCTTAGTCTGCTCAAGTATGTTATATGATGTCTGTATTTGGAAGTTGCCTAACCACAGGTTTTTCAGAATGCCAACCACATCTGTACACAAATAAGTATTATCAACTAATTTTCTTTGTTTTTGGAACTCAAATAATGCATTAAGTTTTTATAAGACTGAATTATGTTTTAAACACACAGGAAGACATAGTAAAGTGTTTTTGTCTTCACGAAGAAACAAAAGCAGCAAGGAGCTAGTGAAGCTTTGCAGATAAATTACTTGCTAAGTTAAGATAAAAAATGTGTCTTCTAAAAGTTTAACTAACTAGGTACATATACGCAAACATGCCTTAAGTGTCTAACAAGCTATGGCCAGAGTAAATGTACAATATTCAAGTCTGTCAATAGTGGGTCCACAAGCCTAGCTGTAACTAAAACAGGTTGAAATCTAATTAGAAGCAGGAAAAACAGATGACTTAAGATTAATCACAGTTATTTCCAACACCAAATTTCCTCTGCTGTTATATATTAAAATATAAGTTGAATATTTCCACACATGGCAAATGAAACTGAGGAGCGAAGCAGGCAACAGAAGGGCTGGTTAACCTGACAGCTGAGCTACCTTGTATACACTCCTACAGGGAAGCAAAGTACTACACTTTATGATGTCTCAGCTCTGAGAGGTGTAAGGTCACCTAAATTTATTTAGGCATGTGTTGCTGTGCACTTGGAAGGTAGATTCAGGAAGACAATACATTTGAGGCAAGCTTGAGCCACATGGTAAGTAAGACTAAACAATAAAGCAAGTAAATAAATAAATAAAAATGACCTACACTGATGGAATACATGTGACAAGAAACCAGATGAAGAAACTAGCTGGAGGAAGAAAGGGAAGGGGCAGAGGGAAACAAATCAGAACTCTAATGACACATGTACGAGGATGTTTAATAAAACCCAGAACTTTGTATGTTAAGTTAAAATACTAATAAAGAAAATAAAAGCAAGAAGGAGGAGGGAGGATAGGATAGGGGTTTCTGGGGGAGGGATGGGGAAAGGGGATGACATTTGAAATGTAAAAAAATAAAATATCCAATTAAAAATGACCTACATATCCCTATTTCTTAAATTTCTATACTGACCAGGAGCAGTGTTGTTTTACATAATCTCTGCATAAGATTTACATACCTTTGTCTCTATAGTTACCCAAATGAGCTATTATTTTGGAGACCTGTTGTCTGTTTGATCAAGCTTACGTTTTTAAATAATAGACACTGTATATTTGATATTCTAGACAAATTGAGGGCAATAATTTTCATTACAAATGAGTATTCATTTGACAATTAGTATGTTAGTCATTGTTATGAAATATTATTTAATATTATTCTATATTATTAAATTCTTCACATTATTTCCTCTTACATGAAATCACTAGTCAGATCCTCTAAGTTATTTATTCTCAACATTTCTTCTGTCCTTATCTTTCTCTTTTAAGAAATTTTAACATGTCACTCAAAACAAGTACAAGTATCTGAGCTAAGAAAGGTATATTTTATGTTAATTTGTAATAAAAATAAAATAAAACATTAGAAAGAAAGTTGTGACTACTTAAAAGTAAGAAATGAGAAAGAGAAAATAAAATATCTCCTTTGTATAAGAGCAAAATCACCAAATTGACCTACAGTCTTTATAACTTTGTTTCAGTTTAAAATTCATCAATTAAAAATCACAATACAGGAGACAGTGAGAGAGATATGGGGCACATAAGGGAATAGAAGAAACCAGGGAAAGTGATAGAGAGGAAAATAACAGTGAACTTAAGAACATGTGCTTACTTTTTAAAAAAAGAATGACAAGAAAATAACACATGAGGAATTTCAAAAGAAAATTATTGGAAGGGTAAGAATGAGAATGAATAAAATATCTAATATCTTTTATGTTTGGAGATTTCAAGAGTTTTAAAACTTCACTTTTTTAAAGTCAAGATTTTTCAAGATGTAGAACAACATTATAAGATTGACAAATGACATTGGATTTGACAAGGAGAAAGACACTGGCGAATTTTGCCAGGATGGCAAGGGTTCTTTGTGGGTGGTGATACCAGATTGTAGTGGGTGGGTATACACAGGAAATGGCATATAAATCATGAAGGGTTCGGAGGTGCTTACATAAACTAATCCTACCACTTCACTCAAGTTCTCCACAATCTAAGACAATGATGTATAAATACAGGAAAGAGTTAGCCAGAGATCACACGGTTAAGCTCCTGTCAAAAGTTCTTGAAAATAAATCAATTGGAAAGCACAGGAGCTCTCTGACCTCTGACATACACACAAAGGTATTCAAGCTCAAGGGGCTGGAAGGACAGGGCATGTACCTTACAGAGGTAGACTTTGCCTAATCTGCTTCTCCCCATTCTCTTCTTCAGATACACATAACTCAAGACTAAGCACTCAGCTACTGTGCCCGTTTCCACCTTGAGAGAGAGGCTAACTTCTAGGTATTACACTTCCCAGAGATGTGCAGTGAGAACTAAAATGCTGATTGTCTTTTCTGGAGACCATAGTCGTTTACTCACAGTGAACACTGGGCTAGACAACTCAGATTTAATAGTTTATTTTGAAACCTTGACCACTGTCTTAGTGAAGAGTTTAAAAATTCAAAGAGATAGTATAATAGAAAGTCCAAGCCTGCAGATGAAGGACAGTGATTGAGTAATGTCTACATGTGCAAGTAGGAGGGCTAAATAATGTCAGCTTTCTCAAGAGAAAGTGAGTTGTGTACTGAGAAGCAGGGTCCTGAGCCAGTCTGGGAGCTGGAGGAGGGAGTGAAGATTAATTTCTGTGAATGTGATCATGTACCCTTTGTAGAGTAGCATGGAACCATGTCCTGTGTTCCTTTTTGCCACTTACAGCAAAGAATTCTGGGTTAGGTAGAACACTATTTTCATCTGTAATAAGGCTTCACCATTTTCTAATCATTTTTATTGTCTCAGTGTCCCTTTGAGAGGAGGGTCTCAAGTGATATGTCTTTGGAAGAAAGTCTACAACCTGTGAAAGTTCCAACTGTTAAATAACATGAGTAAAAGGATTATGATTGCTCTTTTATAGGGCTCTTCAATTCAAATTATGGTTCTGATTTTAAAAGTATTTTCTTTCTGCGGACAAAAATGTTCATTTGTTAATAGAGCTAAGGAATGGTGAATGTGCAATTAGCTTCACTTCTCTTTTGTTTCTACTGATAAAGATGAATAAGGGTATATTGTTCCAGTGTCTAATGAGTTTTGGGCTCTGGAAAATTCCAAAGCCTAATTATCAGGACTCCTGAAGACATTTTCATAAACAACAAGCCATCTACTTAGAGCATAATTGAAGCAAATGAAGAGGGAATAAAATAATTATTTAGCAGCTGGAATATGAGGCCTAAATAATGAGGGGAATTAACATCAGGTAAACTTCACCCTCACAGTCACAATCCCATCAAGATCCAAAGTAAGGCTCATAGACATCCATAATAATACCTTATTGGAGAGCCTTGCAGGGTAACTCTTACATAGCAGCCATGGGAGAAAAGCACTGTTTATAATGTCATAGTCTCTGTTGCCAAGGCAACAGCACAGCCAGCAACAGAGACTGACATTTTGAAACACACATGTGATTTTATTATTTACCAGTTACAGAGAGGAGAGCAGTGATACCATGGTAGCTTAGAAACATCTATTCTAATTCTGCCAACTTTTTGAAAAACAGTCAACGCAATAGCCATATGTAAACATACTCAGAGAAATAGGCAGACTCTTTTGTTCTATCATTCATTTACTTGCTCAATAACCTTTTACCTAACAAGCACCTCCTGTGTGCACTATACAAATGGGTCTGTGTGTAGGCACAAATTCTGGTTATAGGAGGTAGCAATCAATGTATGAGATAAAATAACCTTAAATAGGGAGAAGTTTGTACTTCTTTCAGCTCCAACCTCTATCACAAACCTTTAGATGTTCCACTTTATACCTTTGTTGTTCCTATATCTCTTTTCTCAAATGTTCATTGTAATGTATGTATCCCTCATGATACTATGAGAAGCCAACAGATCCTAATTAAATAACTTTGAAACAGGCAGTAGCACATATTTCCCTCTAGCCGATTTGCAAGAGCATTTCAGAACAGAATGATTCCAAGGTATTAGTGCCCCAGGGAACATACACTGGGAAAAACTGCATTAGTGTCGACTTTGGCTTAGAATAGTGATTACAGTAGAAATAAATGTATGGGTTACAGGCACTCAGAAAGTTGTAAGGTATACCCCACAGTCCCACTGGAACAACTCATTCATAATTTATGAATCTCAAAGGTAGTACTGAACCTTTCATTACTTCTTTAGAGAAGCAAGCACTAGTGGGATTGTAATCTGAAAATACTTCTTAAAAGTGGATCCATTTTCTTCGTGCACCCTCCTGATGAGCTAGAGTTTAGTAACACAAAAGCAGGCTCCCCTGCCTGTGCTTAGTGATATTTACATAAGTGTATGCCACAGTCTGTCTCAGTAATGTTATTCATTAGAACAGAAGTTCAGTCTAAAACTTAAAGAAGATAGCAACTGCCCAGATTTACAAGAGCAAGCGGGGAAAGGGATATGGCTGAGCTACCAAGAGAGACTCTAATACGAAGTTGGCTGTCAGCAGGTACTGTCTATCCCATGCAATCCCAGACTGCAGATATAGTGAGAGACACCACACAGTCTCTATAGTGCTAAGGCTCTTGCCTCAGTGAGTTATTGCTTTTAAAATCTCTCTCCTTCAAGAAAGTTGAAGACGCCAAGATTTTTCTGCCTGCATTTCTTATCAATTTTATTCCCTCTGCTTCCTTGCTACCTAGGAATTCAATTTAATTTGTGAAAGGGAGGAAAAAAAATCATAGTTCTTACTTCCCATAGAGAGCTAGAAGATTAAAAGAACCATGTGGAGTCCTTGCTGTGTAGAGACTGCAAAGGTGTTATTAGATGGAACCAGTGCATAATTCTGAAACATGCTGCAGCATCACAGAGTAAATTGTGTTTGCAGGCAGGTGCCTCTGAATAGCAGAATCGCCACAGCTACATGTGGAGGACAAAACCTGTGTGATGGTTTCGCTCAAAGCCTTTCTCTCAGCTTGGCACAGGGACAAATGTCTCATGTAGTAAGCAACAGAGCAGACCCTATGCTGAGAAACCCAGTAATGTCTGCCTCATTCGGCACCCTCAGCATATGTTCCAGTATTTTTATATTTATTTCACTCTCACACTTCACTGATCTCTTAACTTTGTAAATTAACCAAAGAGATGACTCAGTTTCTGACGAAACTAAACCTGGCTGTCTGCTATAAAGATGAAGGTTGTCTCTGTGGATGGAATACTATTCATTGATGCTGGATGTGGTTAAAACCCCAACTGGAGACTTTTAAAAGTAAGCAAGAATATTCTTTTTAGTCATTAGAAAATGACTAAAGTCAAGCCATTAGAAGAGACCAAGAAGAACTTCCAAGCCTCTTGATATAAGGCATTTTTCTTTCAAATTTGAAATACTAGATGAGGTCCATTGATACTGTCACAGAGTAAGTAAAAATGAGCAAGCCTACAGCGATGTATAGTATCAGGTATGTGTGGGTTTGAATTTAAGCTTTTCTATATAGGGTTATATAAGGTGCCGCATCTGCTCTGCCACAGGGCATGGCTGCTCAGGGAGGTGGGATGCGGGAGTTGATGAGCATGCTTACTGTACTACACTGTCATCAGGCTGATGTTGGGCTATAGGGAAGCCTTGGGACACTGTTTTGGGGTGAGAAAGTGCAATCTGAGGCACGAGACAGCTGAAGCAGGCTTGGGGTTCCCCGGGCCTGCTAAGAGACGGGGGCTGTGGAGTTCCCAGGCTCTTGGACATCCAGAGGCCTCTGGAAGTCATGGAAGAGATGAGAAACAAATCTGGGCCCTCAGACTAGACCTAGCAGGAACCTGGGGGAAAAGGGGAGCTCTGTCTGGTCCCAGGGTCGAGAGAGTCCTTGGCTTGATGGCAGCAGCTTGGGTATTGTGGTGGTTCTGGCTGACAGTACAGAAAGGCCTTCTACTGGAGAGTAGACAGTGACTCTGTAGGAAAAGGCCATCTGCATGTCTCCCCATGGCGGATTCTGATGAAAAGAGGCAGTCCATGGTTTTAACGCATTTATTGTCATGGCAGAAAGTGAATGTGTAAAATCATACCCCACTTCTCAGTGTGGGCCTGAGATTAAATACCTTTTGCAGGGTAGAATGTCTGGGAAGGAAAGCTTATTGACTAAGGCCTCCAGGCCTTTAGGTACCTCTCTAAAATGGAGATCTGTCTTGAGCCACAGGCCATGTCCTCTACAGGCGGAGAGGCTTGTGGCATTGCCCTTACGTGATTTATGGCCACAAAAATATGGGGGCTGTGGCTACATGACAGGAACCTGGTGCCTGGAACCAGGCCAAGCTTCTACCATCCCTTCAGGGTCTCTCGGGCTTCTAGCCTTAGCTCAACTGGGGTTCAGGCTACCTCTCATGGTCCACTGTCTCACATTTCTAGTTACCAGCTATGTGTGACTTCCTGACTTTACTAACCTCCATTTCCTTCCATAATAATGCTGTAAAGATCAAGAATTTTGTGCCAAACTTTGCAAATACTTTAGCATATAATATATTCATCACTTATCAATCATTGTTTCCTAGTGTGGATAGTCTGTTGACTTTGGTTTTAACAGTATGTATGCAGGCATGTATTGTGTGCTTGAATCTGTCTTGTAATTGAAACTGAAACTGTGTAAGAGCTATCACCAGAACATATTTTTGGCCTAGAATTCTACTACTCTTTACATACAAAGATGAATTAGACTACATGAGAAATTGATTTGTCAGTTGTGTACGTAGGTCACAAAAATAGTATAAGCAAATTTGAGAAAATTGGGATATGTGTGTTTTGCCACCAAGATACTTAGAAGTAAGAATAGTCTAAATAACACAGACCTTTAAGGAGATACCAGAAAATATAAGTACCAGAGTATCAGTGTGGATAGCTTTTTATAGTCATTCACTAATATTCTAGTCACTAAGTAAATGTAATAACGAATCTATTACCTGTCTCTCTTAGTTAGTAGCTATCAAAGATATATGAGTAAGGGGTAAAGTCTTTGCATTAAGAAGATTTGCAGCCTTTGATGAGAAATAAAGGCAAAAATCAACACCAACACAGTATGAAAGAATTTACAGTGAACACAAACTGGGCTGTTTGTTTTTAATGAGTAAGAGTGGTATATCTCCTGTATTCACAAATAAATACATAGACATGGTCTCTGTAATTCTTACATAATTTTATTTCTAGTTTTCATTTTTTTCTTTAGAGATCTCCTCCCTAGGAATATCAGTTGATATACATGCTTGAGACATATTTTCTTCAGTATACATAAGTTTTCTCATACTTTTTAGATCATATTGCCATTTGCTCTTAACATCATCATTCACTTAGAAGATGATAAATAGAACTTAAGATAAAAAGAATCACACTTACATTAAAGTATTTAAAATATATTTGTGTTTTATGTGCCATTAAGTCAAATAAAATTAACCTTAACACTTAAATGGTTTAATGCAAAAAAAATTAGGAGTTAAGTTTGATAGTGTACATCAGCAAACCCAGCATTCAGGATGCTGAAGCAGGAGGATTGTGGCTTTGATGCTAGCCTCTATACAGGTGAGAACTTGCCTCAAAAGAAGTGCATGGTTTCAGGTTCTGAAGTAGCCATATTGATCAAAACAAATAGTCACTCTAAACACACCCCTTTGTCTTCCTCAATTTCTCTCTTCCCTCATCTCCCCTTTCTTCTTCCTTCCATCATTACCATTATTTTCCTTCCTTCCTTCCTCCCTTCCTTCCTCCCTTCCTTCCTCCCTTCCTTCCTTCCTTCTTTCCTTTCTTTCTTCCTTCCTTCCTTCCTTCTTTCTTTTCTTCCTTGCCAACTTTTTCAAACTTGTTTGACTAAATTACGCAAATAATCAATCATTTCTATCCTAAGAAACAACTGACATTCAAATGTAAAAACTGATGTAAATTTGGAAGTTTTTGCTATTCCTTTTATTCTACATAGCTTTAAAATGTAAACAAATGGTAGACATTTTAGAACATGAACTATCTTAATAAATTCTTTGAGGAAATAAATGACAGGAACACAAAAGACATCAATTTCTGCCTCTGCTATCCACACAGTGTCTCCTTAAGGGAGTGTCTTTACATTAGAATATGCTACCATTATTACTGGCAAAATTTAAAAAAAATGAGAATTTTTTTCAGAAACACCTTACTAGCCATTACAGTTTTAAAAAGTAATATGACTGATCTTACAGAACAGGACATAGGATGCTGAGTGGGCTAGTGCCAGGCACATCTGAGGAACCCCAGGACTCCAAAGGAATCTTTTGAAATTCTTTGAACTAAGAAATCCCTAAGGTTCTCTATAGTGCTAACAGCATATGACTATGGGAATTAAATAATTCACACCGAATCATATTTCTCTACACAAGGATGCCTTTTGCTTTCAAGGAATAAATAACTAAGTTTCCCTTCATGTTATGGCATTTACTTTCTTTTTATCAACAAAGTCAGTAATATAGAATCAAATTCCATGAAAATTATTCATGTCCATAAAAATGCAAATCTAAAATGTAATGGTATCATTAGACTAATAGATGATCAATGTTGAATTAGTGAGGTTATTTTCTATACTATTTATGAAAAGAAATATTTTCACTATAATTAAACAATAGTTAACTCTTTTCATACAATAGTTTCCCTTCATATAATTTCTCTTGACCTAAAATGCAATTGCCTTTATTATTTAGTTATATTTTGCAACTTTTGTAGATAATGAATATTTATGGATACAAAATACCACATGATATTAGAAATTTAGTAAATCAATATTTGCTTTTAACACTTTAATACAAAGAAAGTTACAACTTTCATTCCTAAACTAACACCATTACTATAAATTACTTACCTTGGGAATGTCACTAAACTCTTTGTATTAAAAAAAGGGTTCCAGCTAATGTCTATATATACATATATATCATATATATAATTCATGACAGTGAACATGCTATTGTTGTGCAATGGTAGCTCATTGTGTTCCAAGTATTAAGGGAGGAGATATATATGAGATTTCAAATTTCAGGAGACCGCATGACCTTACTACTGTCATATGAAAAGCTGTGAATTGAAATGGGAAAGGATTTCCTCTAGTTAGTTGTGCTAAAATTGTTGATGAAGCTTCTCCTTTAGGGATTCCAGCCATAAGGATTGAGTCTCTGTGCTACGCTTACCTATGGATGAGATGGCAAGGAGTGGTAAAAGGGAAATCTTTGTAGATATTCCTTAGCATGGGGATATAAATGTGTCACACTGTCTCCTTTTTATTAAAGAAGTAAAAATTGTTAAAAACAATAATCTGAGGGACACTGTTGGGAAATAACTGTTGTGAATTCTGTCTTTCTGATCTGTTTTGAGAGTGACGGCTGTTTCTTTACCTCAAATTTGTCTCATCTTGCCTTCACTGACACTTTTAAAACTAGACTAGAAAACCTAGTTCTTTGTGAATCTTAGGTGTCTTAGCTCTGTTGGAAATATCACCATATGTTCACACGTTATCTGTTCTCAGCATTGATCATAGTGAACATATTATATTTTGTGCTTCAGGAGGAGCCTGAATATGCTTTGAGATCTGTGGCCCATTTAAGACAAGTGAAAAGAGCTGACTATTTATTATGCTCATCCAGAATAATTTTTGGTTATTTTAAGCAATTTAAGCCATATCTCCTTATCTAGTTGGCTAAAGTATAGAATAATCACCAATGGTATTCAAGTCATCTGCCTGGTTACACTATTTAAGCTTAGAGGATGTCTTTATGATTGAGAAGAACAAATGTCATGAGGAATGTCTGCCACATCTACAGTAGGAAATGGAGACACTTGCAATGCATTTGTTATACTTCTGTCCAAGAAAAGATTTATTTTCTGTTTAAGAGTGCATTTATTTTTCTCAGATAGAGTAGGAAACTATTGTTTTACATAGAATTCATCAGAACCCCATTTTCCTTGAAGGTTATCATTATTGGGATCAGTATGAATCACATGACTTTTGTAGTCCTTTAGTTTAGTTAAATAATCATCATTGAAATCTTTTTCAGGTAATTTCCATTTTTATTTTGTTGGAATTATTTGATATTTGCATACATTTGGGAGCAATAATTTTACATTTTATTAATTTAATATGTCATATTATACATGTGGAGGGCAGAGGACCCTTGCAGAAGTCAGTTCTCTGCTTCTGCCATGTGGGTCCAGAGGACTGAACTCTGGTTGCCAGGATTGGCAACAAGTAACTCGACCTGCTGAACCACCTACCCATTTCTGTTGTGAGTATGTAAATCATGCCACACTTTCTTTTAGAAAACATCTAGTAATATAGACAATATATCTTTCACATTGATGGAAAACTAGCAAATGATTCAACCCCATGAGATACATATGTGATTTTTTACATTATTCATTGTCTCATGTATGAAGTTTTTATACAATTCCTCTTTGAATGCAGCATAAGAAAGCAATTAGTTCTGTTCATTAAGCAATTTGCTTTTAACTGCTGAACACTAAGATTAAGAAATTCTTTGTACTGAGTGCTAAGAAACACAGATACAAAGGTTTCAGAATTTATTTCCAAACTTGAAAATTGAATGTAAATGGCTTTTAACTTGCAAAACAGTTTGCCTTTGATGGTGTATTAATGTTCTTTGGTGCTAATGCTCAGATTCCAGTATTGGAGACATTTCTAGCCCCCCTTTTAGAGATTGTAAAGTCAGGTGGCTATGCATCCTCTGCTGAACAGGCTATGTGGAGAGCCACTGTTTCACAAAGGCCTGTAGTTCTAGGCTCCAGTAGACCAGACTTTACCAAAATGAAGTAACTTGTGCTACATGTTACATGACCTGAAGCTGTAAGGAAGCTGTTAAATCCTCAAAATCAGGCCAGACTTTCATGAAGACAATATCAGTTCACCAATATGGGTGAGTACAGTTACTGGAGTCCTGATAATGAGAAAGTCCCTTCTGCCTTACCCTCACCTGGAAGTTGATTCAGAGAAATGTGCATCAACAAATCTACTCTGTCCATTGTTCCACTCTCTAGTGTCTACTTCGTAACAACCAGCTCTTAAGTCCTGCCCAATAAAATAGCATGTCTTATAGATTGACACCATGCCCCATCTAAAACCATAAGAAAGTGACAATTTTGTCTTTGACTGTCTTAGAATGAAGCTTGGCTCAGTTCTAAAGTTGCAAAGAAATGAAACTTGATGCAAATGTGTTTTATTTTATTCACACCCTTTTTCCATTCTAATTTTCCATTTACACTTCTTATGTGATAGTGTTATCCTGAGATTTGCACAACTCCTGCCCACAAAACTACAGAAACAGCAACTGAAGCAGAGCTCTTAAGCAAGCAATTTATTGAGGAAACAAGATTTAAAAAAAATAATAGCACAGTGGGATGAGAGACTGAAACAGAGGAGAAATAGTCAACTCATTGGTATTGTGCCAGCACTGGTGTCACTAGTAAACAACTGGATCTCAACCCTACCATGGTGATGTGGGATATCATAGAAGGTATACCTTAGCATCTTACTTAATTAGGCAACACAGGGACAAGAATCTTTCACCATTAGCCGAAATGTGTCATAATCTGTGTCATAAGAGCTCACATCTATCCTTGCAAGGATATCCAAGAAGTTGCAAGCCAAACCCAGGAGATACATAGTATACCTGTTAAAACTCATTGCAGGAGAAGTGCATAGCAAACACGTAAATCAAGTGGCTGGGAGGATAAGAGATGTCATGCATGTTACTAGTCTGGTAGGATCCTGACCATCAGACCTCCCATTTCCTCTTTCTGACTCAATTGTATGTTCCTTAGTACTTGGACCATACACTATTCCTTCCTGTGGTGAAAATAAGAAGTAGCAGCAGTAAATTATTGGTGATTAAACTAGTATATTTTCTCATAAAAGAATGTATTTAATGGGAAATAATATAATTGTGAAATTGAGTATGAAGTTGCAAAGGTAGAGATATAGCATTGCTTTGGTGACTGCTTTGAAACTTCTAGAGTAGTAAAAAGCAGATTTATCAACATACCAGGGATCTATGAAACATGACTTCTGTTTTGTCTCTGCCAGAATAAAAAATATGCTATATTTTTCAAGTACATATCTTCCTCTGCTTGTTTTTCTTTCCTTCTAGCTAGTAAATCTTCTATAACTGATCATCTTCCTCCATTTGTGGAGCTCAATAAAAGAAACAAGAAAAAATCACATCTGTCTGGAATTGGCCTATGAATAAAAATGTGTGAGGAGGCTTCTCAGACCTTTTGAGAAAACTCCAAGTAAAAAATACAAGAGTCTTACAGTCTCTGTCCCTGCATTACATGGGTTGTTCTTGGGATCTTCTTTTGTGCCCCTCCCAGGTATAGTAAGAGAGTGGGTTTACTTTAGATTACTCATCATCTTACTCATTATTTATTATTCAGAATGACATTTCCAAGCGTGAGTTATCTTCATGATACATACAGCCTGAACTGATGTGATCTTGCCCTCCTGACTATGTAAGCCTAAATTCATATGACCTTGCCCTTGTGACTGTATACAGCTCAAATTTGAGTGAATTTTGCTCACATGACCTTTCTTAACTCTCAGAACACCCTCATAATATAAATTGCCTGATGCCCTGAATAGAGTTGGGTATTGCATGAGACTTTAGTCTGCCTCATTCTCCCAGGTTCATGCCATCAACTAGAACAATAACACACATCCAAATGCTATACTCATATAGCTTCTACAGAAAATCCTAAGCATCTCAGTGGTGTATACATTCTATATATCTATCCTTAGAGGTGTATGAGACCTATAGCACCTATGGTTAAGGCATCATCAGCTTATTGGTTTCTTCATATAGAATCATATGTAAAAGTTGGTCCTTATTCAGGTAGATGTAAGACAGGAAAACAAATATTCCTGCAAGTCAAATTTAGTGGTTAGAAGCAAATTTGATCTTGCTCCTGTAACATTTTTCTGTCTTTTTCATTTTTGAATAATTTTAATTTACTTTTCTAGATCTCAGTTTCCACAATCGATATGTTTACAGTAATGGGAAACTCATAGGACTATTGTTAAGATCAAATAAGGATATGAATAAAAATTACTGTCAAAGAAAATGTAATCATAATGCTAGTTAAAAGCATGCTGCTACAGCAAGAGACAGAAGTAGAGAACTCAAGGGCTCAGAGAAGAAATGAAATGAAAATGTAAAAGATGCTGTGGTCAAAGAGCAAACAAACACAAACACATCCTTACATATGTTCTATTTACAAAGCCTGGCCTCTTACTGACTACATCAACACTGGGTTCTAGGAATTTTCAAATTCAGTAAGTTGTTCTTGCTCAATAAACACTTATAGCTACAGATCAATGACTCTAGCCCAGTGTTTTCTATTGTTGATTTTGGAAGAATCAAAGAAAAGATTTAAAGCCTTCTGTAAAACGTTCCAGTAGCTACAGTACCTCAGTATACTGACAGTTGTTGTTGTTGTTGTTTTACTGTTTATTATAATGCTAAGTGCTGGCCCCCAAGATCTAGAGTCTGGACGTAGCCTATGGAACCCTGCCCCCAAGTTAATTCTAACTGGTGAATAAAGATGCAGGCAGCCAGTGACTGGGCAGAAGAGAGATCAGTGGGGTTGAGTTTTCACGGTCTTGGGGAGAGAAGAAGCCACCAAGAGATAGAGAAGTACGTGCAGGAGAGGGGAGAAGAAAGGAGAGCAGCCATGTGATAGGAGCCAAGAAAATGTGGCCCAGAGGGCTGCCTGGTTGGAGTTGAGAACAGCCCAGATAGACCATAGTAAATAGTGAGTGATGGCTTGGGGTTATCGATGGGAAAGTAGATTCTAACAACATGCAGGGTACGCAGTCACCCAACTATTTTACTGCATAAAGCATATTAAAATATAAAGGTTGTGTGTGTGTGTGTGTGTGTATTTTGCATGTCATCTGAGAACATAAATGGTCAAAGAAGTGGGAAGAAATCCAATGCTGGGATTTTTAAGTATTTTATTAACTGTATCAGTAGTCTTGAACTTTCTCTTTTTCTCTCACCTGTTTTAACTCTTCTAGCTAACATGTAAACACTAATGGACTGACAAATGTTGCTTTGTCAAGAAAGGTGCAAGATAGGTATTTCCAAACTCAGAAACCTTCTTGACTATATTTTGAATGCAGGGACCATTTATTGTAAAAGGTAAGTTGTTCTTAAGTCTGTTTCCTGGAGCCTGACCTGCCCTATCCCATGACTGTGGCTTGTTTTGAGAATACCATGATCCTCTCTCACTCCCCATAATCACTCTCCCCTAATCACATGACAACCAAATGGTGTTTGGTTTTTGCTTTGTTTGTTTGCTTGTTTTTTGTCTCTGTAAACTTGTTTGTTAACTACTTGCTATTTTGCTCCTTAAAAGGGGTCCAAGAATGTTCTCTTTAACCTGAGTTAGGATTCAATGGCTGGCCAGCTCTTGAATGTACCCCAATAAAATCAAGTTTGCTACAAATTTGGCTTAAAATTATGATAGTGGAATTAATAAGAGATATATTTTAAACCAAAAACAAATCACAGGCTTTGAGAACTCCAAGAGTAAACCTGAACCACATGTGGGTCCATGGGTTAGAGGTTGAACATATCTGTATGATAAACACCTGGAAGCATTAAGAGATTAATAAGGCTACATATCTTTACTTTAAATAGGTAATGATCAAAGATAATGCCTAGATGTCAGTTTTACATTAGCTAATCATAATTTTACATTGATCATTGTATCAGTTACATTTTCTTTTGACTTCTAGTAACACTCTTATAAAACGATAAGATAATATTTCTAGTTTTATCAGAGATAATTTCTTAGAGCAAAGTTTGTAAATATGTATTCCTTTTTTTCTTTTTTGTCCTGTTATGTATTTGAACTCTTTTATGACTGAATATAGAACAATTTGATAGATTGTACAAGCTGATATAGTTTTAGGGGGCTAAGTTCTCAGAATTCTGATCGGCTTGGGATGTACCTTAAAACTTCCCAGCGTCGTTTGTAGAATTGAGAACAACTTCATTTTATTTTCATTGTTTAAGTTATGATCAGATCAGGTACATTATTGAAGTCAGAATAAATTTCAGGGAGACATGAAGATTTGGAGCAGGGAAATAGAGCATTTGGTGAAGTGTTTGCTGTGGAAATGTGAGAATCTCGGTTTGAGCCCAAGAACCAACATGATAATGACCAAATAGACAATCCATGCTTACATTCCAGTGCTGAGAAGGCAGAAACAGGTATTTCCCTATACTGATTTGGCAGTCTAGCTTAATGATGATGACCCAGGCCAGTGAGAGACCCTCTCCCAGAAAACAAAGTGATAGCCATGTTGTTGAGTCATAATGGGTGTAGACATTTTTAGGATGTAGAGTTTCACAGCATACTTTCTGTTCCTCTGGCTCGCATAATCTTCCTGCCCACTCTTTCTCAATGAGCCTTAGATGGAGGAGTTGTTTAGAAGAGGTATCAGTCACATATAACAACAATTAAAGAAAAAGTGGCCATAAATTTGGAAGAGAGCAAGGGTGAGTATATGTGAGAATTTGGAGTGAGACAAAAAAAAGGAGAGAATAATGCAATTATGTTAATTTGAGAAAAAATATTAAAATCAATAGACAGCTCTTGAGGAATGACACCCTGAGGAATGACATATCTTTCTGCCATGTGCACGTGTACTCTTACATATACATCTACACACACACACACACACACACACACACACACGAGCAGAATCCAAAATATCTCCAATAAAAAATGAGTAAAACAAAGTGTTCGTGATTTCATTTCAAATACATGTCATCCTTAATTAGAAATGTAAGTAAAAATTCCCTTGAGATTAACTAGAAGCCTCATTAGCACTTGAAGGCTATAACAATTCAGAGATGTAATTAAGACATCCTAGATTTTATTAATATAACTACTGTTGTATTACATGAAGCATTTCTTCCACATGGCATTCTCAATAAATTTGACTTCTCAGGACCACTTCCAGTTCTACCATGCTGTTCTCTCTCTCTCTCTCTCTCTCTCTCTCTCTCTCTCTCTCTCTCTCTCTCTCTTTCTCCTTTCTCTCTCTTTTAAAGATAACTTTTTATTGAACTCAGAGTACATTGTATTGGTGCTAAAACCAAATTACATTCTTGAAATGACTATTTAAATTGCATTTAGCTTTTTCCATTGATATATATAGTCTTCATTGAAGAATATAGATCAAAATGTTATATAATATTTCAATAAACCAAGGAATATCAGACATCTCTGACTCATTTTCATGTAGGGCATCTGTCATGATTCCATATAGGCTTCACAGCATGGCGGGAAAAATGAGCCACAAAGAGAAAGGAAGGCAACACAAGCATTTTCTCCCAACATATTTGTATTCATTCTTCGGGAATTTCACAACAGGCACTCTACCACATGCACTCTTCAGTGCCTCTGTGTGTGCCCTCATCCTTGTAACCTCTCCTTCAGCAACAACAAAAACCAAGTCCAAATTATGTTTTCTATATACTTACTGCAGTGTAGTCAAACTGTCAGTGACTTGTCCCTTAAGTAGAACTGAGTCCTTCCCATCCGGCACCTTTGTCAGAAGCCATCAACTGAAGTTGGCTTACCCTTGAACAAAAGAGTAATAGAACAATATAATATTTTCCTATTAATAAAATTGGATCACTTAATTTAAAACTTTCATTGCTCATGTTAATATCAAACAAAATACTATTAACATTTGAAAAAAAAAGAATAAAACTCAACTCGGCCTGATTTTATTGTAACTAGCACTGGACAAAACCTTGTAGAGTCTGGTCCAGACCATTTTTCTTTAGCTGTATTTAAGTGGAGTGCTACTTTTAAAAATAAGCATTCAGATAAGAGATAACGTGACCTTGTGAGTACAAAAAGCTTAAGACATGTTCACATTGAAGCTCTTTGCATAGTACATGTAGCTTCATCCGTAAGCTTAGAAAGGGTCTACGGGAGACTGACTGAGGTAAACATAATGCCTATGGATGTTAGGATTGGCCTTGGCCTAAGATAGCATAGAAGTCACGTAGGCTGTAGTAAACCACAGGTGACATCACTCTTAAGAATGGGTTTTGTGCCCTAAAAGTAATGCTCAAGGTTTTAAGAGGAAAGGTTCTGAGATAAATAAAGCCTAATTTCTAGGAGATAGAAGCAGAACTTGTCTCATCAGTTAACAAATATCACCATGTCATAAAATTACATCATTCTTGGCATTCAAGGCAGAGTAGCTATGCACCTTATTCCATTGAACAGGTAAGCCGTGTGTTTAACTTTCCTGGCTTCTCCAGATATGATCTGTGTGCACGAGGCCTTTTTGTCCTCTATAGGCATCTTTGGACAATTGTTTCTGCCAATCATTCAAACAAACTTTTGCTACCTTTTCTTTTTCTTCTTTTTTTCTTTTTTTTTTTTTTTTTTTTTTTTTTTTTTTTTTTTTTTTTTTTACTGTGTGAGCTTCCATATTAAATGGACCCATATGGGCTTACTTGCTGGTTTAGCATACAATGGAGGATTAATTTTCTCAGTCAAATGTAGAGAAGATAAGATTTCATAGGGTGGGACTGTGAGCACAACTTCTGCTGAGGATGAAGAGAGTAATTCTTCAGGTGAGGTAAACCCTTGAAAATCAGAGGGTTCAAAGTTCTCAACTTCAATAGAATCCTCCCATACATCTCCATCCCAAGTTACAAGGTCTTATTCTACACCAATCAGTGCCTTTACTTTAACCACCAACACACTCGAGAAATGGGACTTAAATTTTATTGTTATTTAGTCTTATAATGAGGGCTTCAGTTTGATTTTCCACAGCCTTGTGGCTTCTGGAGAGAAGATACTTTTCCCAATAACACTTATAAACCATTAGACTATTTGTGTGCATCTGGAGCCAGTCAATTTCACTAAGAAGTTAATCGTCTTTCTCTATATTCTGAGATGCTTGAAGCTGATTAATTTGAAACAAAGAGTTTATTCTTTTCCTATGTCATTTTTATCTTGAGATGCTTAGGAGCAACCAGCCTGCATCATTTTCTGTATTTTCCATAAATGCAGAAAAAGAGTCTAAAATATTTTAGATACAGAGTCACCAAATCTATTGCCTTTTATAATTGGTGAGTGAGAATAATCAAATTCATTTCTCTCCTTAGCTTTGTAAAAATAGTTCACATCATAGGTTTTTAGTATTCTACAGAATCCCAGGAGAGGCTTTAATATGTGTAGTGACTTTGGTGATTCTACATCCTGATAAATTGGAAAACCTAGTATAGATACTTCAAATATTTATTCTTACAGTTCTTTTAGCATATACAAGCAAAGAAATGTAGATACAAATATGTACTAAAACATTAGCCATAATTTTACTTTATAATGTTCAATGGTAAAAGTGGTGTTTCAAAGTATTGAATTTATATAGACTTTCTATATAGATTAGTTCTTGTACAATCTGTATTAGTCAGGTTCTGTATATCAGTAGAAGTCATAGAATTAATCTCTCTGTATGAATATAAAGGGGTATACTAGAATGACTTACAGGCTATAATCCAGCTAATCCAATCAGTAATGGCTGACTATAAAAATGGAAGTTACAAGAATTCAGTAGTTGCTTAGTTCACCAGGCTGGGTCAGCTAGCCTTCAGTACATGCTAGACTCTTAAAGAAGTAGGCTGTAATGACAGTAGAGATAATGGACTTGCTAGTGAGGGTGAAAGCAATCAGGCTAAGAGAGCAACTTCCTTTTTTCCTTGTCTTCTATACAGACTACCAGCAGAGGGTGAGGCCCAAACTAGAAGTGGATCTATTCACCTCAAAAGATCTAAATTAAAGATGTGATTTCTCACTTTAGATATCCAGACAAACAAATATATAATTGAATCATATGATACTGAAATATGTGTGGGCTATGAACAAGGATTAACAAACGATGATCAACTTAGTTGTTCAAATTTGTATAATAAATAATCATAGACTGGAAAACATACAAACAATGTAAATGTGAGAAGTGCATTCTGGATGTTGAAAATGAGACAGTTTAAGTCTCAAGTGCCAGGAGACTCCGTGTCTAACTGTTTCTTAGTCCAGAAACATAAATGTTTTCTCTGGCATTAACTTGGGAGACAGTATGGAGTACTCTCTGAGACTCTCTTAAAACAGTATTAGCCCCATGTCTATCTCCTCCAACAGACCCCAAGTTCAAAAACACACTATCACTAGAGAGAATATCGCAACCCATAGATTTGAGGTTGGAAAAAACATTGTCTCTGGCAATCATTTCATTTCTTATGTGCTCACTAAACTGGAGTAACAAAAAATGCTTATGCTCCTCACTTGATCTAAATATAGATAAACTGAAAAGAAAAGGCTCTCTATTTCAAATATTATTCTTCTCAACAGTACATTTGTGTAAAATATTCTGTAGAATTCTCAGTTAATATTTTAGTTAACAAGTTTAGATATCTAATAGGTGTCCTAATCTGCTCTTCATGGATATAATTAAAATTACTCAGAATAATGTTTACACTTATATTTTTCAGACCAAGTTACGTATGAACAATCAAACCATTTAATTCCGTGTCAGAATGTTTATTGGAGTTTTCTCTATGGAGTGTCACTGACACTCCAACACATATGAGTGTTTTGTTGGCAAGGTAGTGATGGTAGAACACCAAGTTTCTCTGTGTCTACCTTACAAGGATTGAGAATACTTCTCAGTTTCTCAGTTTGGCCTAAAATTAAACTAGTCAACCACCACAGCTTGAGCTTCAGATTTAGTTAATTAGTCTTATTCTTCCAACTGTACTGTTGTTGACCCTGTGGGAGATTTTTCTGTGACAGACTGCCTGTTTGTGCCTTTTGATTTCTCTGGTAAAATGTGAAGCACAGTATTTTCTGTCTGCTTTCATGTTACTGTTCTCTAAAACTAAGAGTCTAGATTTATCAAAACCCTGTCTCTTGTAGAAAAATTCCTCTATTTCTGATTCAACATGTTTGGACACATAGAGCTTATCCACACAAAATGGCATGGAAGTTAAACTTTAAAATTGAAGGATAATCAAAGGTAGTAGACAAATCATTGCCTGGAATTCACTGCAAGGCATATGCATGCAAGGAAATGTAGATACAAATATGAAGTAAAACATTAGCCATAATTTTACTGTATGATGTTCAATGGTAAAAGTGGTGTTTCAAAGTGTTGAATCTATATAGACTTTCTATATTGTCAGCAACAACTTTTTACCTCTAGAGACACAGCTGTATCAGTAAATATATCTACTTCCATCACTAAGGCAGCAAACAGAATACCTACACAGTTGGAATAGTGAAGAAACAACATCAGTCAAGAAGAGAAAGAAGTCAAGAAACCAAAAATGATACGATAAGCCTCTGGGATTTTCTCCTCTAAACATCAAGGGACATCGAACAAAATAATACAACCTGAGCCATATGTGAGCAAGAAGGAGAATTAACAAGCAATAGGCAATATGGGAATAGAAATGCTTCAGTGTATAAGGAATAAAAATTAAATAATTCAGATTATGACACAATAAGAAACAACTTTTTGTGTAAAGATAGAGTTCAGGTACAAGTAGACGATCACTGTCTGGACTGCCCTCCACCCCCAGCCCCTGTCCCCCGTTTGTAAATGGGCATGCCTAGACTTATAAGACTGAACCAGAGACACAGAGATTTCTATGAGTAAAGAGACTTGAAGCTAAAGCACAACATATCAGCTCATAATCTTCACATAGAAATACTAGCACCTGTCAAGGATATTACCAAATGACGCCCTTTGACTATATTCTGACTCATCTCAGTGCTAAGTCCCTTCCTTCAATGCTTACAACTTCTAAGCCATGTGGACTTCTCACCAGCCTATCCCCACTCTCAGTGTGTTATCTCAATATTTGACCCATGCACTTACTTTTCAATTGAGTCTTTAATTCCTGTAGAGTTAGAGACTGTTGCAACTATCTGCAGCCTACATATAATTACGTGAAGTGTGATGTTGGGCTGAGTACTAAAGAATTAGTTGTGAAAAATGAAAAGAAACAAAGACATTATATTTGTCGGAGTCAGTGAACTAAAGCCTGTAAAACTGATAAAGCTTGTGATTCTACTGGCATTCAGTAAGCCTTGACACTGTGAAAAGGCACAGTATGATACTCTATGCGTTTGGTATAGTTGAATCATTACTGTTTGACTCCCCATGCCTACATTCCTATTTCCTATAAATGACTCATATAGAGATAAACAAGGGTAGCATGTGACTGGAAGATGGGAGTTGAACAGGAAAATGAGAAGAAATAAACAAAATTACAAATAAAGTAGCATCATTTCACACTATTAGAAAATTCTGTTATTTTATTGCTATTTTCCCCAGTGCAGTTCTGTAACTAGTACTATTAGCAGAGACTAAAACAATGTGCCTCGAGAAAGGGTGTGAATAATACTGAACAAGTTGTTAAATGAGTGTGAATAAAGTTTGGTCTGAAACTCCTTGGAGTTTCTCAAATTTAGTCATGAGTGCTCTGATCTATTTTTATAATTCAAATTTTGTATGCTAAAGCCATTCCTCACACTCAAACACTTCCTTTAAGCTCATTGCCTTGCAACATTGTGGCACCACACCCTTTAAATAGTCAGCTCTCCAAAATAACTAACAGAATTTTCCCACAAAAGCAAGTAACTGAATGGTCCATACAACTTCTCCCCATCTTGAATATGGCTTATTGTTAATAACCATCCTCACGTTTGATGCCAGGTTTTGGCCTGTAGACTGGCAGCCAACTGGGACTCTGTCCTCTGACTTAGCTGAATGAAAGTCTTTCATCCTTTGTCTCTGACCTTGTTCCTGAGCAACCTACTTTTTCAAAGTCTTGTTCTGTTCAGACCCTCACAACCAATCCATCATCTACTATATTCAACCAAAGAGGGAAAGTTAACCTTTATTTTAAAAAGAAAATAAATAAAAATCTTTATGTATTTGAACACATTTAGGTATGGTAATCCCTATGTTCCCTTATCAAATAAAAGTTAATCTATTGTGGTATATTTAATTCTATATTAATTATTCCAATGTCTGAATTTCTTCCTAGATTTTCATTTACATATAATCAAATGCTACACATTGGTATCTGGTATAGTGAAAGACCATAGACAGAATAGTTGTGTTATAACTTGATATCACTGTTGATACCAATAGTTGATATCACTGGCTAGTGATATCACAGATACCACAGATAGGAAGTGCATCATATGATATTGACACAGACAGGACCCTTAGCAAGTGTTTTTTTTCAGACTGTATCCAAGTCACTGAGTAATACATGACTGTATAAGACAGTGAGATCATTATTATAGAATTTTCTGCAGCAAAGCTTCCTAGAAGTAAATTAATTTTCAATACTACTTAAAATAATTCTTGATGATAAAGTAAGCCATACAATCTAATCTACATACCCAGAAGGGTAAAAAATAACAGATGTAAGAGACCAGTTACATAGAAGGGTTAAATACTTGGGGTTCAGAGAGAAAATTGTTAGGTCCAAACCTCAATGTTGATACCTTAAAATGGTTAATCTTGAACAAACCTTTTAACTTTCTTCACCTTAAACTATAGAGATTATTAGAATGATGCTATACAATATACAAGATCTTATGAAAATTGAATCATAGGAATCCTAAAGTCCATAGGGTAGAAAGTATTTGATAATACTTGTCAAATACTTGTGATATTGTGTCATAATACTTGTGATTGCCACTGTAGCCGTTAATTATCTCTGTGACCAGTGCAATCCACAGACTCTATTAGGAGCTCTCTGTTGGCTTATAGTCTATAAATCCCTTCTGTCTTGGATAATATCGTCTCCTTAGAAAAACTAAAAAGGCTCCCTTGACCAAATGGCAAGCAGTTAAAATCTGCCTCCTGGTGTCTTACACATTCTAATATCTCTAAGCTCTAGGATTAAATTCCTTCCCACCCCAGGCTCACATTCTGAACAATGTGTCAAACTGAAGAAGGGGGACAGTAGGGACAGAAATCTCATCATGCTTATTATTCTCCAACACTATTCAGAATGTAATACCATTTGTCTGGCGCTGCAGTAACTCCCAGCAAACCTCATTCTGTCACCAGAGATACAGCCTGTGAAAGCTTTGCTGTGCTCGCTGTCATGCTATGCAGCTTTCCTCTGATGCTTCAGCCAGAGCACTTGTCTTCCACAGAGAGCACAGCAAAGGCTGTTCAAGTAGCTTTTCTCTTCTGAGCTCTCTTTTATGACTCCTTTCTCATTTAAAAATAGATATAAGAATCATTGGCAGAATTCACTTAAAATCCAGGCTCTTTTCTTTCTCTTGGTAATAAGAGAATATAGCTCAGCAGACCATCAGGCTTACCATCTTGACTCTGTCACTTATTAGATATGTGATATTAGATATCTGTAAGGTTAATTGCTTTTTATCTCTGAACTTCAGTAAACAGATGTAATTATGATAGTGATTTAAATGAAATAATGCTTTTAGTTACATGTAGTAGCTTTTCTATTGTGGTATTGAATACCACAATATAGTGACTATTGCTGTGTTTCCCCCGTTTCAGTATCTGACATGTCCTTTGCCTTCCTTCTCTTAAATTATATCAAAATCTTTGTGATATATAATAATTGTGTGTCCCTCCTCCTCTATAAAATCAAAATTATTCCCTGAATAGTCTACTTGAAATTATTGGCCATTTCACTAAAACATGTCTGCTTTGGTGATCTTCCACATTCCTTGCAAGGCACTTACTCTGATCTTCTGCCTAATTGTCTGCAACACCATGCATGCAAAGCAATTACTCTTTCCCGTTCTTAATGGACGTGGGCAGTATTCCATTAATTCTTGTCTGTAAATGGTACTCTTCTGAAACACTAGAACACTCTGGAGGAGGCTCCTGGAGCCTCTGGTCATGTTTATACTAAGACAACTGTGAAACCAACTAAAGTGGTTTCTCAGGATGTGGAAACAAGCCTCTGTCATCTCAGTCACTCCAAAGCCTTTCAAAACTGAAATGAATCACTGGTAGTTATTGCTCAGAATGAGAAATGGGGGGGGGGGTGTGCTAATTGCCGATAAAATGGCTAGCACTGCATGAAGCCATGCTCAGTGTTATAGGCTTCATGATCAAACCAGACAGAAGTACTTTCTCCCTGGGAGACCTTATAAAGTGGTTTAGATTTTCTTTATCTTTTATCAGTCTAAGATCAGGATGGTAAATAAAGTATCACCAGGAAGATATATATAT
>NW_021604565.1:20304125-20328669 GCF_004785775.1 Grammomys surdaster | reverse complement strand
ATACACACACACACGCACACACACACACACACACACATACACACATACACACACACACAATCTATTCACACACACTTCCTCTACTGCCACAGGGTTACCTAGAAGGACTATCATATCCATGGTGAAATAGCAATAGCATGATGGCTTTTATTTAGTCCTTGTTACCCTATCATGCACAAAACTGCTCAAGAGGTTTTCTTTTTTTTTTTTTTCGAGTAAAATAGTTTGTATCACTTTTGTATTCAAGTAACATTTTTTTAAATAGAGCAGACCTTTCATTTTCTCTTTATATTGAGTATTTTCTTTATTTACATTTCAAATGATATCCACTTTCCCAGTTTCCCCTCTGAAAACCCTCTATCCCATCCTCCCTCTCCCTACTTCTATGAGGGTGCTCTCTCATCCACCTACACACTCCTAACTCCCCACCCTCGCATTCTCCTACACTGGGGCATCAAGCCTTCATAGGACCAAGGGCCTTTCCTCCTATTGATGTCAAACAAAGCCATCCTCCACTACATATGCGGCTGGAGCCATGGGTCCCTCCATGTATACTCTTTGATTGGTGGATTAGATCCTTAGGAGCTCTGGGGGGGGGAATCTGGTTGGTTGACATTGTTGTTCTTCTTATGGGTTGCAAGCCCCTTCATCTCCTTCAGTCCTTTAACTTCTCTGCTGGGGACCCTGTGCTCAGTCCAATGATTAGCTGCGAGCACCTGCATCTATATTTGTCAGCCTCTGGGAGAGCCTCTCAAGGGACAGCTATATCAGACTCCTGTCAGGAAGCACTTCTGGGTATCCGAAATAATGCCTGGGTTTGGTGTCTTTATATGGGATGGATCCTCAGGTGGGACACTCTATGGATGGCCTTTCCTTCAGTCGTTGCTTCATACTTTGTCTCCATATTTCCTCCCTTCAATATTTTGTTGCCCCTTCTAAGAAGGACAGAGGTATCCACACCTTGGTCTTCCTTTTTCTTGACCTTCATGTGATCTGTGAATTGTACCTTGGGTATTAGAAGTTTTGGGGCAAATATCTACTTATAGTGCATACCATGTGTGTTCTTTTGTGACTGGGTTACCTCACTCAGGATGATATTTTCTAAGTCCATCTGTTTGCCTAAAATTTCATGAAGTCATTGTTTTTAATAGCTGAGTAGTACTCCATTTTGTAAATGTATCATATTTTCTGTATCTATTCCTCTGTTGAGGGACATGTGGGTTGTTTCCAGCTTATGGCTATTATAAATAAGGCTGCTATGAACATAGTGGAGCATGTGTCCTTGTTATATGATGGAGCATCTTTTGGGTATATGCCAGGGAGTGGTATAGCTGGCTCCTCAGGTAGTTATATGTCCAATTTTCTGAGGAACTGCCAGACTGATCTCCAGAGTGGTTGTAACAGCTTGCAATTCCACCAACAATGGAGAAGTGTTCCTCTTTCTCCACATCCTTGCCAGCGTCTGCTGTCACCTGAGTTTTTGATTTTTAGCCATTCTGAGGCTAAATCTGAGATGGAATCTCAGGGTTGTTTTGATTTCCATTTCCCTGATGAATATGGATGTTGAAGATTTCTTTAGATGCTTCTCAGCCATTCAGTATTCCCCAGTTGAGAATTCTTTTTTTAGCTCTGTTCCTCATTTTTAACAGGGTTACTTGGTTGTCTGGAATCTAACTTCTTGAGTTCTTTGTGTATATTGAATATTGACCCTCTATCAGATGTAGAATTGGTAGAGGTCTTTTCCCAATCTGTTGGTTGCCATTTGTCCTGTTAACAGTATCCTTTGCCTTACAGAAGGTTTGCAATTTTATGAGGTCCCATTTGTCAATTCTTGATCTTAGAGCATAACCCATTGATGTTCTGTTCAGGAAATTTCCCCCTGTACCCATGTGTTTGAGGCTCTTCCCAACTTTCTCTTCTATTAGATTAAGTATATCTGGTTTTATGTGGAGGTCCTTGATTCACTTGGACTTGAGCTTTGTACAACAAGATAAAAATGAATCAATTTGCATTGTTCTACATGTGGACTGCCAGGTGAACCAGCACCATTTGTTGAAAATGCTGTCTTTTTTCTACTGGATGGTTTTAGCTCCTTTGTCAAAGATCAGGTGACCATAGGTGTATGGGTTCATTTTTCGATCTTCAATTCTGTTTCACTGATCTACCTACCTGCCTCTGTACCAATACCATACAGTTTTAAATATCATTGCTCTGTAGTACAGCTTGAGTTCAGAGATGGTTATTCCCTCAGAAGTTCTTTTATTGTTGACAATAGTTTTTTGGTATCCTGGGTTTTTTGTTATTCCAAATGAATTTTAAGATTGCTCTTTTTATCTCTGTAAAGAATTGAGTGGGAATTTTGATGGGGATTGTATTGAGTCTGTAGATTGCTTTCGGCAAGATGGCCATCTTTGTTATATTAATACTGCCAATCCCAGATCACGAGAGATCTGTCCATCTTCTGACATCTTCTTTGAATTCAGAGACTTGAAGTTCTTGTCATAGAGATCTTTCACTTGCTTGGTTAGAGTCACACCAAGGTATTTTATATTATTTGTGACTATTGTGAAAGGCGTTATTTCCCTTATTTCTTTCTCAGACTGTTTATCCTTTTGGTAAAGGAAGGCTGGGATTTTTGGAATCACTTAAGTATACTATCATATCATTTATAAATAGTGATATCTTGAATTCTTCTGTTCTAATTTGTATCCTTTTAACCTCTTTTTGTTGTCTAATTGCTCTACCTAGGATTCCAAGTACTACATTGAATAGGTTTAAAATGTTTTTATTAGTTTTTTGAGAATTTTTTACAAAAGATTTTGATCATGTCCACTTACTCAGTGCCTTTGAGTTCTATCTGAACTTCTTTATCTATCCAACTTCACTCCTTTTTTTCAGTGAAATCCATAAAGACCAATTTATGGGGTCTAAATATTCTTGGGTGTGTGGCCTTCCACTGAAGCATACTTGATGTAAAAACAAAACAAAAGAAAACACAACAAAAAAAATCCTCTCCCCCTAACAGCTGGCTAAGGAGCTATTCAAATAACATTTAATTCCATTCCAAAAGAAACATAACCACATCACTTGACATGTATCATTTAGCCCCATCTATCCTTCTTTCCTCATGTTCTGTCAGTTATCATCACTCTTCCTCTATATGCTCACTAGGTGGACCCATTTCTTCTATACTCAAGGACCCTCATGTGTGAGTGTCTCTCTGGGGAACCCTTGTCTGATTATTTGCCTACTACCTCTTCTGTTTCTTCAAAGTCAGCATTATAGCTGCAGTGAGATCATTCTTTATCTCTTGTTGAAACTTCATTCCCTTTTTCATTCTCCTACATTCATTGACTATAACAGTTAAGCAACCTCTTTCTGTTCTGGTTGTAGCATGAGCCTCACCCTCCAGAGAAGATTCAACATGACACGACGTCTATGATTTATCACTGGGTAATGCATATCTCATGTAATTTTAACCACTCCTTGTTTCTCTTCTCACTTAATATTAGCATACTACCATGCAGTGAAGATAAAAAAGTATGGAACATACTGAGAAAGGAGCCATGGAGGAGACCAGAATTGAATCCTTATCTGTCTGACTTAAAACTCATGACTTACTAAAATAAAGAAGTTCACCATTCAGCCAGGCACAACATTATTATTGTATTTCTTACACAAAACCTCCCTCATAAACTACAATATAGTGGTTTAAGTTTCTAATGGGTAGACCAGAAATTAGAGAAAAATCAAACAAATCAAAATTGCCTTCTTCCAATACTAAATAGTAACTGATAATAAATTACCTGTAGCTTAATTGTACCTATAGTAATTGTTTTCATGAGGCTTCTATTGTATGTGTCTGTTGTAAAAGTAAGAGATATATAATTCATAAGCAATGTCCCCAGGATATTAGTGAACCTGTGCACTGATTCTGCATCATATTTCTGACTACTGCACATGCCACACCTTCATCACTAGAAGTAACCTTCAACCAGTAAAGACAATAGAAGTTTATGATAACTTATAAGGAAAAAAGAAACACTGAATGTAATCTTATATTATTCATGCCCTCTCAAAGAAGAAGGACCATATTATCTTAAATAGTCAAAGGTATTGTTTTCTAGTTTTTTGATCACCCTGGAACTGAATTCAAGACTATTACTTTCAAATGAATTTTAACAACTTCCATTGCTTACAGAAAAATAAAAACACAAAAGCATTGAGCAACTTTTCAGACTGTAGTGTCACCACAAACACTTCCAGATTCTAAAAATTTATTGCAGAATTTTGCAGCGACAATGTCTTCCAACCACTGGCTTTTCAATTTTTCTGATTAAAGATCAGCAACATGGTTCATGGAGAAAAGGTTTACCCTTGTTTGAATACCTGAAATCCTCAAAGTAAAAGAAGAAAACAAATTTAACATATGAGCAACTAGGAAAATTAAAAATGGCTTTCTGGTTTCAGGATTGAGATAGATGATAACATTCATGTCCTTTCAGTACCTGTAGTCCCAGTCAAAAAAAATGTTCACCATTTTTCATGTGAGAATTTTGAGCTTTTTAATTATCCTGAAGTACAAATATGATCTCTGCATTAGTCTTCTTGTGTTTCTAAAACAAACAAAAAATCATAAACATGTGTGGCTTGAGCAGCAGAAATTAATATTTGTGAATAGACATTCGAAACTAATGCTCTAAACAGTTGTGTCTCTTGTGGGACTTACAGAGGGCACATAAGATGGGCAGAGACAGATTGTAAAAATACTAGTGCCATTTTGAGTTTCTTTTTTTTAAGGACAGGCATCTTTCAAGTCTGTGATACCATTTAACCTTGTTTCCTTAGAATTCCCAACAGAAAATACAGATGTTAGTGATTTCTGTCCAATGAATTTTGGATATGTAAACTTTCAGACCCTAAAAGTCAAATGGATTTTAGTTTTAAGTTACTTAATACAATGCATGTGTAGTTAAAGAAGCAGAAACATCAAAAATCACCATTTAGAGGCCACTGTCTGTCTCATATTGTAGTTAAGAATACTCATGCTTTGTTTCAAGGAAGTCAAATCTGTTTTTAAACACCAAACACAAGACAATTAAGAAATCAGATAGCTTTGCTATTGAAGGCTCAACATTTTGCCAATAGTGCTTCCATTTTTTTTTTTTACCATAATGATGGAGTTGGATACATGTCATTCCAAGTTAATAACAACTATAAATGGACAGTAGTGGATCTTAAGTTTTGATCCACTGGACTCCTGACCTCTGTGCAGTTCTTGTCTTCAATGCTTATTCCAGGCACAACACAGGTTAGAGGATCTCACTTCTTCCTTCATCGAGATGAATTTCCTTTCACAGCACTGTTTTCTATATAGCAATAGCAAGATTATCTCTATCCTTCTTTATAGTGTTGGGGATTTGGAAGAAGTAATATCCTTATGCACATTTATTTCCCTATTTCCTAGAAGTCAGAGCCACAAATGCAGGAATGTTATTTGCAAGACATGCCTTTGAGTGCTCATAAACTTCTCCAAGATAATGCCCACATTCTTTATATTTGTAAATAAGGAAAAATCATTTGGAGAAAGAATGACATAGACAAAAAACCACCATTGTGCCCTCACTGTTCATTCACATCCTTATTTGTCTCTTAATTTACTGTGACTCTCAGTAATCCAGAGGATTTCCTGTAGGACTCAATCAACTGAGAATGAGAGGTAATTAACAGTTATGAATATTTAATCTGGGTCTGATGGACCAGGACTCCAATTTCAGTTCCTTGAGAGGTTAAGGCAGAAGAATCACAGCCTCAGATCTGCCTGATAGATATAGTGAATTCAATTCTAGATAGAGTAAATCAGAAAGACCCTTTTTCAAAATAAAGTAAACAAATAAATAGGACTGAGAATACAGTCCATTTGTAGAGCACTTTCAACCTGAGTTTAATCTCAATATCACAGAAAGAATTATTAATAATACTTGCAAATTATCTTCTTTCATCAATCAATTTTTTGTAATCTTTTTAAGAAATAAAAGTTAGCTGGGTATGGTAGCATAAAACCTTTATCCCAGCATTCAGGATGCAGAAGCAGGAGAATCACTGTGTGTGTTCAGTGCCAGCCTGGTCTATATAGTGAATTCTAGATGGGCATTGGCTATTGAGTGGAATTCCTTCTCAAGAAGGAGATGAAGGGGAGGAAAAATAAAAAGAAATGAAGGAAGAAGAAATAAATGAAAATGATATGGGCATTTAAACAGTATCACACTAAAAAAAAAAAATAAAGAGACGAGGACATGAAGTTGGAGGGGGAAGATGTGAACTGGGACTTGAAAGGAGTTAAAAAGAAATTGTAGAGGTTAAATATGATTGGAATATATGATTAAATATGATTGGAATATATCATATGCATATGTGAAATTCTCAATGAATAAATAGGAAGATATTAAATTAAAAAAAACTATATAAAGTAGAAAGACTCAGAGTGAGATAATCCAATTGCACACTGGGGTGATTGGTGGTTTGGGACATAGAGCCTTAGAAGTATCAGAAGACTATGTGAAGGATTTAGATTAGGTAAAGACTGACACAAGAGTGAAAACACAAAAGAACAGTTCATTTTATATAGCTACATGTATGCAGGCTATAACATCAATGGCTCTATAAAACTAATGTAGTACAAAAGACTCTGGCTAGGTTGGAAATATAACCAGTGACCTGGACAATATATTAAAATGAAAGGAAAATGTGCCTCAAAGTCCTCAAAAAAGAATCTTCAGGCTTCAGAACAGAGGATAGTTTTTAAGTAATAGTATTGAAAACACTTTCTTAAGTGTTCTTAAATGTTTAAATCTATAAATAAAAATCTCCAACTTTCTGTAATAGTCCATGAATTTGAGAATACATGATAGGTCTTAGTTAGATTTACTTTGTATGAACATAATAATATTTTAAATTTGTACTTGCACCTCTGACCCATGGGATTTTTTTGTTTGTTTGTTTTGGTTTGTTGTGTTTTGTTTTGTCTTTTTTGCTTAAAGAACTTACTGTCTTATTTACTTTCCAATTGCTGTGATAAGACACCATGACCAGGACAGTTTATAAAAGGAGTCGCTTATTGGGATTTATTATTTCAAAGAGTTGAATTCATTAACATCATGGTAGAAGCCATGGCAGCAGGTAGGCAAACATGGGAATGAAGCTATAGCTGAGATCTTTATATTTTGACATACAACCATGAGACAGAGAAAACTAACTGTGAATTGTGGGAAGCCATGACAAGGCCTTACTCTTGGTAAACACTCATCCTTGGCTCTCCTATCTACTATTCTTCTTTCTGCTTACCTTCCATGATTCACTTGCTGTATTTTCAGTTCTCAGAACTTCAAACAAGGCCACATAGCAATCCACCTTAGTTACCCTTCCTCCTGACCTTTAGATTTAGCCAACAACCTGCTAGATAGATGTTTTAAGAACCCTTGGTAATGGCAGGGCTTTGTGAGAACAACAGGTATAACCTAGTTAGACCCCACAGCTGCAGCCAGCTTTCTCCACCAGCAAAACCCCCTTTCCCTTCCTATCCCTTCCCATATCCTATTTTCAGAGTATGTAACCTGTGTGATCAATAAAATCTTTGCCAGCTTGATCAGACTTCTTGACTTGTTGTGCCTCCTTATTTTCTCACGAATCTCAGTCCTCTACACAGGGCCTAAGGGTCTTACTTGATTGTCCAGCTGGCCTGGACAGTGAATGATGTGGATGCTGAAAACTCAAAGTCCATCTCCAGTAACACACATCCTCCAACAATGCCACACCTACTTATCCTTCCCAAAAAGTTCCACCAGCTGGGGACCCAGAAGAAAACTATATAACTATATGGGAACCACTCTCATCCAAACATCCACACTAAATAAACACACTATTTAAAAAATTAGTCTCATGTTATTCATGTGGTAACCCACCAGATATTTCTTATCCTGGCTTCTGTCAAGGCTCTAAGAGATGGTTGTCTACTCTTTAAAAGATTGCCTCAACTACTTTATCCCAAATCATCTGATCCCAATAGGGCATCATAACTAATGATTTACAAGGACTATAAAGGCTCAACTATTTAGATACCAAGTAGAACATATCTGGCATGGTTGGCTATTTTTGCTACCTAATATGACTTCTACTCCGTCTTTATTTCTCTCATTACTTCCAGGTAAAACTGATCATAAGAGAAGTGGGATTTGTTTTCTAATTTTCTTTATATATATTATAGTTAGCGCTCTAAGTTTTAGGTGGGAACATTGCAGCTTAAGTTCACTTACAGGCTAAAATAGCCAAAGCATTATGTTTTGGCCAAAGAAAGTATTTGATAGAGATTTTTTTTAATAATTTATTTTTTTCAAATCGTAATTTTTACTCACTCACACAGGGGTTACAAACACAAAAAGTCAGGACGTGGGGAAGGGGATGACACTGGAGCGTGGGTGTTCAGGGGGAATACAGATATCTTTCAGAACAGAGTATTGGCTGGATGAAGGTTCAGGGGACAGGTCGCTATGACTCTGCCTATGATTCACATATCCTTATCTAAGTATTGGTATTATCCGACAAGGCTACCTATTTACAAGGTCTATGACTACTCAGGCTGGTAAATTTCCACAAAAAAAGCTGCCTGTTTACAGTAGCTTATAGCCATCTGTTTTAATGTTTTTCCACAGAGACCCAAGACTTGGTGTTAGTATACATATATGACAGGTCTATTGCTGATTTTAGGCCTATGGCTGATTTTAGGCCTTCAGTGTATAAGCAGGGCTGCCCCTGACATCTCCTCCCTTCTCTAAGTATAGAAGGGCTGTGGTGATTCTAACCTTGTGAAGGCGGGGATAGAGGCCTGACCTCCAGTAATTTAAGGGGACCTTGTAATAGCTCTGGTCCTCCTGTCATTGTCCAGTGAGGCATGAGGGCCATACCCATCTTGATGTCTTTTTCCTGGAGAGGGGATACCTTTGACATCAACCCCTATGCAGTCAGGCTTGTCCCTCAGGGAACCCAGAGAGATATTATTAACTTTTATTTATATTCCTTTGCAATTCGTAGCCTCACAACCTAAGCAAGAATTCATATCACCAGTCAGAGGGCATTCTGGGTGGCCCCTCTCCGCTTGATCTAGGGGCAGAAGTCCCCTCTTTTAGGTTGGGTGGAGATGTGTGGGGATATGGAATCCTGGGTGTTCAGCCACACCCCCAGAACCCAGAGACCTAATATACAGCCCCCTTGTCAGGTCACGTAAGGCATGAGACTAACAGGTCTCTGCCTCAAGATTTACATATTACCTAAAGCCCCGCACTTCTCCCCTGCTCCCAATATAAGCAAACCCCTTCCCACATTTTTTGGGAGAGCTCGTCACCATCTAAACCCACTGCCATGCCAATAAATGTCTTCAGCTCCACGTGTCTCTTGAAATCTTGGACTCATTGTGTAAGTCAAGACCCGCGCACAGCCCGCCCCTGTGTTCTCTGCACCCTAGCAGCCCGGGACACTTTCTCCTGACAATGGCAGCCCATGTACCGCCTCTGTGGGGGCCTCTAGCCTGTGCCGTGTCCCACGTGCCCAGAGTCTATGCTCCCGGGACCCTGTGGTCCCCAGCAGCGTGTGGGCTGTTTATCGCGAGGGCGAGACCAAAGCTGCGGTGTCCGGGAAGCCTGCTGCTGCATTCCAGCTCAGGGCCCATGCCGCCACCCGCTTGCTTCTGCTATGACCCGCCCCGCCCACACCGGCCCACGACCCTCGCCCACGCCTGTGAGACCCACGCTCGAGCCTTGACCAACAGAGGTGGATTTTTGGGAACACCCTGGATAGAATAACAATCTCTTCTTGAGTCTCATCGTCCTCCATAGCTAACTTATGATAATGTATCTGAATAGGTTTTGCTACCAAGTTATTTATTTGTTGTTTCACAAAGTTAGTCAGCCTATTTAAGCCACAGGGACCAAAACAAATAAGCAAAAATAACCCAATTAGTGGTCCCAAGATGGGAGGAAGTAGGGTTGACAACCATGGAGAGGCTGAAAACCAATTCTTGTACCAGCTCTCATCTTTCTCTTTCTCCCTCTGTCTTTTCTCAGGGCCTTCTCTGACCTTTTTCATGCTCTCTTTAACCATACCTGTCTTGTCTATGTAAAGGCAACATTCTTCCTTAAGGGTTGTACACAGTCAAGAGCTGTACACAGTCTTTTCTACTGTAAAAGAGTAAATCAAGTCCAATAAAATCCTTTGCAATTTTTTGAGGTCTCGTCAGACAGCGAAACGAGGGATTTCTTCAGATTAGAGATGTAAAACTCTAGCTCTTTGATGTTCTTGTCAATGGCCCATCGAAGGTCTGGGTAGTATAAGGTAGGAGGACAGCATCTGGACTAGAACTTCTAACAGCAGACATTACGGGTGATTCATTTTTACCTGAGATACTGCATGAGTTAAAGCTCCTGGGAGGCCCTCTTCCTTTGGGTTTTGTGAGGCTGGGTACAGAGCTGCCGCCTGGGATCTGATAGAGGAAATTTTTTAATGGGTGTAAGGAAAATTTGATGCCTACAGTTTGGACTATAATGTTACATGGAAAGTATGGTAGAGGAAAAAGGCAGAGGCTGGGCATAAAATATGTCTAAATACATTGTCTTGTGCAAAGTATCTACTACGAGATTGTGTGTGTGTATGTGTTAGAAATTTTATGTATTTTAGCACTTCTGGGCCATTGACATTTAACCACTGTTAAATAAGGGATTAAGGAAAAAATAAACAAAAATGTACCAGAAATTATGAATTCTTAAATGAAAGGAAACAATTCACGGATAAAAGATATCCAACCTAGATGTACCCTTACCAGGTCAGAGCATGAGAACTATTTCTATGAAATATCTTGGAATAGTAACATATCTGACACACTTAATATTCAGGAAAATTCTATCTGAGACTTTTAAGGAGCTATTAGAAAAACCAGATATTCTCAGAAAAGGTTTAAAGCAAAACAAGTGTGTTCAGAGCTGAAAAAGATAAATTACATTACAAAACTTTTTTTCTGGTAAAGTCAGTATGAGTGAAATTCATGTTAAGTATTGTTTTAACTAAATATTGACATATTTGGAGGTGTGAATAAAAGTAAAGAAAAGAATAATATGGACCTAATTGTAATTATGTAAAATGTTAAAATGTAAGCTTTATATGAATTACATTTTAGTGTGTTTATTTGAGCAAAGAACAATTCATGTGTTAAGCAACACACTACAATGCAAGACTGTCATCGGAATGAACAGGGAAACATGGAAGCTCCATAGGGAAGTAATAGCTTGCATCAAGGTGCACTTGACCTATTTGGGTGTGTGATGATAAACATCTTCCTTATTTGCATTTAGACATGATATAAAACAGAAGTTTCAGTTGTGTAAAGTGTCATTTCCCAAGTCTCATTTTATCAATTTTTAAGAAAATTTCAGGAAATATTTTCAATTAGTTTCAGGTATGCTGGCATAGTAATTCTGAGTCCAGACCAGCTAAGGTGTTGAATATCTATATTATTTTTCTTTGATAATAATTAAAATGTTTTATTGATGAGAGAAAAAATGTTCTGTTCACTCGTTTCAAATCATAGTAATAAACTAAATAAATTAAAAGCACTGGCTACTGAAGGATATACTAAGAAAAGATCATTTTCACATATCTTAATTTATTCACAACTAATTTTTTACAACTACATCTTTGAACACATAGTACTCTGATGAAAATAATATTTTATTTTCAATAATTCAGGAGAAAAGACAAAGAAAGGGTTCTGAGAAATATCCAAAAGACACATGAGAGAAATGATTTGCAGGAAAGACGGAAGCAAATCCTGAGTAACTGAGAACCATAACTATAAATGTCTTTGTAGAATTGCTTCTCATCACAGGATGTGTGTGTAATCCAAGGCACAGCAACTATCATTATTGCCCATATTCTAAAATTTCTCCAGAGAACATTAGCTTTCTGCCAATTTACATAAGCTAAATGTCTTAACTTTCATTCTCTGAATTAATATTCTTCCCAGAAGGAAAGATCTCTGATGCCTTCGTTTCTAGACGTTGCCATATTGTGATCTGCTTGAAATTTTAAAAGACATTTAAAATTAGGATTGCCAAGGGAAATGTTTTAAATAGCTGCTGATTAACAGATTGCACATTAAGCTGCTATATAATAAAAAAAAAAAAAGAAGATACAACAACTTTGGAGGCTTTGTAAGGATTAACAAATTTATTTGGCTCTTGTGATGACTGGCTTTTTCTTTCTCTCTCAGACCATTTTACAGTTACCAAATTCACAATTGTCTCAACAATTAATCCAGGAAAACAGAAATCACCAATTTTGTGATGTTTATGTAATATCCGCATGATGAATGAATTATCACTTTTACTGAGTTTTATCTAGCATCTTTTTTATTGGTTATTTTATTTACATTTCAAGTGTAAATAACCAAAAACAGCCTGAGAAGGAAAGGATTTATTTGGTTTAGACTTCTACCTCACAGATTATCATCCAAGGAAGTCAGGACAGGGACTCACACAGGGCAGGAACATGGAGGCAGGAGCTAGTGGACAGGTCATGGATGGACAGGTCATGGAGGGTTGCTGATTACTGGTTTTCTCTCAGGGCTTGTTCAGCCTGCCTTCTTATAAAACTGAGGACCATCAGTCTAGGGATGAAAGCACTCACAATGGGTTAGACCACCTCCCATTAGTCGCTGTTTAAGAAAATGACCCACAGGCCTGTTTATAGCCCTATCCTATTAAGGAATTTTCTAAATTGAGGCTCCGTCCTCTCCAGTGACTCTAGCTTGTGTCAGGTTGATATAAAGCTAGTCAGCACAAACACATATTTTCAAGTCTTTAGATAAGAGGGCAAGAACTTTGAAACACTTATTCAGAGACTGACTCTCAGTAACAGTGTCACTTGTAGTGTATTCTACATGTTAATAATGAGAAATTGCCCACTCAAAAAGTGCAACAAAGAACCTGCTTCCTGGTCAACTCAAAATACTTATGACTACATTTTTATTATTTATTTAAAGTGTCTTTATCATGATGTCACATTTCATAAGAACTAAGGATATATCAGTGGGGCAAAATATTGAATGAGTGTAGACATATAGGAGCTGTGGTTGGGATAAGTTACCATGTTGCCAGTCCCTGGATTAAATTCTTAGCAGCCTCCCCCTACCTCCACCAAAACAAACAATATAATAATAATGTGAAAATTATTTTGAGCTCTTCTGGCTCTATTTCTTTAAAAACAAAACAAACCATTTGTTTTTCTTTTACCAGAATTACTTGGTATAAGTATACAGTTTTGCTAAATGTAAGTAAAAGATGGTACAACAGAAATCTGAAAGTTTTGCATAAGCCGGGTGGTGGTGGTGCATGCCTTTAATCCCAGCACTTGGGAGGCAGAAGCAGGCAGATTTCTGAGTTCGAGGCCGGCCTGGTCTTCAGAGTGAGTTCCAGGACAGCCCGGGCTACACAGAAAAACCCTGTCTCAAAAACAACAACAACAATAACAACAACAACAATGACAACAAAAAACTCAAAGTTTTGCATAGTTGAGATTTTTATATCAATAACTTGGCAACTTATCTTTTCAGATCCTAGAAACTACAAATCTTTGTGCTTCTATGACTTCGACTATTTTGTATGTCTCATAGAAAGTCTTATGATATTTGCTCTTCTGTAACTAGCATATTTCACTCCACATATGTCCTCAAGGCTCATGATGCAGCTACATGCTGCAGCATCCACTCTCCTGTTAGGACTGGGAACCAGTCCCTTTCAGACACAAGTACATTGTTCATGGCCACTCATCCTAAACATTTAGATAGTTCCTACAGCTTTCTTGTTGTGAATATTTCTACAGTCAAAAGATTAATATGAATATCTCTTTTCAAAGAATCTCATTGCAAAGAAATGAAAGTCTAAGTGCTAGAGTCAAATTATAATACAAACTGATAATGTTGTGAAGGTTTTATATGTATGTATGTGTATGTGTGTATTAGTTTTGATAAAATATTTCACTGTAAGTACAGACTGGCCTTGAACTCATGATTTTCCTCCATTTGTCTCTTGGAATTACAAACATCTTCTGTGATAGTTCAATGCTTCCTAATAAATTAGCCTTCAAGCTCTCTGAATTTTTAAGAGCTTACTACTCTGCAATTAAAGGAGTCTTCCCCTGCAGTGTGTTCACTCTTCTTTGGCATGTTAGTATTTTGACCCACATGACCATTTTGTTAACTCAATATATAATGGAAAGTTTTCAGCCATATCCAGCCCTGTTTATTAATATAGTTTTGTATACAGCCTTGTCACATCCCTGTTATTCTTCTCCCCCATTGGCTTCATTTTTCTTTTTGTCAAGGAATATTTTTTTTTAGTCCTCACATTTTTTTTATTTTTAAGCTTTTAACTAAGCAGTAGTTACACATGTTTGTGGGATATTGGTTATTGTATTTATTTACGTTTCAAATGTTATCCCTCCCCAAATTTCTCCTTCACAAGACCCCTATCCCCCCTCTCTCCCCTTACCTCTGTGAGGGTGATGCCCCACCAACCCAACTTCTCCAGCCTCAGTGCCCTGGCATTCCCCTATCCTGGGTTATCAAGCCTCCACAGGACCAAGGGGCTCCTCTTCCAGTGATGCCAGATAAAAAATCCTCTGCTACATATTCATCTGGAGTCATGGGTACCTGTTGTGTACTCTTTGGTTAGTCATTTAGTCCCTGGGAGCTTTGGGGGTTCTGGTTGGTTGATATTGTTGCTCTTCCTATGAGGTTACAAATTCCTTCAGCTTCTACAGTCCTTGCTCTAACTTCTCCATTTGGGGTACCCATACTGAGTCCAATGTTCAGCTGTGTACGTTCACATTTGTATTGGTCAGGCTCTGGCAGAGCCTCTAAGGGGACAGCTATACCAGGCTCCTGTCAATAAGCATCTCCTGGCATCAGCAATAGTGTTTGGGTTTGGTGTCTGTACGTGGGATGGATTCCCAGGTGGGGCAGTCTCTGGATGGCCTTTCCTTCAGTATTTGCTTCACTCTTTGTATCTGCACTTCCTTTTGACAGGGGAAATTCTGGATTAATATCTTTTGAGGTGGACAGGTGGCCCCATCCCTCAACTGGGGGCTATGTCTATCCACTGGATATGGTCTCTACAGGTTCTATCTCTCCTTTGTTGTATATTTCAGCTAATGTTCTCCCTGTTGGTTTCTGGGAACCTCTTATGTCCCTAGCATCTTGGATTTTCTAGTGGCTAGTGCCCGTTCCCCCTCCTCACTGCTGCATACCTACTTTCAAATTCCTGACCCTCTGTACGTCTTCCCCATCTCCTCCCATATCTGAACTGGTCCCCCTTTTTTCCTTCTCCCTCCTCATTTATTTTTTATCTAAATACTCTTTTCACTTCAGTGATAGTGGGATAAATCAAACCCATTCCTTACTCTATAAGAGGTCACATTTTGAGCAGAGAGATGGGAATCAAGAGTGACAAAGAATCTGGTAAATGTGTGCAAAGGCTATGAGAGTACCAAAGACTTCCTTGACATCTAACCTGTTTAAAAGGGATCAGTAAAAATTTCATGTTCAATTTATTTTATCTTATTTTATTTTTAGGACAAGAAATTCAGAATCAGAGACACATGGCTATGACACTCACGCATGTCTGGATTATGAACTGCCAAATAATAGTGATTTTACATATGACAATAAAATTCTTTAAAATTAATGGTATCCACATTTACACAAATCTAACTGTACATATTAGTTTGAATCAATGTATTTCTTTCACTGTGAAAACAATGAAAGTCTGCTTCTTTCTTGCTCCATGAGAGAGTACATGTAAACCCCTGGAGATAATGAGACTTGCCAACCCACTCCAGTGATTGGATTCTCATAGCTCGATTAAATAAGGAATAGCAAGCATATCTGGTCATGATACTTAAAATATTCATAAAGACATAAGCCCTTTGAAAGTGTCTTCTCTTAATTCATGGCTAAATGGAATCAGAGCGTTTTGGACTCTTTCTACTTCCTCACAATTTCTATTTCAAAATGTGCCAATTACTTCCCATTAGGGTTAGCTTGTGAGTCAAATGAAAGCATTTGACAATCTATGGGTAGTTTCTTTACTTCTGATACCAAAAGAAGTTAGATATTAGCTATTCAGAGAAGGCAGAGGAAAGAGAAATTTCCCCTTCATAAAAAACATCAACATGTTCTATGCAGTGATAACAGGAATTTGAGTGGATTCAGAAGGACCATTGAGTTAAGTTTAAGGAATAAATATGTTAGAAGAAGCTTAACAGCCAAGAAGAATTAACTGTAGACTGAAAGGCTGGAGCATCTGTGGCACTTATGGGAAGATAATAGGTAAGGAAAATGTGTCTTACACAGATAACCTATAAAAGGTATACTCTATGGGGAATCACTTGAAAATAGAGATATCAATGCTATGTTCTTTTGTCTTTGAATTCCCAGCATCGAGCACAGAGTCTAGCCTGAGTATCCACTCAAGAAATGTATGAAACTATCAATGTAGACTGCCGTGTCCTCATAAGAAAACATTTCTCAGCTATAATTATGCAATGGTTGGACAAACAAGGTTTTTTTCTTACTTGAGATTTATATTTCATTCTCTTTGCCATTTGTCCAAAAATATCATCTAAATGTGATTATAATCATTTTAAGTCTTTAAGAAAGTCATGAAATATGTTCTAATAGTATGACGATGAGGATATATGTAAGGCTTTAGAAGATTAATAGACAAAATGAGAGGTCTGCTCTATTAAGTGATTTGGTAATGAATTACATAGTATGACCCAACAATGGGGAAAGCTTGAGTAGTTCTTTAATGATCCACTTAATTCTAAAATCTTTTTGATAGCTATATGATAGATGCTACCACTAAGCAGATGTGATGGTGACATTGATTTTTCACAGTGTAAGAGTCTGTCATCACATATTTTACAGTTCATTACAGAGATTACCCCCAATGTTTAATGTTCATTTCTATTGCTGCTTAACAATACTGACTTGGTATTTTAACTGAATGATTTGATCCAGCAGGTGAAAGTGTTCAGTACATTATAATTCTTAACAATATCCAAGAAAGGTAGAATTTTTACCATGTAAGAGCATTGTCTCTGTCCCACAGATTTAAGATTTCACATTGCTATTTGGTTCTCATTTTAGCAAAGCATTCAGTCCGTTCTAGTTAGTGTTTATAACAGCCACTGCTAGATATCCAAGTTACCCTTTCTGAGAATACAGACATCAGAGTGCCAATAAGAACTTAGTGATTTAACCTTACCTTACTTATCAGTTTACATAAGTAACTGTGCATGCAATATGTGAAGCTGCCATTTTCATGACATGCACTGAAAACATGTTCCCTCATTTCTTTTGAGGGTTACTTATCTCTTCTCATACTCTTATTCTGAAACTATTGTTGGACTGTACAGTTTGATCGGCCATTTTGTTAAATTTCTGGTGCCCAACAATGGTTAAACACAAATCATTAATTTCCAACTCTTTTATGTTATGATTGTAGCAAAATAATAGAAGTATATGGAGTAATTGATTTCTGTTTGGTTTAAGGTTTTCTTTTGCCCTATCTCCTCCATAATGTTCCATGTATCAATCAATTTGTACTTTTATTCCATAGAAATTAACTGAGATCTATTAACTTGAGTCTACTTATTGCCATTTCTTTTCTTGCAGACTTTTGCTTCTACTTGACCATAAAAGACTACTAGACTGTAGTAGGCTTCAGGATATTAAAGGTCTTCAAATATGTATTTTATACTTGAAAGTTGGGTAAAATTTACCTAGTGCTACCTAAGGAGTTTGGTGAGGTTTAAATGTTTTTATGTGCACCTGAAAACCCAACTCAAGCTGTGGACTCATTACTTGAGTTTCCAAGAAGCTCAACTGCAAGAGAAATCTCAAGAAAGCATGACCTGCAGTTCATTTCTTGGTGATTCTTCAAAATATTCCCTCCTGTTGTATGCTAACTTTATTTTCAAGACAGAGACTACACACTTCTTCCTTTTTTGTCATTGATCATGTTGAGCTTTACCTTGAATAAACTATTTATGAGATAATTTTTGCTAAGGAAGTTCCTTTGATTTAAATGACATTTTTCATCCCTTTTCTGTACCTGTAACTGTAGCAAGTATAATGTGATTAGACTTACTGATTTGTGCCTTTGAGCAGAGGTCCAGTCAATCTTCTTCAAACCACAAATTTGCTATACAAAAATGGAAGCTAGCTATCTCAAAGGAAATCCAAGTGAGGGTAGAAAAAGGGATAGCAGAAAATTGATTTTTTGTAAGGCAATACATGCATAGGTGATTGGAGTCCATTTGATCACACTGTTTCCTATTTTAGGTACAGACAACATTTTCACAGTTGATTGCAAAAATGACACTAGTAATATGATTCCATATGCAATCCATCCCATCAAAAATTGAGTCTATTTGTCAGTAACCATTCCTCTTTCCCATGAATCCCTTGGGTTTCATTTGATGAAATAAGGGATGTGAGTTCTGAACCCATCCTTCAACAGGCTTTGGGTCACTGTTTTAGACCTCTACTGCTTCTCTGTATAAAGAAGGCCAGTCAGCTGTGTTATAGAAAATCATCTAGAAGACAGACAAGCAAGCTTTCTTGTTGGCACACCAATGAATGACACAGTAGTTGATCAGAAGTACAAATTAGCCCAGTTAAGGCCAAACAGTCCTGATGGGGAGTTGAAAGCAAGGGTTATCTAGGGACACCTTTTTGTCATCAATCTTTAAATAATATATTCTTAAAAACTAAAAGCACCAATAATATCACTAGTCAGCAAAACCAAATTTACACTCTGGTAAAACTGTTGCATTGCTTATGGCAACTGTTGCATTGCTTATGGCAACTAATTTGAGAATCTAGACATTAATTTGGCTGAAGAAGATATTAAGCTCTTTGAAATCAAGGGTGTTACCATGGATATCATTACAGATTTTATAATATGTACATTCAAGGCTTTATCTTTTCAAATGATACAGAAGGAAAAACTAGAAGGAAAAACTCTTAAAATAAAACAAAAGCAAGCAAAAGACCAGGTATTCAATAACAAATGAAAGGAAAATGAAAAATATGGAATAGTATTACAAGAAATGGAATTATATCTGGCATTTTTTAAAATAAAATGACTGAATCCGAGGAGCATTGTATTAAAAATAATAGAGGAGTCAAAGGCTAAATATCCATGATTTTAGATTCCTATAAAATCTGGCAAAATAGATCTCACAGATAGGAGTAGAATATGAGTGCTAAAAGCTGGAGATGCAAGAATATGGAGATATCTTATTTAGTGCAAAATCCAGTTATAAAAATGAATTCAGAATTCAGGTGTTCCATTGCAGAGGAGAGTAACTATAGTTGATAATGTGTTACATATCAAGAAAAATATAAAGAAAAATTTATCCTTCCAGTTTCTTTCTGTGCCTGGAGCTGACACTGTGCCACAACTCTCCCTATACAAATACCACCAAGAGAGAGCTGAGCTTCCAGGAGTGCCAGCACACCTGTCAGCACAGGTAACACCGCTACTTTTGCTCAAATTCCTAGCCCAAGAGAGACCCTCTCTGAGCCCTCAAGACACATGAACAAGGGAAAAGCTGGGGACAGGATCCTTCCAGTTTCTGTCTGAACCCAAGAACTAAGACTTTGTCACAGCTCTCCATACAACCATAGATATAGAAAACCTAGGAAAGTGATCTGGAGTCATAGATGCAAGCATCACCAACAGAATAAATGAGATAGAAGAATCTCAGGTGAAGAAGATAAATATAAAACATTAACACAACAGTCCAAGAAAATGCAAAATGCAAAAAGTTTCTATCCAAAAACATCCAGGATATTCAGGACACAATGAGAAGACCAAACCTAAGGATAACACTTATAGAAGAGAGCATAGAGTCCCAACATAAAGGGCTGCTAAATATCTTCGACAAAATTACAGAAGAAAACATCGCTAACATAAAGAGATGCCCATAATAAGCATACAAGAAGCCTACAGAACTCCAAATAGATCAGACCAGAAAAGAAATCCCTTCCGTCACATAACAGTCAAAACACCAAATGCACAACACAAAGAAAGAATATTAAAATCAGTAAGGGGAAAAGGCCAAGTAACATATAAAGGCAGACCTATCAGAATTATACCAGAATTCTCACCAGAGACTATGAAAGCTAGAAGCTCCTTGGCAGATGTCATACAGACCCTAAGAGAACACAAATTCCAGCCTAGGCTACTATACCCAGCAAAATTCTCAATTAACATAGTTGGAGAAACTATGATATTCCATGACAAAAGCAAATTTGCACAATATTTTTCTACAAATACAGTCCTACAAAGGATAATAGATGAAAATTCTAATGCAAGGAGGGAATCTACATCCTAGAAAAAGCAAGAAAGTATCTTTTTTTTCAATAAACCCCAAAGAAGATAGTGAAAAAATACATAATTCCCCCTCAAATAACAAATATAACAGGAACCAATAATCACTATTCCTTAATCTCTCTTAAAATCAACGGACTTAATTATCCAATAAAAAGACATAGACTAATGGACTGGATAGGTAAACAAGACCCAACATTTAGCTGCATATGGGAAATGCACCTCAGTGACAAAGACAGACACTACCTCACAGTAAAAGGCTGGAAAATAATTTTCCAAGCAAATAGTCCCAAGAGACAAGTTGCAGTAGCCATTCTAATATGGAATAAAATCATCATTCAACCAAAAAAGGTAAGGAAGAACACTTCATACTCAGCAAAGGAAAGGATGTCAGCAGGACCATGATCAGAACCAATGTCAAAGGGAAGCAAAGCAGATGGGTTGTGAATGAAGTAGTATAGTCGCTTCAAGGAAGCTTTCCAAAACATGTGGTGTATCCAGTCCAAGGGAAAGTTTTACTTTGAGGATGAGCACAACAAAATATAACCAACTGTATGAGAAAAAGACACCCCACTGGAGAAAGCTCACATACAATGTATAATTAACAGAACAATAAAAATGGATGTTGTTTATAAAGTTGAGCAAATATGCAGTTAAAACCATGTACAGCTAAAAGAGGTTAATACATTTATATGAACAGGCATAGATAATGATTTAAAAAAGAGAAAAAAAGAAAAGATAGATACTTTAATTCTGAAAAATAATTGATGAGCTAAACAATTAGAGAACTAGAGGGAAAACAGTTGAAAAGCAATGAAAACTAAGTGTTAGAAAATGAATGACGTATTTGATTGCTAAATGAATGTTAGACACTATTGAAATTCTTTGACTATTTTTTAAATTAATTCTTTTGAATTGAGGTTGATAAATGATATTACAATCACTCTTCTATTACAATGAGGAAATTAAACTATGGCACTTTTTATAAAAGCTATTCCAAGTCACAGAGCTAAGTGACAAACACTGACCTTAATGTGGAAGCCAATTCCAAAGTACTCCCAGTTATCCACCAATCTACATATAGAAGACTGAATATAGCACTCCCTTCTGATGTGTGAAAGAAGAGTTGGGGATGGAAAGAATAGACCTTAGAATTCTAGAACCTACAGAAATATGCTTACTGTGAAGCAATATTTAGATGATTAATAATTATGGACTTCTCAGTTTAGGAGAAGACAAGACTTTTTCATAAAAACTTGAAGATATTACTAATGCTAATCAAGTCAAATTTGAACAATGCAAAATAGTATGAAATGCTAAGAAAGACATTGTCATGATCGGATTTTATTTTCATAAAGATCAACCATTAGCAAAGGGAAGAATTAAACACTCAGGATCAAAAGCAAATTGTAACTAGCAGATCACTGCAGTTGTACAAAGGAGATGATTAGTAGATATAGTAAGCAAACAAAAATAAGAAAATGATTCAAAAGGGGTCAGATGATGATAGGCCCTACCTTAGTAGACAAATGCTGAAGTCTGTATATGTGTAATGACATTTTAAGAAAATACTGATACACATGCTGATGGAAAGTTTCCCATAACATAATAGATTACACACAGAGAAGAGACTGATATTGCAATATAGTGTAAATCATAAGGGCTTGAAACACATAAATCTAAATATGAAATGTGCTTCTCTGACGTGAGTTTGAAAAATGTCATTATATTGCAGCAGCATATCCCAAAGTTTATTTTATATAATACTAGTTCTATAAGATACTCTGAAAAACATGAAGGGTTCATAATTCTATAAGCTTGGGGACAACTAAAATATATCTTGCTTTTAGGACATAAAATTACACATTATTAAATCCAAGCATCCAGAAACATTGTTTAAGAAATAGTACTGAAAATTTAAAATGTGAGGTCATTTCCTCCAGTCTCTTTTTTGTATATTCCCTTGAAACATTACACAAAACAAATACACACCAACATATACACAATTCTATAAACATATGCTTATGTATTTATGAGACTCCAACTTCTATACTCATTCAATGGATGTCCATTTAAGCTTATGAAATAAAGTCATAAATGTTATACTTTTCATATATGACCATTTTATAGGAAAAGAGATAGGTAAAAATACCCAAAGAAAGCTAGCTTAGTTTAAGTATGGCTAATAATACTCAATAGATTACTAATAATGATATATCATGAAAAAATAAAGTATTTATCATTTTAATCTTAAAATAAGTTAAACTATATGAAATTGTATAAGCCACCCTCTTCACAGAGCCAATGAGCCAATAGGGATCACATGTTCTGATTTCCTTTGTGACCTATTCCAATGCAGAAGCAAGACACTCAGTTGCACCAAACCTCAATTCTTTCCATGAGGATAGAAGTTGGTTGTATGATCATATCTGAGTGCCCTGTGGATTAACTGGCTACTCTCTTAAGTTTTGACTCAGTGACCCAGGCTACTTTCAAATTGTGGTTTCAAGACCATTTCGAAATCATGTAGAGAAAAAAAAAGGATAGTTTAGAAGGTGGAGTCTTCAGACACTTGAGTTCCTCAGCCTTGAAATTAACACAAGTTATTCTCACCCCTACTCCAATGACTAGAACTACAAACCTGAATACACAAAGAAATATGGAGCATATTCAGTCTGTTGCTATGTATCTATGTATCCTATTGACATTTTGAGCATTCTGTCTTTCAGTGTTGAAGACTGTATCCAGTCCTTGTACATGTTAGGAAGGTGTTCCATCACTAAGCTATGCCACCAACCCTAGTCTCTTCCCATCACTATTATCTCTTTATGGTAATATGTATTTGTTCCAGAGCCCATTTTTTCATAGCCTTAACTGTTTCATCCTGCTGAGGATTTTCAAGATGCATCTTTTTACAATCTATATCTTTATATTTAAACTGCATTGTCACTGTTTTGAACTTGACATAGGCTATATGATGGTGTTAGACTATCTCATCTTCATTTTTTTTCTCCAGGACAAACTCTTCAAAATTGCAATTAGGTTGTATTATTCTCCTACTTAAAAGCAATTCACATGTGGTGTAGATTTTAGAGTCTAGCCTACATGCCTTATTTTAGAAGTTAAAAGATGATCTGTCTGCTGTTGATATATGCACACATATTTAATAGCCTATTTCCTCTCTTATATATCTTGTTTAAATGTTACATTATACAGAAATCTGTCTTCCTCTCCTGACTCTAAGATAGCTGCTGTCTAGTGTGTTTCCCTTTCATTATCCAGTTAACTTACTATAACTTTTATAAAGTAATGTTTTGATTCCGGTTCAATTTGTGAGCTCTTCATCAGATTGTAAAGTTCTTGAGAGTTGATGGTTGGGGAGGTTGTCAATCAACTCACTAATTTCTCTCCAAGAACTCAGCACAGAAACAGTTGAAAATATTTGTGGAGTGACTGACAGAAGTATTCAATGTTATTCATGAGTTTACAAGGAAATCTCTGCAATAATTGTCCCATCTTCTCTATTGTATATCCAAAAAGATACGTTATACATGCTCAGGCCCTGGGAGCAGTAGCATATACCCTTAATTCCAGTATATAGGAGGTAGAGGCAGGAGATTCTCTATAGGTTTGAGATCAGTGTGGTCTACACAGAGAATTCTAGGCCAGTCAAAGCTACATAGTGAGGCCTGTTGTCAAAACAAACAAACAAACAGGAAGTTATAGAAAGATAAAGCATTGAATCACTTTAAATAGTGATGATGATGATGATAATGATGACAAATGAAGATAAGAGCAAAGATATTAAACTTAATACAGCTTTAGCCACACAGTTCTGGATTGAGGATACATTCAATTGCAGTTTGTTTACTCCTTCCTGAAAGATACTGGGGTTTGAGCTTCTAGAGTAGGCTGTTCAATAAGCCAGCCATTGAGAAAAACACAAATTATATATATATATATATATATATATATATATATATATATATATATATATATGTGTGTGTGTGTGTGTGTGTGTGTGTGTGTGTGTGTGTGTG
>NW_021604565.1:20279642-20304025 GCF_004785775.1 Grammomys surdaster | reverse complement strand
TGTGTGTGTGTGTGTGTGTGTGTGTGTGTGTGTGTGTATGTGTATGTATATGTATATAAACATGTATGTATTTGTATATAAACATCTTTTCTGAAGTTCTTTGCATTTATTTGTGTCTTTGAATAGCCATGTTTAATGTTATATTTCTTTTTCTAGTTTTGAGGAAATTTCTGCTGTTTATTCATTTATTTAAAGTTATTTAAAACCACAAATAAACATAAAGAACTTCTGAAAATTATAGACACACACATTCATACATGCACACATGCACTTAAACAGAATATAAGCTAACTAATATATAAGCCAGTAGAAGAGAAAATCACAACAGAAAACAAAAACAAACATTAGAAAGCAAGGCTCACTCTACCCAAAAAACATAACTCTACAATGACTGTGCTTAAGATACTCACTCTACCCAAAGACCATGACTCCTCCATGACTTTGTTCAAGATAATGTGACTGGTAAAATAAAAGGTTTCAAATTTTTTTCTGGGAAAAAATGATGTAAGATCTTTAGATGATACAAACAAGCAGATGAATTCAATCTATCACCTAGACAGAAAGATCAGCAAAATAAAGGGGGAAGGAAAGTCAGTAAAGCTCATGAAAAAAGTTAGTTAGCAAAGTGAAAAAAAATTTGGTTAAGTAAACATGTTTTTTCTGTGATACTCAGGGCAAAAAAGCAAAAGCTGGTTGATAGACCTCTGTAACTGACATGCCAAATTTCAGCACACTAACACAATAAGAAAGTGTATAATCAATGCAACTTAGATTAAATACTATAGAAGAAACAAAAGTATCTTTAACTTGACAATGAAAAGAGCCTTAACACATGTACTAACATTTGTTTAAAATCCAGATCCTGTCCCAACTTTATATCTTGCTAACATAACATCATACAGAATTGCAGCTAACTTCCAAATATGTCTCTCGAAATGTCCAGAACCAGCCTTCCAAGTGAAGACTGTTATTTCCAATATTGGATTGATTTCTAGACCAGTACATGATTGAGTCCAGATAACTGGTCACATTTAAGAAAAATACAAGAGCCATTATAACTTCTCTTTTTTATTCTCTATTCCATGAGGTCTAAAAACTTAAGGCAAGGAAGCTTGTCCCATCAGGGGTATAGGCAAGCAAAGGTGGGTCAAGAACACCAATAAAGTTGTCCAATACAGCTTCCCAGTCACCATTATCAGGGCAATCAGTAAGCTCACAGGTCAGCATCATTCTTTGTCCCAGCATCAGCATGTCTCACCCATTGTTCTGGCAGCCACCATGCTCCTTCAACATCCTGCAGAAAAAACACAAACATGCCCTCTTCCCGATATTAAATACCTGATCAGGATCATGCCATATGCCAATAAGTGGATCCTTCCCTTTAACCACTGCATAAGCATGCTTAGTTTGTAGAGTGCCATAAACAATCAGCAGAAAGATTCTTGGCATTCAAATTTTTTAAAAAAAATTAAAATAAAAAACATGATCTAAATAAATTTGTGGTGTACGGGATATACCTCCTACTTTTTTATTTTATATAAAGATGTTCTTTTAAAGTTTCATGGGCTCCTTCCACAATCCCTTGTCCTTGACAATTATCAAGAATCCCAGTAATAAGGGTAATATTAAATTGCTGTCAAAACGGCGCAAATGCTCAACTTGAGATAGTCAGTTCTGTTATCTGTATTTTATTTGTTTTTGTTTTGTTGTTTTTTTATTGGATACCTTATTTATCTACATTTCAGATGTTATCCCTTCCCCTCATCCCCCCGAAACCCCTTATCCCATTCTCCCTTCTCATATTTTTATGAGGGTGTTCCCCCTCCCATCCACCTACTCCCAACTTCTGGCCCTCGAATTCCTCCTCACTGGGGCATCCTGACTTCACAGAGCCAAAGACCTCCTCTCCCACTGATGCCCTACAAGACCATCTTCCACTACCTATACAGTGGGAGCTATACGTCCCTCCATGTGTGTTCACAGGATACCTGTTTAGATCCTGAAAGCTCTGATTGGTTGGTATTGTCACTCTCCCCATGGGGCCAAAGCCCCTTCAACTCCTTCAGTCTTCTCTCAAACTCCTCCATTGGGGACCCCATAATCAGTTCAATGGTTAGCTGCTAGTATCCACCTCTGTATATGGCAGGCTCTGGTAGAGTCTCTCAGGAGACAGGTATATCAGGCTCATGTCAACATGCATGTCCTGAAATCCACAACAATGTTTGCATTTGGTGATTGTACCTGGGATGGATCCCCAGGTGGAAAACTTTTTGGACAATCTCTCCTGCAGTCTCTGCTCCACACATTATCTCCATATTTGTTCCTGTGAGTATGTTGTTACTCCTTCTAAGAAGGACTGAAGTGTCCACACTTTGGTTTTTCTTCTTCTTGAGCTTCATATGGTCTGTGAGTTATATTTTGGGTATTGTGAGCATTGGGCTAATATCCACTTATCAGTGAGTGCATACCATGTATGTTCTTTTGTGATTGGGTTATCTCACTCAGGAGGATGTTTTCTAGTTCCAACCATTTGCCTAAGAATTTCATGAATTCACTGTTTATAATAGCTCAGTAGTACTCCATGCAAATACTGGAAGAAGTGATTCAGGATTTAAGCAGAAGCAAGATGGTAGTGAGATTGATTATTGCTGATATAATAGCTTTAATTACATTAATTGCTAGCATCACTGCTTCTGCAATTGCTTTGACATAAGACATCAAGACAGCTACTTATGTTAATCGTTTAGCAAAAAAAATGTTACTAGTGTGTTGAATATACAAGAGGATTTAGATAGACATTTGGAACAATGGATTGATGTTCTTTATCCTATTCAAATTATTGGAAGGAGGTTCAGAGTGTAAAAGTAAGGAGCCATCTCAAGTGTCAAGGCAAATACCACTGGATTTATGTTAGTTCTAAAATTTACAATGACATTCCTTATAATTAGGAAAAAGTTTAAAGACACTTGCAGTGTATTTAGCATAATTCCAACACCTCTCTGGATGTTTTAACGATACATAGGGAGCTTATGAATTTCAAGAACACTGCTCTGCTGAGTGTTTATGTCATAGATACTGCTGATAAAATTACCCATGGCCTGAGGTCAGTATTTCTATTTTGGTCAAGTTTCAAGAATGGCATATATAGCTTGATCATGCTACCCCTTTTTGTCCTGGGAATGCTTTGATTCCTGCCCATTGTGTTAAAGTTTGTCTTTGACAACATCAACATGTAGGCAGCCAAAGTACATGGCTTGAACCTGAAAATGGACCCCCAGACAGAGTTATTAAATTAACAGGCTGGCAAGCCAAGGATGGGTAAGATTCTGCACAGAGCCTTACCAATCTAAAACAAAAGTGCATTGCTTTGAATAATGCATATCCCATGACAGGTAAGGAAGGCATTCTTGTCAGAATGACCTAAGACAGGATCAGTCTTGTTTATGAAATAAAAAAGGGGGAGAATCAGAGAGCTTTTGAGGCTGCTTGGCAAGAATCTGGCATGGGCCAAGAACAAGGAAATGGGCTGCTTGGCAGGAATATGACATTGGCCAAGGACAACGAAGTGGACTTCAGGCAGGAATCTGATATTAGGCTAGAACAAAAAACTAACTTGAGACAGGAATCTAAATCCTAGACTAGAGCAAAGAAGTAATTTCAGGCAGGAATCTAAATTTTAGGCTAGAACAAGGAAGTAGGTTTCAGACATGAAAATGACTTTGGGCTAGGACAGGGAAGTAGGCTCAGATATTTTGGTCATCCTGATAAGCCCTTAGAAACAGGGAACACAGGAGTGTTCACAGAACTTTGTTTATTGCCTTGCTTGTTCTTTGACTATTTGTGTTTATTGCCTTGTTTGATCTTTAACTATTTACATCTATGGTATTGCTAGTTCCTGAACCTAGAATTGACCTTAATACTTGGATGTAACTAATATGGTATAAAAGCAAAAAGGAGGAGGGGGATGGGATAGGGGTTTTCTAGGGAGGGGAAATTGGGAAAGTGGATAACATCTGAAATGTAAATAAATCTAAAAAAAGGAAACAGATTTATGAAAAAAGTTTAATCTGTTGGAAATGAAAAACATAATGATTCAAATATAAAATCCTGATAAACATCATTCTAGGATTTCACCACTAAAAGGATGGATATCATGGATGAAGAATGAAGTCAATGAGTAAATAGAGAAGCATGACAAACTTCAGAATCTACAGGGCAGCAGACGGAAGTAAAATAAATACTAAAATTATATATTAAAAATTAGTAATGAGATCATAGCAGAAAGTTCCCCTAATCTAGAAAAAAAGAGATAAAATAAAGGATGAGTTACTTAGAACCACACATAGACACAGGGAAGAATTTCTGAAAAGATATGCTAAATCCATTAGAAATACAAAGCAAGGAAACAACACAAAAACCTGCAAGGAGTAAACGCCAATGCATTTTTTCCTTTATGGAAAATATATTTTTCATATATTATATCCCACTTACAGTTTCTTTTTCTCTACCCATCCCAGTTCTTTTCTTCCTCCTCTCCCACCTGATTCAGCCCTTTTCTGTAACTCATTAGAAAGAAAACCAAAAGGAGAAGTCAAAAAATATAATAAAACAACATAAAATAAAAAAAACCACATAGGAATAGGGAAAAGCAAATAAATTGTGTGGTGTGTGTGTGTGTGTGTGTGTGTGTTTTGTTCAGTTGCAACATTTCAGTATTATATTAAAGTATTTGATCTATTTTGAGTTAATTTTTGGGAAGAATAAGATCTTGTCCTAACTGAAAAAATTCAAGGTTTTTTCAACATTTTTATTCTTTTTACACATACTGTTTTTCTAGTGGCATTTATTTATGATACCTTTGTCAACCATCAGGTAACTAAACCCAAGAAATGGCACACTAAACAGATACAGACAGATACCCACTTGTTTATACAATTAGGAATCCCATAAATATTTGGATGAAATATTCTATGAATATATGTTAAGTCCACTTGGTTTATGAAGTCAGCTCCAACATTTTTCTATTTAGTTTTGTCTACATAGTCTTTAAAGTGAGATTCTTGGTAAGAATCAGCAGTCCTCAGTTGCCTTTAGATTTTGTGTAGGGTTGAGGCTTCTTGAACTATTATAAAACAAACGCTAATGGATATTAAATCTCAGACAAGTAGTGACATAATAGTGGTTAATTTCAATATTCTACTGTAAAGGTCACATAAACATTCATATGAAAGCACATGGGATCCCAAAGAACTAAAACATTCCTTTACAGAAAGAGGAAGGTGTGAACAATAGTTGATCTCAAATTATATTTAAAAGCCATGGTAGACTTCTGGTCTGGGCCGTAGCACAGAGGAGATCCCAGGCGGCAGCTCTGTACCCAACCTCACAAAACCCAGAGGAAGAGGGCCTCCCAGGAGCTCTAACCCAGGCAGTATCCTAGGTAAGGAGACAGCAACACCCGCCCTAAACAGGGAGTAACCGGGACCTACTGGGACCCAGGAATTCCCTCCTGGCCAGGAGCACTGGTTCCTTCTGGTCTGGGCCCAAGCACTCAGCAGATCCAAAAAGTCAGCTTGGCACCCAATCTCACAGAACCCAGAGGAAGCAGGACTCCCAGAAGCTCTGACCCAAGCATTATCCTAGGCCAGGAGGCAGGAACACTTGTCCAAAACAGGGAGTAATCAGGAACAACAGGAACCCAGGAATTCACTTCTGGCCAGGAGCGCTGGTTCCTTCCAGTCTGGGCCCAAGCAGATCCTGGGAGACAGCTCTGCACCCAATCTCACAGAACCCAGAGGAAGCAGGGCTCCCAGGAGCTCTAACCCAAGCAGTAGAGCAACATGTTAGGCAAGGAGGCAGCAACACTTTCCCCAACAGGTAGTAACGGGGACCCACAGGGACCCAGGAAGTTACTCCTGACCCGGAGTACTGGTACCTTCCAGTCTCCACCTGAGCACTGAGCAGATCTTGGGGCTCAGCTCTAACCCCAGCAGAAAAACCCATCCCAAACAGTTCTGATAAAACCAAGATAATAGGAAAGACAGGCTCCAGTCAGAGACAGTGCTGATAGCACCAAGGAGAACCAGATTTCAAAAGGCAAGTGCAAGAACATAAGCATCAGCAACCCAAGGTACTTGGAAACATTAGAACCGAGTTCTCCCACACTAGAAAGCCCTAAACGCCTCATATCAACAGGAAAGCAAGAAACAGATCTAAGATCACTTCTAATGATGATGATAGAGGACTTTAAGAAGGAAATAAATAACACTCTCAAAGAATTTGAGGAGAACACAGGTAAACAGGATGAAGTCCTTAAAACGGAAACAGAAAAATCCCTTAAAGAATTACAAGACAATACAACCAAGCAGGTGAAAGAATTGAACAAAACCATCCAGGACATAAAAATGGATGTAGAAACAATAAAGAAATCTCAAAGGGAGACTACCCTGGAGATTGAAAACCTAGGAAAGAAATCAGGAGTCATAGACACAAGCATCACCAACAGAATACAAGAGATAAAAAGAGAGAATCTCAGGTGCAGAAGATACCATGGAAAACATTAACACAACTGTAAAAGGAAACACAAACTGCAAAAAGTTCTTAACACAAAACATCCAGGAAACCCAGGACACAATGAGAATACTAAACCTAAGGATAATAGGTATAGAAGAGAATGAAGATTCCCAACGTAAGGTCCAATAAATATCTTCAACAAAATTATAGAAGAAAATTTCCCTAACCTAAGGAACGAGAAGCCCATAATCATACAAGAAGCCTACAGAATGCCAAATAGAAGTGCAAGAAAAGAAATACCTCCCGTCACATAATAATCAAAACACAAAATGTACAAAACAAAGAGAGAATTTTAAAAGCAGTAAGGGAAAAAGGCCAAGTAACATATAACAGCAGACCTATCAGAATTACACCTGACTTCTCACCAGAAACTATAAAAGCCAGATAATCCTGGGCAGATGTCATAGAGACCCTATGAAAACATAAATGCCAGCCCAGGCTACTATACCCAGCAAAACTCTGAATTACCATAGATGGATAAACCAAGATATTCCATGATAAAAATAAATTTGCACAATATCTTTCCACAAAAACAGCACTACAAAGGATAATAGCAGGAAAGCTCCAATACAAGGAGGGCAATTATACCCCAGAAAGAGCAAGAAAAATAATCCTCTTCCAACAAACCCAAAAGAAGATAAACACACAAACAATGCCTCCACTATTAGTAAAAACAACAGAAAGCAACAATCCCTTCTCCTTAATATCTCTTAATATCAATGGATTCAGTTCCCCAATAAAAAGGCATAGGCTAATGGACTGGATATGCAAACAGGATCCAGCTTTTTGCTGCATACAGAAAACCCACCTCAGCAACAAAGACAGACACTACCTTAGAGTAAAAGGTTGGAAAACAATTTTTCAAGCAAATGGCCCTAAGAAACAAGCTGGAGTAGCCATTCTAATATTGAATAAAATTGACTTTCAACTTAAAGCTATCAAAAAGGATAAGGAAGGACATTTCATACTTGTCAAAGGAAAAGTCAACCAACATGAACTTTCAATTCTTAATATCTACATGGCAAATGCAAGAGCACTCAATTTCATAGAATAAACCTTACTAAAGCTCAAAGCACACATTGCACCTCACACAATAATAGTGGGAGACTTCAACACCCCACTCTCAGCAATCGAAAGATCATGGAAATAGAAACTAAACAGAGATGTAGTGAAACTAACAGAAGTTATGAAGCAAATGGACTTAACAGACATCTATAGAACATTTCACCCTAAAGCAAAAAAATATACCTTTTCCTCAGCACCTCATGGTACCTTCTCCAAAATAGACCATATAATTGGTCACAAAACAGGCCTCAACAAATAAAAAAAAAATTAAATAATCCCATTATCAGATCACCATGGTCTAAGGTTGGTCTTCAATAACGACAAAGACAATGGAAAACCCACATACACATGGAAACTGAACAACACTCTACTTACTGATAATCTGATCAGGGAAGAAATAAAGAAATTAAAGACTTTTTAGAATTCAATGAAAATGACAACACATCATACCAAAAACCTATGGGATACAATTAAAGCAGTGCTAAGAGGAAAACTCATAGCTCTAGGTGCATACAAAAAGAAATTGGAGGGAGCATACACTAGCAGCTTGACAACACACCTGAAAACCCTAGAACAAAAAGAAGCAAATACACCGAAGAGGAGTAGAAGGCAGGAAATAATCAAACTCAGGGCTGAAATCAAACAAATAGAAACAAAAAGAACTATACAAAGAATCAATAAAACCAGGAGCTGGTTCTTTGAGAAAATCAACAAGATAGATAAACCCTTAGCCAGATTAATTACAGGGCAGAGAGACAGTATCCAAATTAATAAAATCAGAACTGAAAAGGGTGTCATAACAAAAAAAAACCTAGAACATTCAAAAAATCATCATATCCTACTACAAAAGCCTATACTCAACAAAATTGGAGAATGTGGATGAAATGGACAATTTTCTAGACAAATACCAGTTACCAATGTTAAATCAGGAGCAGATAAACCATCCAAACAGTCCCATAACCCCCAAAAAAGTAGAAGCAGTCATTAAAAGCCTCCCCACCAAAAAAAGCCCAGGACCAGATGGTTTTAGTGCAGAATTCTATCAGACCTTCAAGGAAGACCTAATTCCAATTCTCTTCAAACTACTCCACAAAATAGAAACAGAAGGAACACTACCCAATTCATTCTATGAAGCCACAATTACCCTCATACCTAAAACACACAAAGACCCAACAATGAAAGAGAACTTCAGACCAACCTCCCTTATGAACATCGATGCAAAAACACTCAATAAAATTCTCATGAACCAAATCCGAGAACACATCAAAACAATTATCCATCACGATCAAGTAGGCTTTATCCCAGGAATGCAGGGTTGGTTCAATATATGGAAATCCATCAATGTAATCCACTATATAAACAAACTCAAAGAAAAAAAACTACATGATGATATCACTAGATGCTGAGAAAGCATTTCACAAAATTCAACACCCCTTCATGATAAAAGTCTTGGAAAGATCAGGAATTCAAGGTCCATACCTAAACATAGTAAAAGCAACATACAGAAAGCCAGTAGCCAACATCAAACTAAATGAAGAGAAACTTGAAGCAATCCCACTAAAATCAGGGACTAGACAAGGCTGCTCACTCTCCCCTTATCTATTCAATAGTGTACTAGAAATCCTAGCCAGAGCAATTAGGCAACACAAGAAGATCAAAGGGATACAAATTGGAAAGGAAGAAGTCAAAATTTAATTATTTGTAGATGATATGATAGTATACTTAAGTGACCCCTTAACTTCCCCAGAGAATTCCTAAACCTGATAAACAACTTTAGCAAAGTGGCTGGATATAAACTTAACTCAAACAAAGCAGTAGCCTTTCTCTACTCAAAAGATAAACTGGCTGAGAAAGAAATTATGGAAATGACACCCTTCACAATAGTCACAGATAATATAAAATACCTTGTGTGAATCTATCCAAGCAAGTAAAAGACCTGAATGACAATAACTTCAAGGCCCTGAAGAAAGAAATTGAAACAGATCTCAGAAGATGGAAAGATCTCCCATGGTCATGGATTGGAAGGATTAATATAGTAAAAATGGCTATCTTGCTGAAAGCAATCTACAGATTTAATGCAATCCTCATCAAAATTCCCACTCAATTCTTTACAGAGATAGAAAGAGCAATCTTAAAATTCATTTGGAATAACAAAAACCCAGGATAGCAAAAACTATTCCCAACAATAAAAGAACTTCTGGGGGAATCACCATCCCTGATTTCAAGCTGTACTACAAAGCAATAGTGATAAAAACTGTATGGTATTGGAACAGAGACAGGCAGGAGGATCAATGGAATAGAATAGAAGATCCAGAAATGAACCCCCATACCTATGGTCACTTGATCTTTGACAAAGGAGCTAAAATCAACCAGTGGAAAAAACACAGCATTTTCAACAAATGGTGCTGGTCCAACTGGAGGTCAGCATGAAGAAGAATGCAAATTGATCCATACTTATCTCCTTGTACAAAGCTCAATTCCAAGAGGATCAAGGACCTCCACATAAAACCAGCTACACTGAAACTAATGGAAGATAAATTGGGGAAAAGCCTCGAACACATGGGCACAGGAGAAAAGTTCCTGAACAGAACACCAATGACTTATGCTGTAAGATCAAGAATTGACAAATGAGACCTTATAAAACTGCAAAGCTTCTGTAAAGCAAAGGACACAGTCAATAGGACAAAGCGGCAACCAACAGATTGAGAAAAGATCTTCACCAACCCTACATCTGATAGCGGCCTAATATCCAAGGTATACAAAGAACTGAAGAAATTAGACCCTAGACAATCAAATAACCCTATTAAAAAATGGGACGCAGAGCTGAACAAAGAATTTTCAACTGAGGAAGCTTGAATGGTTGAGAAACACCTAAAGAAGTGTTCAACATCCCTAGTCGTCAGGGAAATGCAAATGATAACAACACTGAGATTCCACCTCATACCAGTCAGAATGGCTAAGATCAAAAACACAGGTGACAGCAGATGTTGGTGAGGATGTGGAGAAAGAGGAACACCCCTCCATTGTTGGTGGGATTATAAGCTGGTACAATCACTATGGAAAGCAGTGCTGGCAGTACTTCAGAAAATTGAACATAGTGTTACCTGAGGACACAGCTATACCACTCCTGGGTATATACTCAGAAGATACTATAACATACAACAGGGACACATGCTCTTCTATGTTCATAGCAGCCTTATTTATAATAGCCCAGAAGTCCTTCAACAGAAGAATGGAGGCAGAAAATGTGGTACATTTACACAATGGAGTACTACTCAGCTATTAAAAACAATGAGTTCATGAAATTCTTAGGCAAATGGATGGAGCTGGAAAATATCATCCTGAGTGAGGTGACCCAGTGTCAAAAGAACACACATGGCATGCACTAACTGATAAGTGGATATTAGCTTAAAAGCTCACAATACCTAAGACATAATGCATAGATCACATGAAACTCAAGAAGAAGGAAGACCAAAGTGTGGGTGCTTTGGCCCTTTTTAGAAGGAGTATCAAGAGATCCAACCAGAGCTCTCAAGGTCTAAACTTCCAGCCCGAGAGATCAAAGGGAGGGACTCATGTCTCCACCTGTATAGGTAATTGAGGGTGGCCTCAGTGGAAGTGGAGAGCCATGGTTCCTGAAAGTTTGGATTTCCTAGTATTGGGGAATTTGAGAGCAGGGAAATGGGACTGGGAGGATGTTTGGAGCACACCCTCATAAAAATAGGAGGAAAGGGTATGGGATATGGGTTTTGGGGGAGAATGGGAGAGGAGATAACATTGAAAGGTAAATACATAAAATATCCAATTTAAAAAAAAAACAGATAATTGGTCTGGAAAATAAACAAAGAAAATAAGATAGTTTACTTATTTCAAATTATTTTCAAAAATTTCTAGGACATGCTAATTGGCTAAGATCTTATTTTAAGCTCTGCAAAAAATAATTTAAGTCTCTGTTTAATATTTTCAAGAGAGATGTAAATCCTAATTTCCCTCAACAATTAATTGACAAAAGAGGAGTAATCTCACAAAAAGTAGAAGAAGTTATTATTAATCGATATATTATATAGTCTGATTAGTTGTTGGCTGTTTTATAACAGTCCTTTAATAAAAGAGATTATTAATATAGATTTATATTTCTTTAAATAGTGTCTTCATGACTCTCTGAGTGTGGAAGGAGAGGCTGCTGATGCTTCTGCCCTGATTTTACAAGAACTCTGAAAAATTGGCTTTAAAAACAAAAGAGGGGAACAGTGTTCCCCAAGAAGGAATCCCCCAAAATACTCTCCATCATGCCTTGTTCACTTTTAACTCTCTAAAATTGAAAACTTATGGCAAATCTGCTGCTGACTGCCTCTGGCATCACCAAGACCAATAAAAACTATGCCACAGCTATGTGGAAGGAACCTCTTAACCTTAAAGGAAATTACTCAGACCCAGTTCTCTTATGGGGCCGAGGATTGATATGCCTGTTTGATACCACAGAAGGCACAGCTAAATCGCTACAAAAAATGATTAATGAAATAAATAAATAACCCCACAAAGCCAGGCCCAACCATAAATAAGACGAATAACAATTGACACCCAGGGAAGAGAAATCTCCCTGAGAATTCCCATATTTTTCCTTTCCAGGTAAAAATGTGATGTCTGCTGTTAGAAGTTCTAATCCAGATGCTGCCCCCCTACCTTATACTACTCAAACCTTCAACGGGCCATTGACAAGAATATCAAAGAGCTAGAGATAGACATCACTAATCTGAAGAAATCCCTAGTTTCGCTGTCTGAAGAGACCTCAAAAAATTGCAAAGGATTTTATTGGACTTGATTTACTCTTTTACAATAGAAAAGAGTGTGTACAGCTCTTGACTGTGTACAACCCTTAAAGAAGAATGTTGCCTTTACATAGACAAGACAGGGATGGTTAAAGAGAGCATGAAAAAGGTCAGAGAAGGCCCTGAGAAAAGACAGAGAGAGAAAGAGAAAGATGAGAGCTGGTACAAGAATTGGTTTTCAGCCACTCCATGGTTGTCAACCCTACTTCCTCCCACCTTGGGACCATTAATTGGGTTATTTTTGCTTATTTCTTTTGGTCCCTGTGGCTTAAATAGGCTGACTAACTTTGTGAAACAACAAATAAATAACTTGATAGCAAAACCTATCCAGATACATTATCATAAGTTAGCTATGGAGGACCATGAGACTCAAGATGAGGTTATTACTCTATCCAGGGTGCTCCCAAAATCCATCTCCACCCAACCCAAAGGACGAGTCTTCCACCCCTATACCAAGCAGAGAGGGGCCACCCAGAACGCCCTCTGATTGGAGATCTGAATTCTTGCTTAGGCTGCGAGGCTAAGTACTGCAAGGGAATATAAATAAAAGTCAATAATATCTCTCTGAGTTCCCTAAGGGACAAGCCTGACTGCATAGGAGTTGATGTCAAAAGTTTCTTCTCTCCAGGAAAAAGACATCGGGATGGGTATGGCCCTCATGCCTCACTGGACAATGACAGGGAGACCAGAGCCATTACAATGTCCCCTTCAATTCCTTCTATCCCCACCTTCACAAGATTAGAATTGCCACAGCCCTTCTATACTTAGAGAAGGGAGGAGATGTCAGGGGCAACCCTGCTTATACACTGAAGGCCTAAAATCAGCCATAGGCCTAAAATCAACAATAGGCCTGTCATATATGTATACTAACACCAAGTCTTGGGTCTCTGTGGAAAAACATTAAAACAGATGGCTATAAGCTATCGTAAACAGGCAGCTTTTTTGTGTGTGGAAATTTACCAACCTGAGTAGTCATAGTTCTTGTAAATAGGTAGTCTTGGCAGATAATATCAACTTAGATAAGGACAAGTGAGTCATAGGCAGAGTCATAGTGACCTGTCCCCTGAACCTTCACCCAGCCGATACCCTGTTCTGAAAGATATCTATATTTCCCTTGAACACCCATGCTCTGGTGTCATCCCCTTCCTGGCTTTTTGTGTTTATAACCCCTGTGTGAATAAGTAAAAATTAAGATTTGATCTAAAAAAAATAAAAAAAGAAAACGAAACTAACTGAAAGGAAAGAAGACAAAACTGAAGATTATATTTAATTTGGAAGCATTTAGATAGTGACAACCAAGAGCTGGGGCTGTCTCTCCATGGCAGAGCCCTTGCCTGGTACACACACAGGCCTCCTTGACTCTAAAAAAAAAAATCAGGTAGGGGAAATAGTATTTAATATGCTGTGTTTAATAACTTACATTTAATGTGTTAAGAAGTAGAGAGTGGGTCTCTAGAAATATGAGCATTCTTGGCACACCATTAAATACTTTAAACAGTCAAAAAATAAAATAAATAAAAGCCATGGTAACAGTATCATCGCAGTACTTTTCACATAAAGAGACAAATGGAATAGAATAGAAGACTCAGAAATATCTCCACACAAATACAGTTACCTGGTGGTTGACAAAGATATCATAAATATATGCCACTAGAAAAACAGCGTGAGTAAAAAGAATAAAAATGTTGAAAAAACCTTGAGTCTTTTCAGTTAGGACAAGATCTCATTCTTCACAAAAATTAACTCAAAATATATCAAAGACTTTAATATAAGACTGAAACATTGAAACTGATCAAAATACACACACACACACACACACACACAAACTAGCAAAACTGAACAAAACAAACACAAAGCACAAGTCGAGATTTTCTGAGATGAGCCTCATTAGCACAGGAAATAATGTCAAGAATTGTCCAATAGTGTTATACAATGTTAACCAGCTTCTATACAACAAAAGAAAAACAACAATACAGTTTGAACAAAATGTTTTGCCAACTACTCATCAGATAGGGATACCTAGGATATTTGAAAATAGCAAATATTAAATGCCATGAAATCAAATCACCTAATTAATGAATGGGTTAGCTAACTGAAGAGGTAGTTCTCAAAATCTCGAAATACAAATGAACAGTATACATCGTTATGTTTCCAAAATAAGGCATAATGTGGTGTAATGTGGAGAGGAGAGGGACAACCTCAGTGGGTCTATGCTGAGGTTCCTCCTGGACAATCATACAATAGACCTAATCTTGCATAAAGAAAGTTTATTGGGAAAAGGGAAGGGGACCTGGTAAAGGTTAGAGGCACAGAAACGGGGGACAGAGAAGGACAGAGAGAGAAAGGAGAGTTAAAGGAAGGGAGGAAGAGACTGGTTCAGAATGCCTGGGAACAGAGAAGGAAAGAAAATAAGGAGAGAGCTGTGATCGATGAGCAGTCCCTATTATATGCCAGGTTGCAGCACATGATGATGTAAGCTGTTGCTAGGTCACTGCTGTGAGGTTCCAGGAAGGACCCTAAGGGAATAGTCTGTAAACCAATAATTATTAAATACCATAAAGTCAAATGATCTAATAAATGTGTTAACAAACTGAACAGATAGTTCTCAAAACTGGGAAAGACAAATGAACAGTGTAATTTTAAAACTGCTCAATTTCATTTCTTACCATGGGAGTCCAATTAAAATTTCATTGAAAGTCCATCTCACTCCATTCAGTACGGTTATCATCAAGAAAACAAATTACAACAAATGCTCACAAGGATATGGGGCAAGAAGGAAGCCTTGTTCTTTGCTAATGGGAACATAAACTAGTCCAATCACATGGGCGTTAGTATGGAGGTCCCTCCAGGAACTAAAATACATCTCATGTGTGATCCAGCTATAATTCTTGGTACATACCAGGCAGACCTGCAGTTGTAAGGAAAACTGAAATTGTTGCATGTTTATAAAACATGTGACTTAAAATCATTGTGTTAGGCAATACAACACCATACTAGGAAAGACACGTAGATGTTTTCTCTTGCATAAAGAAAAGTGTGTGTGTGCTTATAAATTACAAAACTAAGAGGGCTTAAATAAAAATTTTCTCTTCTCATTTCTCTTCTAGTTGTGAGTCGAATGACTTTGCTCTGCCACATGCCTAATATATGGCCTGATGTAACAAGGACCAACAATCAAATATTGAACTCTCCAAAGCTGGACTTGTGCCACCGGCTTTTGTTTAAAACTAGATGACCTCCAGTATTTGTTACAGTGTCAAAAAGATAAAAGATTCTGCTGTGCGTGCAAACTTGGGAGTCTTTACTTGAGGTTAGAAACAAATGAAATTTGATTTTATATGCTCACAATAAATAAATGAAGAAATAAATAAATGAACCTATTTATTTAAAAAAACAAAGCTTGTTCTTCACTCCCAAAATGAATGGGAGAAAACAAACTTTACTCCTTGGACACAAGATTCATGGGTTCTAAAGCTAACTTTTTAAAATTATAAACACACTTCCCAGTACCAAACAACTCTCTCCAGACCTGTCTCCAGGTTTGGGTAGTACAATTGTTTCCAAGGTACCTGATGACAGTTCTCTTTAAATACCTACCTGTGGAATTTGATGTCTGGTGCCGAGGGACATCATTTTATAGTTAGCCTACTTTTTATGCAGTTGTAATTAACTATTAAGGCAGTTAGTTCAGGTTCCCAACTTTTACCTAATTTGCTCAGAAAAAAAAAATCATCTTATTTATAAATACAAAGTTTCTCTGTACTTCATAATTATCTTTGTGCGATTTATCTATTCTGAATTCAATTCTAGGTTATTTACTATCTGCATTTGAATGTACTAATATTTTGTAATGTACTTATCCTCCTGCTGATTGACAGTTACTTGCATGAGCTTTGGTTTTAAGTCATGTACACACATTGCTCTAGAGAAAAATCTAAGGCAAATCACCAAGCTCGTTAGGCTTTTCACCTCTACCTAAAAATCATCCCACTATTTTGCTACATAGACAGGTTGTTTTTACATAGCTCGTTTGGTTTCGGTTTCTGGGTCATGTTTAACTTATGAGCTTAAATGAAGTGTCAAAATTGATTGTTTTATTCTGCATTCCTTTATTCAGCATATGCAGTTTGGTTGCTTTATAATTTACAAAAAATCTCTTGTTTGTTGTTTTGACATTAATTCTGGTGGATGGGCGTGACATTTCACTGTGGGTTAAAACTCAGTTTATTGATTAGTGGTGATGTTGTTCCTTTCCATTCATGTCATGAACAGTTAGATACCAAACTGTACACAATTTAACTTGAGATATAGAACTTCTTGTCACCAAACAAATCTTCCTCCAATTATCCTTTTATAGTGACTTACAATGCCTCATACTCTCTCCTCAATTCTACCATTATCTCAATACCTGTCATTATATGCATAACATTACCCATATCTATAGCTCTTATTTTAAAGTTAATTTGCATTTATTAATACATATAGATTTTATGTTTTTAAATACATGTGGATTCATATAATATGTCATCTTTTGATTTTGGTTTTCTCCATAGTTAATTTCTTTATTTGCAATTAGTCAGAGTTGTTTGGTAGCAATGCTATCATTTTGTGGACAGCATCTAATTCTGTTTTGTTAGGAAAGTGATCTCCTCCCATTTTGAAATCACTTTGGTTAAGTTTTAGGAAAATTCGTGAAGTAAGAATCTTTCCCTGTAAGGGGCTGTCTGATTCCTGGTTCACACTGCTGGGATGAAACACTTGAGGGTTCAAACCAGTGTCAATGGAATAATATAGATTTATGATAGCTTGGTGACATTAAGACCCTCTGACTTCTCTCTACTTGGCTCTTAGTCTCTCAGTATACTTTCAGGACTCATTTTATCATTTTATGTAAAACAAAGCTCTAGTGTCTTCTGTGCTTTGCAAAGCCTCTGTCCTCTGGATTATTGATACAATTTTAGTAATTTTGTATGTCTTCAGGGAAGAAATGCTTTACATTTGTGTCCAAATTTCCTAATTATCCTCAACAGAACATGGGTATAAATTCCTTTTTTCCCCTTTTTTATTGAATATTTTATTTACATTTCAGATGTTATCCCCTTACCCTATTTCCCAGCCCCGTGCCCAGGAACCCCCTATCATATCCCCCCTCCTCCTACTTCTATGAGGATGTGCCCCCATTCCCACCTCCCCACCCTTGAATTCCCCTCTACTGGGTGTCCAGCCTTAATGAGACCAAGGATCCCCTTTCCCACCTATACCTACAAGACCATCCTCCCCTACATATACAGCTGGAGTCATGGGTCCCTCCAAATGTTTTTCTAGGCTGTGGTTTAGACCCTGGGAGCTCTGATTGGTTGGTATTGTTGCTCTCCTCATGGAGCTGCAAACCTTTTCAACTCCTTCAGTCTTCTCTCTAACTCCTCCAGTGGGAACCCATTGATCAGTTCAATGGTTAGCTGTGAGCATCTGCCTCTGAACATGTCAAGCTCTGGCAGACCTCTAAGGAGACAGCTACATCAGGCTCCTGTCAGCGTGAACTTCCTGACATCCATATCAGTGTCTACTATTGGTGACTACACATGGGATGGATACCCAGGTGGAATGGTCTCCAGACGGCCCCTCCTTCAGTTTCTGTTCCACACTTTGCCTCCATATTTGCTCCCTTGAGTGTTTTGTTACTCCTTCTAAGAAGAACCGAAGCGCCCACACTTGGTCTTCCATCTTCATAAGTTTCATGTGGTCTGTGAGTTGAATCTTGGGTATTTCAACTTTCTGGGCTAATATCTAATAATCAGTGAATGCATACCATGTGTGTTCTTTTGTGATTGGGTTACATCACTCAGGATAATATTTTCTAGTTACATCCATTTACCTAAGAATTTCATGAATTCATTGTTTTTAATAGCTGAGTAATTCTCCATTGTGTAAATGTAGCACATTTTTTTGTATCCATTCCTCTGTTGAAGGACATCTGGGTTCTTTCCAGCTTCTGGCTATTATTAATAAGGCTGCTATGAACATAGTGGAGCATATGTCCTTGTTATATGTTGGAACATGTTCTAGATATAGCCCCAGGAGTGGTATAGATGGGTCCTCAGGTAATGCTATGTCCAATTTTCTGAGGAACTACCAACCTGATTTCCAGTGTGGTTGCACCATCTTCCCATTCTACCAACAATGGAGGAGTGTTCCTCTTTCTCCATATCCTCGCCAGCATCTATCATCTGAGTTTTTGAACTTAGTCATTCTGACTGGTGTGAGGTGGAATCTTAGGGTTGTTTTGATTTGTATTTCCCTGATAACTAAGGATGCTGATCATTTCTTTAGGTGATTCTCAGCCATTCGAGTTTAATCAGTTGAGAATTATTTATTTAGCTCTGCATCCCATTTTTTAGTAGGGCTATTTGGTTCTCTGGAGTCTAATTTCTTGAGTTCTTTGTATATATTGGATATTAGACCTCTATCAGATGTAAGATTGGTAAAGATCTTTTCCCAATCTGTTGATTGCTGTTTTGTCCTATCGACAGTGCCCTTTGCCTTATAGAAACTTTGCAATTTTATGAGATTCCATTTGTCAGTTCTTGATCTTAGAGTATAAGCCATTGGTGTTCTGTTCAGGAACTTTTCCCCTGTGCCCAAGTATTGGAGGTTCTTCCCCACCTTCTCTTCTATTAGTTTCAGTGTATCTGGTTTTATGTGGAGGTCCTTTATCCACTTAGACTTTAGCTTTGTACAAGGAGATAAGAATGGTCAATTTGCATTCTTCTACATGTTGTCCTCCAGTTGAACCAGCATCATTTGTTGAAAATGCTGTCCTTTTTCCACTGGACAGTTTTAGTTCCTTTGTCAAAGATCAAGTGACCATAGGTGTATGAGGTCATTTCTGGGTCTTCAATTCTCTGTACCAATACCATGCAGTTTTTCTCACTATTGCTCTGTAGTACAGCTTGAGGTCAGGGATGATGATTCCTCTAGAAGTTCTTTTATTGTTGAGAACAGTTTTCGCTATCCTGGGTTTTTGTTATTCCAAATGAATTTGAGAATTTCTCTTTCTAACTCTGTGAAGAATTGAGTTGGGATTTTAATGGGTATTACCTTGAATGTGTAGATTGCTTTTGGCAAGATGACCATTTTTACTATATTAAACCTGCCAATCCATGAGCATGGGAGATCTTTCCATCTTCTGAGATCTTCGATTTCGTTCTTCAGAGACTTGAAGTTCTTATCACATAGATCTTTCACTTGCTTGGTTGGATTCACACCAAGGTATTTTATATTATTTGTGACTACTGTGAAGAGTTTCATTTCTCTAATTTCTTTCTCAGCCTCTTTATCTTTCAAGTAGAGGAAGGCTGCTCATTTGTTTGAGTTGATTTTATAACCTGCCAATTTGCTGAAGTTGTTTATCAGGTTTAGGAATTCTCTGATGGAAGTTTTGGGGTCACTTAAGTATACTATCATATCATCTGCAAATAGTGATATTTTGACTTCTTTCTTTCCTATTTGTATCCCTTTGACTTCTTTTTGTTGTCTAATTGCTCTCGCTAGGACTTCTAGTACTATATTTAATAGGTAGGGAGGGAATGGGCAGCCTTGTCTACTCCACGATTTTAGTGGGATTGCTTCAAGTTTCTCTCCATTTAGTTTGATGCTGGCTACTGGTTTGCTGTAAATTGCTTTTACTATGTTTAGGTAGGGGCCTTGAATTCCTGATCTTTCCAAGACTTTTACCATGAAAGGATGTTGAATTTTCTCAAATGGTTTCTCAGCATCTTGAGAGATGATCATGTGTTTTTCCCCCCTTTGAGTTTGTTTATATAGTGGATTACATTGATGGATTTCCAAATATTGAACCATCCCTGAATTCCTGGGATAAAGTCTACTTGATCATAGTAGATGATTGTTTTGATGAGTTCTTAGATTCTGTTTGTGAGAATTTTGTTGAGTACTTTGCTTCAGTATTCGTATGGGAGATTGGTCTGAAGTTCTCTTTCTTTGTTGGGTATTTGTGAGGTTTAGGTATGAGCGTAATTGTGACTTCTCATAGAATGAATTGAGTAGTGTTCCTTCTATTTCTATTTTTTGGAATAGTTTGAAGAGAATTGATATTAGGTTTTCCTTGAAGGTCTGATAGAATTCTGCACTAAAACTATCTGGTCCTGGGCTTTTTTTGGTGGGGAGAGTTTTAATGAATGCTGCTATTTCCTGAGGGGTTATGGGACTATTTAGATGGTTTACTTGCTCCTGATTTAATTTTGGTACCTGGCATCTGTCTAGAAAATTGTCCATTTCATCCAGATTTTCCAGTTTTGTTGAGTATAGGCCTTTGTAGTAGGATCTGATGACTTTTTTAATTTCCTCCGTTTCTATTGTTGTTTCTCTCTTTTCAGTTCTGATTTTATTAATTTGGATACTGTCTCTGTGCCCTTTGGTTAGTCTGGCTAAGGGTTTATATATCTTTTTGATTTTTCTCAAAGAAACAGTTTCTGGTTTTGTTGATATTTTGTATAGTTCTTTTTGTTTCTACTTGGTTGATTTCAGTCCTGAGTTTGATTATTTCCTGCCATCTATTCTTCTTGGGTGTATTTGCTTCTTTTTTTGTTCTAGAGCTTTCAGGTATGCTGTCAAGTTGTTAGTGTATACTCTCTCCAGTTTCTTTTTGTAGGCACTTAGAGCTATGAGTTTTCCTCTTAGCACTGCTTTTATGGAGTCTCACAAGTTTTGGTATGATGTGTCTTCATTTTCATTAAATTCTAAAATGTCTTTAATTTCTTTCTTTATTTCTTCCTTGACGAAGTCATCATTGAGTAGAGCATTGTTCAGTTTCCACCTGTACATGGGCTTTCCATTGTTTTTGTCATTATAAAAAACCAGTCTTAGTCTGTGGTGATCTGACAGGACACAAGGGATTATTTCAATCTTTTTGTATCTGTTGAGGCCTGTTTTGTGACCAATTAAATGGTCTATTTTGGAGAAGGTACCATGAGGTGCTGAGAAAAAGATATATTCTTTTGTTTTAGGATGAAATGTTCTATAGATATGTTAAACCCATTCTGTTAATAACTTCTGTTAGTTTCATTGTATCTCTGTTTAGTTTCTGTTTCCATGATCTGTCCATTGCTGAGAGTTGGGTGTTGAAATCCCCTCTATTATTGTGTGAAGTGCAATGTGTGCTTTGAGCTTTAGTAAAGTTTCTTCTACGCATGTGGGTACTCATGCATTAGGAGCATAGATGTTCAGAATTGAGAGTTAATCTTTTTAGATTTTTCCTTTGATGAGTATGAAGTGTCCTTCCTTATCTTTTTTGATGAATTTTGGATGAAAGTCGGTTTTATTTGATATTAGAATGGCTACTCCAGCTTGTTTCTTGGGACTATTTGCTTGGAAAATTGTTTTCCATACTTTTACTCTTAGGTAGTGTCTGTTTTCGTCACTGAAGTGCATTTCCTGTATGCAGCAAAATTCTGAGTCCTGTTTATCTATCCAGTCTGTAAGTATATGTCTTCTTATTGGAGAGTTGAGTCCATTGTTGTTCAGAGATATTAAGGAAAAATAATTGTTGCTTCTTGTTATTTTTATTATTAGAGGTGGAATTATGTTTGTGTAGCTATCTTCTTTTGGGGTTGTTGGAAGATTACTTTCTTGCTTTTTCTTGGTTGTAGTTTCCCTCCTTATGATAGAGTTTTCCATCAATTATCTTTTGAAGTTATGGATTTGTGGGACGATATTGCTTAAATTTCATTTTGTTGTTAAATATCTTGGTTTCTCCAACTATAGTGATTGAGAGTTTTGCTGGGTATAGTAGTCTGGGCTGGCATTTGTGTTCTCTTAGGGTTTGTATGATACCAGTCCAGGATCTTCTGGCTTTTATAGTCTCTGGTGAGAAGTCTGGTGTGATTCTTATAGGTCTGCCTTTATATGTTACTTTACATTTTTCTCTTACAGCTTTTAGTATTTTTTTCTTTGTTTTGTGCATTTGATGTTTTGATTATTATGTGATGGGAGGAATTTCTTTTCTGGTCTTGTCTATTTGGATTTCTTTAGGCTTCTTGTATGTTCATGGACATCTTGTTCTTTAAGTTAGGGAAGGTTTCCTCTATAATTTTGTTGAAGATGTTTACTGGCCCTTTAAAGTTGGGAATCTTCACTCTCATCTATACCTATTATCTTTAGGTTTGGTCTTCTCATTTTGTCCTGGATTTCCTGGTTATTTTTGGTTAGTAGCTTTTTGCATTTTGCGTTTTCTTTGACAATTGTGTCAATATTTTCTATGGTATCTTCTGCACATGAGATTCTCTCTTCTAACTCTTGTATTCTGTTGGTGATGCTTGTGTCTATTACTCCTGATTTCTTTCCTTGGTTTTCTATCTCCAGGGTATCTCCCTTTGAGATTTCTTTATTGTTTCTACTTCCATTTTTAGATCCTGGATGGTTTTGTTCAATTCCTTCACATGTTTGGTTGTGTTTTCTTGCAATTCTTTAAGGGATTTTTGTGTTATCTCTTCAAGGGCTTCTACCTGTTTACCTGTATTCTCCTCTACATCTTTAAGGGAGTTATTTATGTCCTTCTTAAGTCTTCTATCATCATCACAAGAAGTGATTTTAATTCTGAATTCTGCTTTTCCAGTATCCAGGACTTGCTACGGTGGGAGAACCCGGTTCTGATGATGCCAAGTGACTTTGGTTTCTGTTGCTATGTGCTTCTGCGTGCCTTTCATCATCTGGTTAACTCTAGTGCTACTTGTGCTCACTGTCTCTGACTGGAGCCTGTCCTCCCAGTTATCTTGCTTGTGTCAGAACTCCTCCGAGTTCAGTTGTCTCTGTGATCCTGAGCTCCTGGGTGGAAGAACTCTTGGGACTCAGGCCACCTCTGGGATCCTGATATCCTGTTGCTCTGAGGGCAGTGGTTCCTCTAGGATAACTCAGGATATGATGTCTTCATGGGAGCAGACCATCTAGGTGTTCACTGCTCTGAGTGGAGTGGCTGCTCAGGAATGGCTCAGGATATGGTGTCTTCACTGGAGCAGACCAGCTAGGTGTCTGCTCCAGCCAAAAGGACCAAAGGAGGGGCAGAATTGGAATAGTATTCTGGAAGGGCAAGGTTTGGGTGGCTGTTGGGTTCTAAGTGCCCCAGGTTCCCAGTTGTAGCTCTGGGGTGTAGGGGAGTGGGAAGGGGTTTTTACTCGCTGCTCTGAGTGCAGTGGCTCTTCTAGGATGTCTCAGGATATAGTGTTTTCATGGGAGCAGACCAGCTAGGTTTCTGTCCCAAAAGGACCCAAGCAAGGGGAGGAAGGGCTGGTATAAATTTCTTAAATTACTGATACTTAGGTATTTCTCACAGTTTTAACTTTCTTCAATTCATCCATTCATCCAGTGTTTAAAGAATTACTGAATCCAAATTGAGAGACTTTGTAAGACTCTTGGGGAGCCAGAGACGCCCTGAGTGAATCCCTGAGTGTAAACATAAATCGATGCAAAAAAGCAAGAGGAATTTTAATTGGTCCAATGCATTGGGGCCATCCTACACCAAAGGTGGAATGGTGACCCCAGGCAGCCTATTTGGTCATTTTTTATACAGTTTAAGGGGTGGAGTAGACTAGGCACAGTATGATTGGCAGAACAGTGTGACTTTAAAACTGATTGGTCTTTGGGGAATGAAGTGGCAAGGACATCCCTTGTCTGTAAGTGGCAAGGATTGGTCAGTCCTGTGGAATGTGTCTGTGTGCTCTGGGCCTTCTTCACCTGCAAGCATGTTCCCTCCCCTGTGGTCCGAGGTATGTTAATCAGCCTCTCCCTTCCTCCTCTGAATGTTAATCCAGCAAGTGACCTCTGACTAAGGAATGTTAATTAGTGTCTCTCCATGGGGAGTGTGTGTGTGTGTGTGGGGGAGACAAGTGTTCCAAAGTTCCTCTT
>NW_021604565.1:20264404-20279542 GCF_004785775.1 Grammomys surdaster | reverse complement strand
GGGGGGGCGGCGTGAGGGGAGGGGAGGGGAGGGGAGGGGAGAGGAGAGAAGAGGAGAAGAGGAAAAGAAAAACACTTTTCTAGATGGAGAATTTCCTCTCTAAAACGACTGACTCTTGGTCTCTTTTGTTGTCAGTGTTCAGGCATGGGGCTTATTTAACAATCCTGTAAAGCTAAGGTAAGCATACATAGTAAATTTATAATGTATTATTTTTTTACTTATAGAGTTTGCCTAATAAATGAGACCTTCTTTACTTTAAATTTTAGACACTGTCAGCCTTCTATATAACTTGGACTGTTTCCAAACTTTAACCAATTTAACCCAAAATTGTCTTTTTGATTTTTCCACTGCTTGCCCTCTCATGAAAACATTAATCCTCTAAGGAAGTTTATTTACAATTAGTCTTTATTTTGGATGAGGGAGAAATTTGATGAGATACTTTGTAAAGAGGCTGGATGTTAAAAGCCCCAATACTACTCTTGTCTTAAATGGTCAATTTACTTGGAATCTATTTTATTACTAGTTAATCTAGCATAATAATGATTGTTTCTCTAATACCAGAGTAAATTGAGGCATATTAAAATTTATGTAAATCAAAATCATTATGTAGATTGTTAATGCTATCATTTTGCTAAGGCCGATGGCTTTGTTAGCAGATACTACTTGCTACTACTGGATATATGCTTCATTATGTCATGCTCATAGACTGTAATAGAAGAAGCTGGTTTTCAAGGAAGCTAAATTTTATTTTGGAAGGAGAAACATATAGAAAGCAGTGTGAAGTATATATGGAATACTTCTGCATATGTAAAATTCCAACTTAAAGGGAAGTGAGTTATGCCAGCTGAGTGCCAAGTAGGAGGAAGTTTAGGAAGCTGACCAAGAAAAACTCTTGAGAAAAAGTTTTAGAGTCAGGCTTTTGGAAATGGCAGTGTGTGATAAAGGCTGGGAGTGGAGGTTTTTTTTTTTTTCTTTTTTTACACAAATGAAATGTTTGCAAAGTTCATCATTCAGGAAATCAGTCAATTTTTCTTTACCATTTTTTTCTCTGCAATATTCTGAAGGAAATTTTGTAGTATATTGATACAGAATCAACTTCATTTTTGTTTAGATTTACTTATTTTATGTGTGTGAGCATCTGTGAACTACATGCATGCCTGGTACCAGAAACGGGAGGTTTTTTTCCTGGACCTGGACTTATGGATGGTTGTAGGCTGTCATGTGGGTTCTGTGATTTGAACCCAGGTTCCCTACAAGAACAGGTATGCTTAACCAGTGAGGCTTCTCTGCATCCCCCATTGAGTTTTTAACGTGAAAGGGTATGTGGAGTCTAATGTTTTGTTTTACTTTTATGTGCATGTGATAATAATATGGAATGATAGAATAACTGCTAATTATCACCTGTCTCAATTGAGCTTTGTCATATTACTTAACTGAATGAAAGAGAAAGACTGAACTTTCTGCATCATGTAAGATGTTCAACATGTCAGTCATCACAATAAGGTATTTATAGTTGCCATTACATGTTCAGGTGCCTAAGTCACGAATTGAACAGCATTTAGTGCTTATTTAGACATTCAAGATATATCATAAGGTAGTGCATAATAAGTATTTAAAATTCCAGTGTTGACAAATTTACAGGAGATAGATTCCTCTGGAGCTGCCACAGACAAAAATTACCTCATGTAAGAGATGTAAATTATAATTAGTCATCAGGGAGACCATGGGGGCTGCATTATCCAACTAGACAAATCCCTGTCTTAACTCTGCTAATAAATGGCTCTGTCTTTTTTTATGAAGAATCTCTAGTAGTATAGAATTCACTTCTCTGAGACACTTCATGCAAAATTATTAGAATGACTGTGTTTATATCAAATGCCAAGTCAACCTCCAATTAAATCTGATAGTGCTTCCCAGTGTGTCCCAACATCTGAGATGTACCAGTGTGTAATGGCAGTGGTGGCTTACTTAGTCCATCAGCCCACCAAATTGTCCTGTAGGCTCCCAAGATGTCACAGCCCTGGGATGATTGGCATGAGAAACCACCACTGTTTACACTTGTGTTTTACCTCTTATACATGATTGCCATGAAAAACAAGTAGCAAAACACTGTTGGGCACAGTATGGCAGCAAAGATGCTCATGATAGAATCAGACACAAGCAAGTATCTTGATTATTGGGTCTCAGATTTTGGTAGAGCAAGAATATACTTTTTCAAAATTTGATTCTAAATTGCAACATGAGTTTAACAACATTGCAGTCCTTACAGATAGTGTAAATATTGACAGTGGTAACATATTATCACTAATAGTTACCATTAACTGTTTTTGGTTATGCTTTCCACTTTAAAAACCATGATGTTTTTATGAACTTTAATTTATATAAAGCTAGTTATTCTATTGCCAACATCTCCTCCTTTAATTAAATATTCGTAGTTCCTTCTGCACCCCCTTATCTAACATCAGCTCAGGATTTTAACATCTTAGTTGTTCCCCTTTGGACACCTACACTATGTTTGGGTTTGATTTCCAATCTATAGTCCTGAGAGGGTCCCTCATAAATAAGGTTGGCAAGTGTGTCTTTGAAGGCTGGCTGGAAGAAAGGAACAGAGAAAATACATTCTCCATATAGTATAATGAGCCAAGGAGGAAATGAGAACTATGAGATTGACTTTCATCAAACATTTGTGAAGTAAAACAAATGGTATTATTATTTGCTGTGCCACTTTAAGAAGCTGATCTGTCTCTCAAGTGTGACTACAGAATTTATGTGAGCTACATGCAAGCAGAAAATGTCATAGATACTGTAATCCTTGGTACCTTGGATGGAAACAATCAGTGGAATCGAAATCACACTCAGAGATGATCCACAAAACACATATTTTCAAGATGTGCTGCTGAAGATTACTTTGCATAAAAGAGGGTGTTAGCTCCTCCTCTCTGAAGAGTGGCTTCAACCTTCAGTCTGCATTACCAAACCTCACCCCTCTCTTATGCTCCTGCCCCTCCCCCTAGTCAGCATAGCATAATGCATAGAATTTACTGAATACCAGTAGCATAAGTTTGGGCATTTTGTAATTCAGATATTCTGTGAAATTGAGGACTTTTACAGTACCTCTAAAATTGAATGAATTAAATAAAATGTGTAGGAAAGGCCCTGTCAATAAAGAATTCCAATTTTCTAACTTAGTAATATATTCAACAGATCCAAGTAAGTACAGGGGATAAACTGACACTGTTACTCTTGGTGTTCCCATTCTGCTTCTTTTATGGGAAAGGCAACGGCTTTGGAATCATACTCCTGGATAAGATTCCAAAGCTACTATTTATTGATCTCCTAACCTTTGTGGGCAGGGAGCAATGAATCTCTGTGAGCCTTCTTCCTTATTTTAAAAATAAAATTGATAAATTAAAAGACAAGACTTCCACTTTAAAAATGTGTTTTGACTATTCAATATGACAAAATGTGCAAGCTGCTTGGCACACAGTTGAAACTAAATGTATTGCTTGGTTCCCTAGTCCTCCAGAATCCTGTGTCTGCACTTGAGGCCGGTAGATGAGACGATGGTGGGCTGGGGACGTAGGGGAGACACACTCACCTTACAGAGGCCAGAGCTCCAAGCTCAAGCAGGTAAATGCTTGGACGGAGGAAACTGTTTCCCAGAAGAGCAACCTCCTGGAGGTGCTGGACGACGCCCTGAACTACATCTCCCGGGATGCTCTGCAGAAGGTAACAGCCCGCCCCGCCCTGCCCCGCCCTGCAGGATTCGGAGGGCACCGCCCACCCAGCAGAACCCAGCGGCAACACAGGCTACAAGTGCTGTGGCTGGGAATAACGGACTTTCTCCGAGTGCCACGCGGACGCGAGTGTTCCTGGCTTCAGTTTTACTGAGTGGCCAAAGCAGGAGGTGAGTAGCAGAGAATGGGGTGGGGAGGAAGCGCGCGGAGTGGAGAGAGAATCTGAGCTTGAAGCTAAAAGGAGCCGGGGCGTGCATCCCCACTCTCGCTTGAGATGCCTGCGGGACCTAAGCGGATGCAGCCAGACTGCAGGTGCTTTGATGGGCCAAGAGTCTGCTGCGAGAAGTGATTGAACCCGCAGCCTGTTGGGGGCACCCCTGTCCAGTGCAGGCAGCGGGTCCTATAAACCCAGTGCGCTCATCCTGCATCCTGTATTCTGTATCCCACTTCCCTACACAGTCTTCTGCAGACCAGCCTTGTTCCTATCTGGTCTGTCTATATTTTACTTCCTTTAATTGAGAAGCAGCAGACTAGGGAAAACCGTACTCTTGCCTTGGAGGTGCAATCTCATTAACTGGGCTTTTAAACAGATCAGAGAGAGGGCTGGGGGAGGGAAGAAGATACCTTTAGCTGGTCCCCTGGGATTATCCATCCTAAAGTGATGCTGGATTACGGATCGGATCTGCAAATCGATGGTACAGTTAGCGAGTTTCCGATGAGCGCGGGGGAGTGGGGAGAGAGGAGAGAGAGAGAGAGACAGAGAGAGAGAGAGAGAGAGAGAGAGAGAGAGAGAGAGAGAGAGAGAGTCCCGCTTTGTTATAAATTGGAAGTTTCGTGAGGGACCCTGCCAGTTTTATCTAAAGGAGTCTAATAAGATTAGCTAATTGTGCCAAAGGTTAATCAGAGCGCCTAGTGCCTCAGGGATCCATCTGTGATGATTTCAGTAATTGATGAAGCCGGTTTCCATTACTTCCTTCATTGAAGGATCTTTCAGTAGGGGCTTGTCCACTTGAAGAAGGCAAACTCTGATTCCGTTGCGGTTTCCTTACTCTTAGCTCTGTGTTTTCCTTCTTTTTCTTGTTCATTTTGTATTTCCAGTGCAAAGGATGGGGTGGGGCAAGTTTGAAGTGCAGCAGGAAGCATGACCATGTCAAGGTTCTTTTCTATTATGTGAGTTGCCTGACAGTCGTAGGTGAGGCTTGCTTGAACCTCTGCTGGAATTGGGGATTTTGACTCTTACTCCTCCAGCCATAGGTTAAACCATTCTGGATTGAAATAGAAGCAAAAGACGTTCTTGACTAACCTCCCTATATTTGGTGGGAGTGAGGGTGTGTAGGAAAAGATGGGCAGATGGCTTACTGTTCAATACAGAGTTCTGTCCTATCAAGGCTCTTGGTGCCCTGGAGGTGAGAGAGTGCTGCTGATGGCATTTCAGGGCTAGCCTTGGAAACTGCTTCTCCCTCCTCAACCTACTTGCCCAGGGTTTGTAAACACTTCTGGGTGGCTACTTTGTCTTGTTTGTTGGCAAACTGTAGAAAGAGGTAACTCAGACACACTGAGACTTTTGTGAGTGGGAACAGCAGCCACTCAGTGGGAGCAAGCAGTGTGTATGTGTGTGAAGTAGACTGGCTCATTGTGTTTTGTAGAAACCACAGTGATGTGTGTAAGATGCTCCCGACAAACAGGGAGTGGATAGAGCAGAGTAGTAGTGCATATGGGTATTTAACACGGAGCCTAGAGCTGTATGCAGTCGGTTACTGGCCATTTATGCAATAATTGAATCACTAGTTCTGATCACTCCTTTGGTCACTGGCTGATTAAGTCATCCTTTTCATTCACTTCGTAGCTGCTAGTCAAGATGCTGATGCAACTGGTCCCAGCCGATAGGAGCATGCATTCATTAAACCTGATCTGTATTAGAATCTGTTCTGAACTAGAGTATAAACATACAATCTAATTGAATTGCTTAGGAAGTCTGCTCTTGCTCAAGACCGCCAGAAATCCAACAGCTCTGCTCAAAAAAGGGCCCTGCCTTTCTTATTTGTGTCTTTCTGCAGGAAACTTGCCTTCTCATTTGAGGGATTCTGTCACAGCAATGTGTGAGCCCCTGGATAAATTTGGCTTGGTGACGGCAGTGTGCTCTCCCCAGAGATTCTGCCACATCCTCCTTGCTCCTTTTCTGCCCTGACCGGAGTTTCTCACTGCTAACCCCCGTGACAAGTCAGAAGATTTGCCCCTTCCATGATCTTCTTCCCCCAGATTCCCTCTCCCAGTTTTGCCCCTCTGATGAGAAACTGAGGATAAGGTGTCCTCAACCAGCCATGGCTGCGAAGGGAATGAGGACCAGGGGAGCAGGCCTCCCTACAGTATGGGATTAGACTCTGCCAGTTTCTTCTTATCTAATTGTGTTGCTGCTAGCAACATTTCTGGAAATTGCTGGGAGGCATCTAACTAGCTCTCATGGAGCTCCATTCTCTGGCTAAGAGGAACAGCCCAGTGGACTCATGCGATACTGTGGAGTGGAGTTCACGAGAGACTTCCGGTGACCATGCAGAAGAGGCAGCCATCAAAGCTGCTCTTTGCTATCAGAAAAACTTGACATCGACACCAAGGGCAGCTATGGTGGAAGTGTGTAGACTTAGTTCTTCTCCAGCATCCCCAACCTCCTTGCTCCAAGACAATGCTATTGCAACCAGCTTCTTCCCATCGGGACCTCCTGATTCAGGCAATAACCAAGTAATGGCTGATCGTAAAGTCTGTAATTGTTGCAGCCAGGAACTAGAAACTTCTTTTACTTACGTGGATGAGAATGTCAACTTGGAACAGAGAAGTCAGAGGTCACCGTCAGCCAAAGGCAGTAATCACCCTGGAGATCTTGGATGGGGAAACCCTAATGAATGGTCTCATGAGACTGCCATGTCTTTGATGTCTGAAGACGATGATGACACAAGTTCAGCAGCCACATCTTCAGGGAAGTCTGTAGATTATGGTTTCATCAGTGCTATCTTGTTCTTAGTCACTGGTATCTTGCTAGTGATCATTTCTTATATTGTCCCTCGGGAGGTGACAGTGGATCCCAACACAGTGGCAGCCCGGGAGATGGAACGCCTGGAAAAGGAGAGTGCAGTGTTAGGTGCACACCTGGACCGTTGTGTGATCGCTGGGCTCTGCCTCCTCACCCTCGGGGGAGTCGTTCTCTCTTGCTTGCTGATGATGTCTATGTGGAAAGGGGAGCTCTATCGTCGAAATAGATTTGCCTCTTCCAAAGAGTCTGCAAAACTCTATGGTTCTTTCAACTTCAGGATGAAAACTAGTACTAATGAAAACACTCTGGAACTCTCCTTGGTAGAGGAAGATACCCTTGCTGTACAGAGTTAGTTCTAAAATCCTTGAAAGACAGCCATACATTATATATACGTGTGTGTGTGTGTGTGTGTGTGTGTGTTTCCCCCTACAAGCCAGTGAGTGGTTTGTTTTCATGAATCTTGTGTAAGAAAGCCTATGTAAGTTGTAAAAGAAACCCTGGCCAGCTAATCCCTACTTAGCTGCAAACTGAAAATTAATTCACCTGAAATCACCATGAGTTTCTATTTCTAAACAAAATACTTCTGCTGACCTAATATATAAGTGTTGTCTTGTACATAAACATGGAGATTATTACTAGGGACTAGAAGGGTTCCTGCATAATGCGATCACTTTGCAATCTGTTCCGTGAAACGTAAGGACTAATTACATAGTAAGGCTCACATTTAATTTCCAAAGGTGCTTTTCCATTTTCTTGCTAATTTTTTTCCTGTAATTTGGCTAAGCCCTAAAATGTAAACGTTGGCAGTGTGAATATTTTGAAATCTAAGGATGCTGGTTATTTTTTTAAAGCTATAAGATATATTTTAAATTATTGCTATATTTAGAAGTGATAACTATGTCGTTAATATGTACCATCTAATAAAGATAATGTTACAAATCTTCTTCAGACCCATGTGAGGTTAACAAACTGTTTTCACAAGATATTTTCCTTATGCCTTCTTTCCCAATGAAGTAGAAGCATTTGCTGATACATAGTTCATTTCCTCCTTATGGATTTGCAGTCAGTTTGATGACCTGTGCCCTTGAAATCTTTACCCTTTCTCATATATGTGTGGCAAAGCATTAGACTTTTAAAACATATCTTCTGGTAGCCACCCATCCAGATGGGTCTGAACCATGAGTGGGCCTGATATTCTCCCAGGTAGCATTTTGTGATGATGGTTTGGAGAAAACGTCTGGAATACTTGCAGCTAGACTCTTGAGAACCATGCCTAGCACAAGCCATTACTTAAAGAGTCCTTAAGCCGATAGCCAAATCTTACACTTGAGAGAGAATAAACAAACCGACTAATTTAGTGGGAGTTGTGTTCATTACACGTCCTGACTCATCTTGCAATCTCTAAATATCATTCTGAGAACCTTCTACTTCAGATCCTTAAGGACCATGCTCTTGCCTCATAGTGTGAAAATGTGTAGTTTATGAGAAGTACTGTGGGCAAGGTAGTCAGGAAAGCGATGGGAAATGCAGCCTAAGGAAGGCCTTGAATTCCACTGATGCCCCATGAAATGACCCTACCCTTCCACTTAGGCTTCTTTTTTTCTTTTTTCTTTTCTTTTTTTGTTAGAAAGACAATTGAGTTCATTCTTAAAGAGGATTGGAGCCAGGAATGGGTGTAAGTGAAGGGATGAGCTAATGAGAAAGGTATTTCATTGGAGATTCTTAAGAACACCTTAGTCTAATGCAGATATCTGTGTTGTCATTGAGGAGGAGAGGTGAACTGGATGAGTTTGCATATTTATATGAATGAGTGCTTGTGGATTTCAGAGCCATTTGTTGAGTTAGCTTTAATAAGTGGTAAAGGAAAATGCAGCAAGGAAGGGAGGGATAGGGATGACAATGTGTAGCAGAATCCTTAGGTAAAAATATGAGAAGTGTGGAAAAAAAATCACCTTTGCTTCGCCCTGTAGAATAAAGTATGTGATCATGAAGTGCTGGCTTACTGAGCCACAAAGGACTAGACAGAACTTGCATTTTGTGCTTCGTTTTTCTGTGATTCTTCTGTCATCTGTGCGAGAGGCACAATCTCAGAAGGTTAAGCTGTACCTTCTAGAGGAGTATTCAGTTTCAAGCGCTAGTCTGCTTCAGGAGCTACTTTGGAGATATTGGAGTCAGACAGGAGAAATCTGCTTCCATGGATGTGTCGATATGAGCTGGATTCAAACCACAACAAGAAAACATGTAAAATAGAGTTGAAACCAATTTAAATCCAGACCTGGTGGATCACGCCTGGATTCCAATACTTGGGAGACTGAGTCAAGATCAGTGGAAATGCCAAGGCCAGCTTGGACTACATAGTGAGTTCCAGAACAGAATATAGAGTGGGGTTTTGTTTTGAAACATCAAAATAATAATAAAACATTCATGATTATTTATATGAGATCTCTGAATTTTGTTTTTATTTATTTTTAAGCCATGATTAATTGGTTACATAGCAAATTAAGACAGGACTAATTTGTGGTCCAATTTTCAGTTCTTCAGGACTTTGAAAATTAAACATGAATGCTGCATTTTCAATCATATAAAACTGATGATAAAAGAAGAAAAAAGTCAGAGTTCATCATAGAGGAAGAGTTAATGAACTCACTATGTTGCTAAATCATATAGATAAACCCTAAATAAAGGTAACACTTTTCAAAATCCCATTTCAGAAAAGAAGATTTTAAATGAAAAGTAAGTAAGTGCTCATTTCTGCCTTCTCCAAAACGGCTCAAACACAGATAGCATGACATTTAAGTTCTGCTGCTCTGAGGGAAGATGCTTACACCCAACGGGACCAATTCAAAAAAATCACCCGATGCTTTCTTTAGGCTGTGCTGATGTAATTGTGATAATTGCCTTAATTGACTTTCCTTCAGGTATTCTATTTGTATTGCCCTCACCCATTCTGTTAGTGCCTGACCTTGAGATGATTGCTTGAATTTAAAATAAAGCTAAGGACTATGGACATGACTCATGGGTACAGTGCTTGCCTTGTATGTGGGAAGTCCTGAGTGGAGCCCTCAGCACTGCAAGAAAATAAAGATAAAGGTAACACAGGCAAAACAAAACTTCTGAACTTTCTGCGCTTTCTGCATTGTATCAATTTCAGTACAATGTGGAATAGTTTGGGTACTAGAATTACTTTGGCCTGAGCATGTGAGAAACCAGACACTGGACAGACTCGGGCTATGCTTTGACCTTGGATCTTTCTCTGGCTTCCTGGATGTGTCTTCCTCAAGATGCCCACTGCTATCTATGGAACCTTCATTAGGCAGTGTAAGCTCTTAACATTACTAATAAACTGTCCCCTTTGTGGGTGTTGGAAAGTGCTGCAGAGCTTGCTCACCTCTCTTTGCAATGCCATTTCCTGGACAGCCATTTAGAATTCCTGATGCAACCATGCAATGTAATGTGCTGGCCTTTCTCTTCTTTATGGGCATCTTGCTAGGTATCTAATTTATGATTTAGAAGAACAGAAGGCTGCTAGGAACCACCAAGTTCTCTCTGGCCTGGGGTGTATTCACCCCCAGATGATTGCTACTGCTATGTCCCTTAATTCAGTAAAACCCAGATACTTAACTCGCTATCAAAAACTTAAAATATCTGAGCCCATTCTCTTTCTTTAAAAATAAATCTGGATTGAGGCCCAATTTGACCAGGACTAGCACATATTTTTTAGGTACAAATGTAAATAAAGAAACTGCCACATCAAAATTCTTTGTGCCTTCCTTTCCTTTGCCCCTAGAATGAAGTCAAATAATTATAAATCCACAATGATAATTGAATATCAAGAATGAAGGATATGAGCGTGTATATGTTTTTGTTTTCTTTTAAATTGTTTTACAAAAAGAAAGCGTATTAAATAATTACATCTGAACATTCTGAATTTCATCTCTCAAATGTACACATGTATGATTAATGGTCTGGATTAATGGTCAGAGGAAAAAAGAAAATGTCTATGTATCAGACATTTTTCAACTAATACTGCACCAGCTCAAGCCACCACAGAAATGTGGCCTGACAAAAGGGACTCACAGTGCTTGTCAACAGTTCCTTGCTGTCAGCAAGATAGAATATCATCTGCTGGGTCTGACTGCACCAAAAAACAAGACCCATCCTTCCAGGTTTCTGGAATAGCTTTAGCTTTTATAAGATGGGGCAGAAACAATGATCATGATGAGAAGAATTAAAATGAAGTCCCAGTAGGCTTCTCCCAGCACTGGGGAACTCATAAGACAGATAATTAACAGTTTTGACTGCTGGTCTCCTTTCGGCGATATCTTTTTATGGTCTACACAGTCTTCTGTGTAAACATAAAATATCATAAAATATCTCTTTTAGTTTTTATGGGCATACAACTTTGGAATTAATTTGCCTGAGTGATATCAATAACGTCAATTGCAAGATGTTGCTCAAACACAGAATTGTTTTTTAAAACATCCATGACTTAAAATCATACTAATTGCTTTTGTTTGTTAAGTATGCAGGTTGATGTATACAAGCCTACATATCTGTTAAGGTATGTTTTGTAAGTACGTAACTTTAATATTCCTAAGCTATTTTCAGAATAGTCTTCTTGGAATTTGCCATGCCTTAAGGTTGATTTTGTAAACAAGTAGTCTTTCACAGGTAACTATAAAGAGTTTGGAACCAACCTCAGAATGAAATACTATAAGTATACAAACCTTCTTTGCCATTGTTGGACAGAGTCTCACAGGTGCTTTTTAATTTTTTTTTACCTTACAATTATAAGCTCATAAGTATGCAGAATATTTATAAATGATTTTACCTTGAGTTACAGTTTTCTTTCCAAGAAATGTGGATAGTGCTGCCCATGGCTCCACTGTTGAATAACTCCTCTGTGGTTCAGAAACAGCTAGTCTTCTTATTTCTGCCTGATTGCTTCCAATACAGAATGCAAGCAAGTTTGAGTATGAAGACAAAGATGAATCTTCCCTCTGCTGTGTATTTCTCTGTGACTCTCTTCTGATTTCTCATGCTACTTTTCTTGACAAATCAAAGTAATTGATGTTGATTTGTATTTTCTGTATTATAAAGGGCAATCACAAAATATGATGGGCTTTTCCCTCCTGGCACTGATGCCATATATGTTAATAGTGTATTCTCTCATTTTAAAATATAAATATTTATTTAGAAGTTTTCAGTGTGTTTAACTTTTAATTGAAGTCTAATATAATGCATATTTGGTCTTCTAAAAATATCTTTTAAAGTTAGTCGTGTACAAATCAAAATAAAAGTAATATTTACCCGAAAGTCAAGTGTAACATTCTTTTTGCTACCCTATCATTAAATGATCTTATCAGTTTTGCTTTGTATATATGAAATAGTGAAAGCTATTTAGATTTCTCTAAATTACTTGGTATTGAACTTAAAGTATGAATTGCAAGATTTGAATAAGCTTTTTAAGAATACTTAGCTGAAAATGTAGGGTTTTATACCTTGACCAGCATGACTTAATGCCTTCACCAGGGAAATCTAAGTAGGAGTGGCAAGAGAATGAAGAAAAGATAGACATACAGACTGAAAAGCTGGGATCATGTGGGAACCAACTACCAAATAACCCAGAACCTCAGCATTTAGTATGTCCAGAACAGGGAGAGGAATTAGCTATTCTGTACACATGATACCTGTCATTGAGCAGTCTCATGCTGTAAACATCCAGGAGGAAGAAGCTACAGTTGCTGTTTTATGCATACATAGGTTAATCATTTGTAAACAGTAATAGTTGGCCTTTCTGATCCTGACCAGGGGAAAGGCCTACAAGTTTCCCATGGGTCCATGTCCTTGGTCCTTGACATTACTGTGTCCATGTCAAAACACAGACTCATTTAGGACTTCTTTTTCTCCTCTCAGGGCTCCTCAGCTTCTCACAGGAGTAAATACTGAGTGATAGTTTATCCCTTATGTTAACCTTTTCAACTGAAATTTGATACCCATTTCCTTTTGTAATCTTAAGTGGAATTGTATCTTTATTATGTATAAGTGTTGTCAAGGTCAATTGGATCTAAAAAGAGAATTAGAATTGAGGACTTATAGATATTTTCCCCCACTATTTTAAAAGAGAAATTGAGATTCTTGCTTATTATTAAGAAGAAAAACTTTAGTTATTTCCACATGTGTATTTCTTGAATGCCATTTGTTTGTTAACTAACTCTGGTCATCTAGGAGAAGTTAGGAAAGATAAATTTCACAGTCTCCTTCTACAAGGTCCTGGCAGATCACAGAAAGGATAGTTTTTGGAACATTCTATCATGTTGCTCCCTTTATAGATGTTGCTGTTTACAAAACTGGAGAATAAAGAGGACTTTGAAAGGTAGCAAACAGATACTCCATCACTGTACAACTTATCAGTCTTAGCTGACTGCCCTCTGCAAGCCGTTGAATCATGTTTTCATTATATACTTAAAAGCAGGTGAGACGGGAGTATGCCAACAGCCACTGATGACTGCTGTCATTTCTAACATCTCTGTTTTTGTCAAGCACATTACATCAATAAACATAAAAGTCTGTATGCTCTCAAGTGATAGCAACATCCATTTAATATTTCTATAGTGAGGTCAAAACTAATTTTCCAAAGACTATCCATAAAAGACATACTTCAGTAGTTTTTGTTAAAGATACTTAAAAATATAAGCTATCATAGTTGACATTCAGATTATCTGTATGATTTTTGAATTATAAAGGAGTCTGGGTATTAAGCTAGTGCCTATGATTTTAGCTCATGGACAGGATGAAGCTCTTTTTTGGGTCTTCAACATGTGCTTTTTGATAAAGCTTGGCCTTAGTTAATTCTCACCCTATTTCTACAAGTTGCTTATTACTGTTTGCATTCTAACAATGAATGGAAAAAATAAGCTGAAAAATGTTAAGGTATTGCCCCAAAGTATATAATACTAAGCAGTAGAAAATGAAAATTTAGGATTCTTTCATTGACAATTCTATTTCTTTTCAAAGTTAGAAGAACTTCTACTCAAGCAAAAAACTACTATTTATGCTATTTTGCTTTATATTATCATTTTTAAAATGGTTCGTGGAAACCTACACAAGCATGTTTTTCTTTACTGTTAAAAATAAAATATAGTTGTTTTTCCTAAGTACAAAATCATATAGTCTTGCAGTGTAGATTTCAGGAAGACATAGAAGCCATATTTGAATGATTCCTCTCCACCAAATATTTTGTATTTATGTAGTATGTCTTGCACAGTCTTCACAGCACATGATTCAATAAGAGTGTCAGAATTAAAAAGATACATGTCTTGAAGTTTGAATGATTGTTCATTTCTTCTTTTCTTGTCCAGTGTTTGGAGCCAAAGTTTCATTGTCTATAGTATGATGGTATTTGACTTGTAAGATGTCTACAAAATTTAAATTGATCACCGTGGTAGACCATGTTTCTTCTTCCTGTCTCTCATGTCCATCTTCCCCTTCTCTCCACAATTCCTTTATACTTTCCTTTTCCATTCCTTTCCTTTTCCCCCTTCTCCTTGATGATCACAGTCATCATCCTTATCAATATGTTCATAGACAAATCCATCCCTTCAGTGCCTCCTGCTTCTGCTATTGTAAGCATCCCCTTTTTTCTTTTTCTTTATTTTTTTTATTTTTTTTTAATTTTTCTCAAATCATAATTAATTCACACAGGGATATAAACACAAAAAGGCAGGATGTAGGGAAGGGAATGACACTGGAGTGTGGGTGTTCAGGGGGAATACAGATATCTTCAGAACTGGGTATCGGCTGGGTGAAGGTTCAGGGGAAAAGTCACTATGACTCTGCCTATGACTCGCTTGTCTTTATATAAGTTTTTATCATTTATTTATTTATTTATTTATTTTATTTATATTCCCTTGAAGTGCTTAGCCTCACAGCCTAAGCAAGAATTCAGATCGTCTGTCAGAGGGGGTTCTGGGTGGCCCCTCTCTGCTTGGTCTAGGGGCAGAAGTCCCCCCTTTTAGGTTGGGTGGAGATGGGTTTTGGAAACACCCTGTATAAAGTACCAACCTCATCTTGAGTCTCGTGGTCCTCCATAGCTAACTTATGATAATGTATCTGAGTAGGTTTTGCTACCAAATTATTTATCTGTTGTATCACAGAGTTAGTCCGCCTATTTGAGAGCCAGGGACCAGCAGAAAAAAGCAAAAAGAACCCAAATAATGGTCCCAAGATGGGAGGAAATAGGGTTGACAACCTTGGAGAGGCTGCAAATCAATTCTTGTACCAGCATTCATCTGTCTCTTTCTCTCTCTGATTTTTCTTAGGCTTCACTACCAATTTCATGTTCTCTTTAGCCCTCCTTGTCTTGTCTATGTAAAG
>NW_021604565.1:20263271-20264304 GCF_004785775.1 Grammomys surdaster | reverse complement strand
CTTTTCTCAGGGCCTTCTCTGACCTTTTTCAGGCTCTCTTTAACCATCCCTGTCTTGTCTATGTAAAGGCAACCATATTCATTGATGGTTGTACACAGTCAAGAGCTGAATACAGTCTTTTCTATTGTACTAGAGTAAATCAAGTCCAATAAGGATCTTTGTGATTTTAGGAGGTCTCTTCAAATGGCGAAACGAGGGATTTCTTCAGATTAGTGATTGCAATCTCTAGCTGTTTGATGTTCTTGTCAGTGGCCCTTCAAAGGTCTGAGTAGTATAAGTTCGGAGGCCAGCATCTGGATTAGAACTTCTAACCACAGAAATCACGGGTGATTCATTTTTACCTGGGATGCTGCCTGAGTTAAATCTTCTGGGAGTCCCTCTTTCTCTCGCTTTTCTGGGGTTGGGTACGGAGCTGCTGCCTGTGACCTGCTCTATGCTCGGGCCCAGACCGGAAGTCTCACCCTTTTTTTTTTCTTTTTAAGAGAAAAAACTAATGTACAAAACTGTCTTTTGCTTAATTGCGTAATATAATTGTAGAATACTTTGTACTCAAATTCTCCAGACCTTGAATAGTTAGAGCCCCATCTGTATGCTCAGTGACAGAAAATTCAGTTGTCTTTTGAATAGAAGAATTTTGCCATACAGAAACTGAACAAAGTCCTCTTGTTTGATTAAAATACCACTCCCATCCTCCTCATTCTCCTCTCCCCTCTTTCTTTATATTTGCCCTGTTGAAACCTAAAAGATTATGTGAAGTGATCTCTCTGGCCAAAGGCTTTTCTTCATTTACCCAGACTGCAGAGTTCATGTGCTTCAATTTATCTTTGACTTTTACTTAACCTTGTCAAACTACCAAAAACAACTCTGGAATACAAATGATAATAAGAAAAAGTGCAGTTCCAGAACAGAGAAATCCTGTCTCAAAAACAAATAAATAAACACAGACAAAAAGAAAAGGAAAAAAAGAAAAGAAAAGAAGAGAAGAGAAGAGAAGAGAAGAGAAGAGAAGAGAAGAGAAGAGAAGAGAAGAGAA
>NW_021604565.1:20251678-20263261 GCF_004785775.1 Grammomys surdaster | reverse complement strand
AAGAGAAGAGAAGAGAAGAGAAGAGAAGAGAAGAGAAGAGAAGAGAAAAGAAAAGAAAAAGAAAAATTACCACAAGTTGATCTCATTTTCTCCAGGATAATTAAATAAAATATTTTGCAGTACCATTTACTGCTAAGTGAATTCATGGCAAGAAAACCTGGGCAGCAGAGCAGAAAGAAAGCAAAGCCAGCACTTGCTGGCCTTCAACAATACCTTCTTCAAACAATATCGGAGGAGAATTTCCAGGTAGCAGACAGAATGAAAAGGGTGGAGGTGGCTGATGCTAGATTCTAAATTGTAATAGATAAGGCTGAGAAACGGAGGTTCAAAATTTGATCAGTAATGAGAGCTTATGTTGGCAATCATTCTAGAGATAGAGCTGCTGAGGAAAATTTCAAAAGAGACTCATTAAGCTGAAAAAGGGAAGCTCTTGAGTCAGAAAGATAATTCAGGTCGGGAGAAAAGAAAATTTGATTTTGAGCATTTGATTATGATGGGAAAGAAATGGTGTTTCTTAAGAAATGTCCCTGCCAAGCCATGGGTCTTTGTCCATTGGAGCCTTGGAAAAACAACTGGTCACCAATATTATGCTAGTAGAAAGTAGGCTGGCGCAACCTTCTAACAAAGCTACTCCTAAATAACTCATTCAGTTGTTGTCCTAGAGAATGAAGAATAATAAACTTCCAGAGGTTTAATTGAGGCTTCTAGAACAGTAGGCAAGCAGGTGCATTCAGAACGCAGAGAGGAACCAGATAAAGGGATTTTCCCGCATCCTTTGTTGTAAAAGAGCCGCAGAATTCCTGTCTGGCAAAATCTCAGCATTTTTGTGAATTGTTAACCACTAGAAGAAGGTTTCTGTTGTTTCCCATGTCTCTATTTCATTGTCCTGTACTTTATATTCAATGACTTTTCTTTTTTATTTACAGTTTGATAGATTGCCTGAAGAGACATCTGAACCTTATGGTGCATTTTGGGGGTATTAGTTTAGGAACTACAGGCAATAGAGATAGGACTTTCACTTGGGAATTGAGACAGCACAAAATATAGAAAAGGATAGAGCAAAGTAGACCCACCACAAACACACATCTTGCTTTCTTTTGGTAGAGTTGTCGCAACAGAGCTTCTTCACAAACTAGGGCTCTGTTCCCCAGCCTTCTCTGCATTCAAATGGGTCACCATGACTAACTGTGAACAGTAATGTGTGAGTGTCAATTCCCTGCTAATGTGTTTATCAACAAGCCTGTCACTGTTTACATTCCTCTTCAGTATAGTCAGTGGGTGAAGCTTCCTGTGGCCTGCAAGACTTCAGTGAAGATGCAAATCCTCCATTGCTCTGGAAGATATTTACTCCACAGTTCCTCAGAAGGATCTGTCATCATGTGGCTTCCATGTCCTCTCTAGTTGTCAATAGCTAGCAGGCAGAAATTGAAGGCTTAGAGTATTTTGTGGGAGGTTTCCACATTCATTTGCTCAGCTGTCACTGTTGCCAAGAAGAGAGGCTGTATTTGCCCAGTATTATGTCTATGATAAAAAGAGATATGGGTATGTCTCTGTGAAAAACAGCTAGACTCTGACACAACACTTGGCCTTCCTAGAAGTAATTTCTTATTAAATATCTACATTTCTAATTATTATTGTTTATTTTTGTTTGCCAAAATATCCCTCTAGATCACTAAGACCATTTGGCTTTTTTCATCTCAAGTGAATTGAGTTAGGTAATGCATATTGAAACCTCAATTTATATTATATTCAGTCTATAATTTCTACATAGTTATGTAACAAGTTATTCCAAAAACTCGTAGCTAAAATATAATCAAGCTTTCATGATATATAGTTCCTATTGATTCTGCATTTGTGACCAGCTAGGTTGTGTGGTTCTAAAAGTTTCAGTCACAATGCTTTGTGATATTTTTTTCTTTTCTCTGTGTCTATGATATGACTGTGCATATTCATGTATGCATGTGTGAATGTGGAACACGTGTGCCATGATGTGCCTGTGCATTTCATTGGGTGTTACTCCTTGCCTTTAACCTCTTTTACAATAGGTCCTCTTGTTTATCTGTCGCTGCATACACTATGCTACCTGCCCCAACACTAGGTTTACAGTCTGCCATTACCAGATAAAAAGAACACTTTTACATGTGTTCTAGGTTTTGAACTCACGTTCTCACACTTGCTGGCAAGCACTTTTCCCACTGAGCCATCTCCTGAGCTTGAGATACTTATGTGGATGACAAGTCAGAGCCTGGGATCTCAATCTCATACTTCTTTACAATAATTTCTCCTACTGGATTTCTTGATCTTATGGGATATCTGCTGTGTTCCTCTGGACACAGTGATACAGTTGGAAAGGAGGAAACTATAAAGACTCATTGTTTTATGGTCCAATTTTAGAAATAAAGAATTGATTTTTCTATGATGCTCCAGTTTTTAAAGGGGTTGCTACATCCATCGCATAGTTCAAAAGACAAGAATAAGACTACATTTTAAAAAGAGGAATATCATAAAAGATTCATATATAGTTAAAAATCTTTATACTCAGTATCTGTTTCTAAACCCCTTTATCCTTCTCATATTAGCATATTTTTTACTTAATTATTTCTTTAGCATTTCAATTTTAACTCCTATTTTTAGGAAAGAGAATTATATTTACTAAGTATATTGTAAAAACGTATGGCATTTGATCCTATATAAAAAGTCAGGACTGACTATGGACCCTTCACACAAAATCAAGCTGCTACATTGAAACGGAAGGAATCAGAAGTCAGTGGGTATGGACTAGAATGAGATTAATTAGCTGCCACAAATAAAGAGCTGATCACTTTGCTTCAAAATGTAAGATATACGTCATGACTTGGGTGACTCAGTTTTTCTTTGTTTCTACTTTTCATTGATTCTTTGTGAATTTCATATCATAGAATTCAATCCCACTCATCTCCTATCCTTTCATGTCTGTCTTCTGCCCTTGCAACTTCCTCTTGACAAAAGAAAATAAGAATAAAAAACAAAACAACAAAGAAACAAACACAAAACCAAACAGACAAGAAAACCAGCTGTAGTGTGTCACAGTGTGTTGCAGAGTACATCTTTCCTCCACATGTCTTTAATTGCAAATGTCCCTTGCAATGAGTCACTGGTCTGGCTTGAGCCCTCTGGCATCTGCAGTATAGACAATACTGGATCCTTCACCAAGACTACTCTTGGATATCCAGTTGTTGCCCTGTATCATGGAGATTCTACAGATTTGATTCTGTAGGACCAGCTCCTTCACCTGTTCCAGCAGCTCATAGAAGGGGTAGTTGTTGGGTTAGTTCAAAGCTCTGGAGATAGGTCTGGGAGTTAGCGGAGTTGGCCGGCCTGCCAGCTCTCTCACACTCACATCACCAGGGTGAGGTCTACACCACTGCTCAGGCTAGTTCACCCAGTGAAAGGCATAGCCAGCTCTCCTGTAGTTCATGGTTGAAACCTTCAAAGTAACCATTTTTCCCAAGAATCCTCTTTAAAAGACCTTTAAAAATCTTTAAAAGAATAAAGTTGTCTTTATAAAGATAGTTGTTCATGTATTAGTTTTAATAAAGCAAAAACTGAAAAAACTCGTAACAATAGGAAGACTGCTAATCTCATTTAGTGTGTGGCTGTGTAGTTGTCAAACTGTTTTAAAGATTTTTAATGTTACGAAGAAATTTTCATAAAGTAACACAATGTGCCAAAATCGGTGACAAAGAGCTTTTCTTCAGACAGCATCCTTCCAATTATGAGCTATATATGATTGACATATGCATGAGACCGAGACAGACAATGAAATGGAAATAGTGCTGAATTTGGAGTAAGCTTTTTTTTCTTTTGTTCTGTATTTTAATTTCCCTTTGTTCTAAATATACTTTAATTTTTAAATAAACATCCATGGTAATCCCAATACATGTCAAAATGAATTCAAAAGATTTACAAATATGACCACATGATTTATTTAATTCTTCTAAGAAGTCTGTGAGATAAGTAGTAATGTACCTCAATTTTATTGATGATGAAACTGAATAAGAGCAAGATTAAAATGTTTCTGCAAGATCCTATAGCTAGTAATCCCTAGAGGGATGAGTTTATGCACTGAATAAACTACAGCGTGCTCAGAAAAGGTGTCTGAAATCAGAAAGAAAAATAATGTCATGAAAAAATGATGAATAATAAATTAATAATTCTTACTTCTGTGGCTTTTGAAAAGGATTTTTCAAAATAGAGATTCAGTTATCCATTAAAACACTATTCTGACATCTAGAAATGGTACCATGGTTGGAGTTACAAGAGACAGATACAGAAACATGCTTGTGGGCTTGCCTCTTTGCTGCATAGTTGGACTTCATGCTGAAGGAGGATGGGGCTCCCAGGGTGTATCTCTCTCTCTCTCTCTCTCTCTCTCTCTCTCTCTCTCTCTCTCTCTCTCTTTCTCTCTCTCTCTCTCTCTGCCAGCTCTATGAGTCAGTGATTCATGAAATCATAAAGTAAAGTGAGATGACCTAATTTGACCTCTAATTGCATTCTCATTTTCTAAGTAGTTATATAGAAAAGACTGCTTTCTATAAACCTAATACTTAGTTCTACCTGCAACATAGAATAATGGAAACACATAATCTATGAGGAGACTCCATTCGTTTCTTACCTTCCTTCACAGACTTGAATAATACAACTGAGTGGAATATAGCAAGAAGTGCACATCAGCACATTGTCAGGTAAGTATAGGAATTACACCATATAAATAGCCACCATGAATAATTTAGCTGGAACCTGATGGCATTATCTGCTCTGAATGGTATTTCAGTTTGCCTGCCTCTTCTGGGGCTTTTACAACTTCAGGTTTTGTGTCATAATATACATCAGGGCATGAAGATATAGCTGTTTAACAATGAGGAAATATTAATCTCACAAGAAGCCCATAATTATCTTAAGAAATTAGTAATATTGTTGGCCTTTATCCAGCTACAGCAGTAAAGCAGGTTGGCAGAAAAATTATAAATTTCTCCTCACTGTGCATTTAGGCTTTTCCCTATTTTATAATAGTAGGCCACTGGAGATTTTCTTCATAGACTGACCATCTTCTCCTTCATCTCTATATTCTGGAAAGTTTACAAAGTTTGCCTGGGATCCTTTTGGTAGATGGAAATATATCTGACAAAGCCTATGTGAAAATGTAAGTCAAGTCAGGGGAATGCTGTATGTGAAATGTTGACCTTACCGACTGTGAAAGAACTAAAGCGTGACGTGGCAAGGTTCCATGAGCCATATTTGTAGGAAGCTGTGATGCCAAGCTAAGAAAGGACACTGGAAAGAAGTCGAAGTTAACACAGAAAGTGCTACTTAGATAGCTTAGTCACTTTGCTCTCGTGTTAAAGCTGAAAGGAAATTTGGAAAACTTAAAATAGAGTTTGAACAAATCTTTTAGTTTATAAAGTTGTAAGTATGTATCATGATATTTAGAAACATATATTTAGGGAAAGGAGGTTAAGTCAAGCTAATTCACAGAAGTCTTTTACTTAGTGATCACCTTTTTTGATAAGGATATTTAAAATCTACTCAGAAACTTTCCAAAAATATATTAAATAGCCACTACTTTTAAAATTTGCTCGACTTCATTTTTTATTGAAATGTAACTTTTTAAAATCTACATCTCCATTCCTCCATACTCCATAACCTCTATGAATCACCCTTCTATGCTCAAACTTAGCTATTTAGAAAGAAAATTTCAACCAGTTTTCAATGCTATATGTTGGGTACTTGACTTATTTCATTTAACATAGCTTCATTCATGTTTTGTTAATTAAAAGATTTCCTTTTCCTATTCTGCCCTGACTATTATTGAACTTTGTGTGTGCACCATCTTTACACTCCTGCTTCATCAGTGGGTGAACATATACATGTTGTGCTAAGCTGATAGGAACAAGACAGCACTGAACAGGAACTGTAGATACTTGCTCCCCACATTGATTTCATATTTCCTTCATCCCAGTAGTAACATTGGTGGTCATGATTGTTCAACTTTTAACATTTGTTGAGAAACCTTCACTGCTTTCTACAATGGACAGGTCAACATGCATTCTAGCTGACACAGGTGAGGAGACAAGAATGCTTTTGTTTTTGTGTGCTTGTAAACAGTTGTCATTGCTCATCTTTTTTGTAACAGTCAAGTCTAACAATCATCAGAATTCCCCTAAACTCTTCATGTCAGATCTCCGTAGACTATACATGTATTCTCCAAAGATGCAGAAAATATTTGTTTGCTTTTGACATACTGAGAATGGCATTAGAAGCGTGGGCTGAGAACACAATCTACACTAATGCTTCTCTAGAGCACATGGTTCTTCTGTTTAGCTGAAAATAAACATAAAGACAAACCTAAAGCCTCGTTTGTGGTGAAGGAAAGTGAATGAGAACAAAATTAATTCTGTATTAAAAAATGAGGACTGTGGGGGGTTGGAAGCAGGTAGCTAGAGAGTAAACAGAAGGCTACAGATAGAAAAAAAACCCACAGATAAGAAACAAAAATGTGATCAGAGAATAAGGAGAGATAAAATGTAGCTGTTGAAGAGTCAGCTGAAGGAACTTGAAGACCAAAGATGTTGAACATTTCATATTATAATATCCCTCTGCCCTGTATATCCACCTTTAACCTTTTCACATAAATTAGTCATATCATATATAGCCTCATGATAAATGAACTATGCAGAAGTTAATGAAGCAGCATGAAGATGGAAGGCTTCTTAACATTGTCATTTTACAGAGCAAGACATAGTAGAAAGTTAATGGTTTATCAATGACATTTATTTTGCAGACGACAGAAAAGCTGTTGAGACTTTATTTTTAAAAGTCAAGACCCTAGTCAGGATTAAGTTTACAAAGCAATCAGATTGCAAAGGTGGATAGGAGAAGTTAGGAAACAATAAGAAGAGTCCAAGAAAATAAGAGTGAAGTAGGTATACAAACACTGAACAAATAATGTTGATGATTGATATGCATAAGAACAATTGCTGAGGAAACATGTCACTAACCAGAAGGTGCATAGCTTCTAAGGGCACTACTTTGGGTGAGAGCGACAACTGTTTAAGACTTCTGAGTAAGGATGTTTGATCCTCAATCAAAATGTGTAGAATCATTGGATGATATTGGTCTTATGTATGATGAAAAAGCTGTGTGGGGATACAGTAATAATTTAATAAGAAGGAAGTGTAGAGTGAAAACTTATAGCTACTGGGTATATAGAATCCTTTTTAGACATATAAAATATTCTTTAGGCTTTCTTTATAAAAACATGGAGAAACCGAGCCATGAAACAAGTTAAGAATGTGGACAGGCTAGTTACGGGAACTGGCTAGAATGCAAGTTAGCCAGGCAGAACCAAGCTGGGAACCGCAGTGACAGGGCAAGGCCGAAGTAATAGGGCAGGACCACATTCTTGAGAAAGATAAGCATACAGAGAGTTTTCACCTGACCCTGACTCACATAGGTTGGGTTCCTTTGGAATGTTCCACTATTTTTATGTTATGCCACCTTAACAACCCCTAATCCCCCTCCCCATTCCTTGGTTTGTGGTTTTTCCCTTTAAAAACCCCTCTCAAACTGGCTGTCGGGGTCAATTCAGTTCCTGCGTGGGCATACGAATTGACCGGCAGCTAGCTGTCACACACCCTAATAAACCTCGCTAATGCTCCGGTGCACGGTATCTCGAGCAGATTACTGGGTGGTCACGACTTTCTGAGACTTGAGTGAGGGTCTCCCCTCTGCGAAGGTCTTCAGGAAGTTTGTTTAGTTCTTCATCCTGGAATTAAGGAAATTCCTGATCCCTACTCTTTAGTCAATATCCATTCCACAACATGAGAACACTTCTCTAAAAGTATAAGGCATGGAGGTATTTAAAATAAATAAATAAATAAATAAATAAATAAATAAATAAATAAATCCTCCATCACTTCACTATCTTCCAGGCAATTCTACCACTCAACACTCCTTCAGTAAGGAATTAAGAATCTACATGAGCAATGGTGGCAATAGAACACATCATCTATATACTGAAGCTTATTACTAACATGTGTCTCTGACTCTTTAATATTTAGATGTTTCAAGCAACCTTCTGGCAAGACTGCTGAGTCTCTTTTGTGGTTGAGTTCACTGATGAATGACTAGGATGTTGATATATTGAGTGTAAATGAAAGAAATCCCAAAGGCTTCACATGCCAGGCTGCAGGCTAAGAGTCAAGAAGTATCATCATGCAAGTGGCAGGGTTCTTTAGGGCCAACATGGAAGCTCTTAGTATATTTTCATGAGTAGGGGCATGAGAAACTTTAAAATGTCTGAGTGGGAAAATAACCCTGACAATGTTCAATCACTTAGAGGATTTTCAAACCATTAAGTGTAGGGGATATAATTTTGAATTGAAATCCTTAGAGGTTTATGTTAGTAAATTATTACCCCAGCCAAAAGAAAATAAACTCTTTAATGTTTACATAGTATATATTGTAATTAATATGTAAAATACAAATGAGATAACTCAATAAATGATAAAATAATATTAAAGTTATTCTTTACTGCCTCTTCTACTGTGCACCTTCAAATAATTGCTGTTCTAAAACCTTGCTGGATGAGGTCATTTATTGCTGTCTATTTAAATGTTAGAGGATACCAGTAAAAGCAAGTATTTTCAATGTTAATTAGATTATGCTAATGTTATTGAAAATAGTCACTCTGTGTACTTCCTGCTTTTCCTAATACTCTGATGTGCAGCATGAAGGCTGATCCTTATAATCTGTACTGTATTTAAAGAGAAAGCATCCTAAAAGCTTTCTAGCAGAATACTTAGGAAGCAGTTTTAGATGAGGACACTGCTTTCTAATTATTATGTATAAAATTCAAGAATATAAGATACAAACATGGATGTTAAATATACTTAGAGTCTCTTTTACCCTCTAGGAATTGCTAAATATTCAACAAATCTCAGGCTTTGTTACTGTACCTAAATATTATGACTTACAATAGCAAGAGAATTTAATAAGATATTTTTATTTTGACACAAATGACTCTTAATGAAAAATAGCTTATAAAAACCCTTTTATTTCTACTGAGATTTTTCTCATGAATGATATTTTCTAGCAGACCATGGCTAACTATATAACTACAGTCCTGCCTGACATATCCTATAGGTGGTTGTGCATGGTACACAGCATTGTGAATCTAATGCATCCATTCTTGTAGGTATTCTATATTTGCATTTGTAAGATTATCATAGGTGAAATTTAATCTGGTAATTTAAATATGTTTGTGCATATACTGTGTCAAATTAAAATCTTAACTTCTATATGAGATTAAATTGTGTGTCTTGCCTATTTATATGTCTATTGCACCTTTTCACTATATAATTGGCCAAAAAGAAAAAAAAACACTATAATCTTAGATGTGTTGAGATTAGCTTCTAAAAGGTGGTCCATTCATTCCCTTTTGAGTTCCTTTTACTTATCTCCTGTTCTATTTCATGGTCTAGTCTTCGATAACAAAAACAACAATAATAATAATTCTAAATTCTCAAGACCTTATGTATATTGAGTTGCCTATCACTTGGCAAATTTATAAGTGCTGTTTGAAGCCCTTTATAGTTCAGGCTGCTGAGGAGCTTGACTAAGAACTGCAGTATTCTTGACATCTGAAGAAGACAGTACTCTAACTAAAGCAGATTTTTCTGTTGTGAAGCTTTATTCTCAGGATAGATATCACCAGGTCAGTTGTAGAGTTGACTGTAAATAAAGGCCATTGATTGCCCTTGAATCACAATCCAAGATATGTAATCTTCAACTCTTGTACTTAAGTGTTAACACAGGCAGATCAAGGACCAGAGAATGTGTTGAGATTGTATGTCTCAAAACGGTAGTCGTATTGCTTTGCTATGATGAAAACCAAAATAGAAGAGGCTGGAAATCATAGACATAGAGCCCTAAAAATATGATACTGCAGATGAACAAAGACTGATAAACTTAGCCTCGTCATGTTCTTATAGATTTACTGCAGCTGGAGAACACGAGGGACTGAGTTCACCTCTACAAACCAGAACGAATCCTCACTCTTAAATGTGCCTTGCACAGGGAATAATGACTTAAAAACTAGACACAGACTCTTTTAGTAGTGAGTACATTGGAAGCAGAGATAAGACACAGTGCAATGAGCTGGCAGAATGGGATATTCTTTGAATACTTGTTCAAGTTCCCTTTATTTAGCATTAAGACTTGACCTCCACCAGCTGAATTAATGTTATATCTAATGAAGGAACAGAGCATAAAGAAATGTCTTGTATAACACTCAGTATAATGTAGAGGAATCATGCCTCCTTCCCTTCAAACCAACATGGTCATGAATTTGGAAAGTATGAGAAATGTTCCTCATCTTAAAGGACTCCATTTTGGGATAGGTGAGGATGCATATGTGATCTAGGCATTCCAAGTCTTATTCATTATTCATTCTACTGTAATCATAATCAGTCTAGCATTTTTTTCTTCTATTGACCCTTCCCCTCCTGATTATCCAATTATAGGAAGGGAGTGGTATTTTTATTAATATCCAAGCATCTGAGATTTTTTAATATGGGCTCTTATTTCTCTAGAATAGTATCAGTTGTTAAAAAAAAGCCAAGCCTATTGACATTTCTGGAGGTGGAGTTCTAAGGCTCACAAATGTCACCTGCACTGCTAAATTACCCTTTGTTCTCCAAGTGTTGCAATCAGTAGTCTATGTTATGTCACTCAGTCTTAACCTTCATTTTGACATTGTGTCTCCTTAGTTGTATTGTGGAGATGAGAGAGAAAATGAATACCCTCTGAAATGCTATCTGATTTCTCTGTGTAAGAAAGGGCAGTCTCTGGAGTTCTGCTGATTCTCGGGCAATCCATATTCCAAAGATAATGCAAAAGGGAAAAAAATGTAGGTAAAAAAATCCATGTCTTACCAGTTGTTTCTCTGCACCCATATCCTTTGTTTAAACTCTTTTGCATGTTAAACTGTTGGCATAAAAGAGTAAGTAAATAATTAGGCTCCATAATTTTCATAGGAGAATATTAGTTTTGAGGTTAGGAAAATGATCAGTAGACTTATACCTACCCAAAGAATGACCCTAGAGATCATTATATTTTTTTCAAGTTAGAAAGGCAGTTCAGACACTATTAATTGAAATAAAGATGCTGGCAAAAGAAGTAGACTTGTATTAGGAAAGGACTTTGCACATACAGGTATTCTAGTGGAGAGACCCGTTGGTTTCCTGGGGTTAGCAACAAAAGAGATTTTATTGGCATTATGCTAGGTACACAGAACAATTTGTGTCATAGAAACACGAATAAACTGAGTGCTGTAGTTTGGATGACAAACAACTTCCAAGGGTCTTGAGAATACAGGGAGATGCTGAAATCTTTATAAGATACAAGTAGTGTGACATCCTCAGGACAGGAGAAGGATGCAGTGGAAGATTTTGCCATCCCAGTTTTTATCTTATCATTTCTTTATTTTATTATTATTTATTTATTATTTACTTATTGTGTGTGTATGTGTGTGTGAGAGAGAGA
>NW_021604565.1:20241184-20251278 GCF_004785775.1 Grammomys surdaster | reverse complement strand
GGGGAGGGGGAGGGGGAGGGGGAGGGGGAGGGAGAGGGAGAGGGAGAGGAAGAGGGAGAGGGAGAGGGAGAGGGAGAGGGAGAGGGAGAGGGAGAGGGAGAGGAGAGAGGGGAGAGAAATTCTTGGCTCAAATTCAAGGCTTTATCCCTTTATACATGTTATCAAATGTTCTACCCTCAAACTATTCCCAAAGCTCTTCTCTTTCTTTTGGCCCTGAGGTATTATGCATCATTGCCACTCATTATATCGACCAGAAGCTCAGAACAACAACTTTATTTAATCTTAGACTAGAGGAGCATCCAGAATTGTGGGCTAGGTGATCTTTCTCTTGTAAGTTTATTGGGTCAGGCATTTGACTATCATAACACAAACATAACTAATACAAAAAGCAAATATAGAGACGATGGTGGAAAGAAAAAGAAAATAAAACAGTTTAGAAAAAAATTATTCATACAGCCTTTATGGCCTCTTAATAAGTTTGAGTGGTTGACTTATAATCTAGTTATTTTTCAACCATAGAGAATATCACAAGACAAAAATCAGAAGCTCAAAATCCTCCCATTTTCATGTAATGGAGAAGCAGATACAGGCAAAATAATCAACTAAAAATCCCTTACAATTGATGTTAAATACAAAAATAGAAATGAATCGAGAGATGCAAGAGAGGGTCCAAGGGAAGGAAATGAGTGTAGAAGAAGAATGCTGCAAACAGGTTGCAGTGCGGATTTCCTTCATGAAGCATAGGTAAACCCTGGTGGCCTCAAGGAAGATAATGCTTATTTTGTCAGCGTTGGCTTCTGGTGTTAATGATATGGAGAGTGGAACACCAGGGAATGACTGCCAAGCTTTATTGGCTTTAATTCTGACCTGTTTAGAAATGTAGAAGGAATTATGGAACATGCAGACTTAAAGAGGCTTTCTCTTCCCAACACCTTGCAGAAAGTCACCAAGCACTTAACTAGATCTGTTTGTGTAATATCTGATGGCACAAAAAGTCATTTAATTTTTCTTCAAGAGAGACAAGCTTGAGTATTTGTGATAAAACTTGGAAATAGATGTCAAAATTAATTTCCTGACATTTATTGTTTTTGTTGGTGTTATAAATGGCCTTACATGAGGACTACATAGGAAAGAAAACTAAATTTTCACCAGAAAAGCTTTAGACCTGTAAATAATTAGATAAGGAAACTGCAAATGGGAAGAGCTTATTTTAAAATATGCTATCTGCAAGCAAAGTCCTTGGAGAGGAGGCTATTAGTCTCCAAGTTCAAATGATTTTTCCAAGGCAAGAACTGGAAGTTCAGATTTGGCACTGTTAAGTTTACCTCTTTTGTTACGATTGTAGTGTCTTTCTTTAAGGTTTGCCCTATACACAGAAGTTACCTATACCTCTTGTTCAAGAGGACCAGATAAAGGATTTTCATAGATTGCTATTAATAATACATACATGTATTTGAATCCTACTATGATCCAGCCTCTGTGTAGATCTCCTGTATAATGATTATCTCATTCAACCTTTATAACAACTATACAAAGTAGGTTTTACTTGAATGATAGCAACATCTTGGGTACCAAAAGACCATAAAACAAATTGTAAGATCAAATAAGGCATGAATCTGAGACAAATTCCCAGAATTCTAATTCATTAAACCAAATTTCTAATTATTGTGTCATTCTGCTTTTCATCCTCATGGCATAATATTTTACCAGCTACTTTGCATATGCTTATTGAATTGATGGAATACTGGAATGAAAGGATCTTAAAATCCTAAATAATATAAATGAATTCATCCTGGTTATCTTAGAAAGTAAGAGAATACAAGATTTCAATAAAATGAAAATATTAAAATCTAACCTATAGACAAATATCACTCTAAAATGGACCTAAAGAAGTAAAGAATAATTTAAAAGCTCACAAGAAAAGTATGGGACAGATGGATTTCTTCTCAAGAAACCTCAGTATTCAGAGAGGAAGGATGAGAAAGAATATGAATGCCCTGGGCATTAATTTCGTCTGGAAATCCAGGGGCCATTGAATTAGAGCTGCTAAAGGGAAAATTCCGGAACCATGAGGCCTCTTTAATGGAAATAGTCAGCCCCCAATAACTACTTCTGAAAGCAGTCCCCTTGCCCTTCCCCCAGCAGTCTGGCCTCATGTAGACTCATTAAAAGGTTTTGGAGTTATGGTACTCACAGGATAGTCCATCATAGATCATAGTGTAAGATTACATCACTGTACTCTCTGCAAGTACTGACATCCTTGGCTAGGGCTCACATCAGACACCAGTCTCTGCTTATGACATTGCTGCATTCAGACTACAAAGTGACATGAGAGAATCTTGAGAAAGGGCAAAGGGATAATTGCATCTTTTCTAAGGAGATCTTCAGGCACTTGGCCAAAGAAAGATTAAGATAAGCTAATGTTGCAGACAGAGCAAGAACAAGCCACAAGCATTTGCTGCCTCCCACACTCCTGCCAACAGAAGCATTCTGTCAAAACCACATTCAGAATCCTATTGGCAGCTCATCTCCTAAGATAGTGTCACTGAACAGTGCAGGCCTTGTGACCCAGCATTATTTCTATGGTACTCTTGGCTTTTCAACCCAAGGGACTGAATGACCCTTGCTCTACTTCATTTAAGCAGTTTAGGGGTTCCACTTGGATCAATCAAAGGTCTGTCAGACCCATTATAGGGTCTGGATGTCAATATGCACTAAATGTTCAAGTGGAAGCTTTCTAAGGAGAGTTTTTCCTCGTGCATATTAGATGAGTCAACCATGTAAAATCACTCTTGTAGGTCAAAGTATATACTGATTAAACTTGATATATTTATAACATCTAATTTTGATTATACAAAATATACACAATGAAAACTAAATCTAATTTCACTTTAATCTCACAGGAATACCAAAGGTTCATGTGTTGAGGGTTTGACTGCAGGCTTTGGTCACTGAGGACTTTGTCAGATAGCTTCGGTCCTTGTCAGGGAGCTGGGCTCATTGTCAGGGAGCTTGAATACTTGTCAGAGATTTAGGGACCTTGTCAGAGAGCTGGGGATTTTGTTAGGGAACTGACATCCTAGTTAGGGACCTCGGGACCTCCTCAGCAAGCTGAGGTCCTTGTCAGGGAGGTAGGGTCCTTGTCCTGGAGTTGGGAACCTTCTTATGGAGCTGGGGACCTTGCTAGGGACCTTGGGTCCTTGTCAGGGAGCTGAGGTCCTTTTCAGGGAGCTGAAGTCCTTGTCAGAGAGCTAGGGACATTGTCAGGTATTTACTGTTCTTGATTTTGTTGTTAGTTTTGTTGTTGTATGGAGGTTGATTTGGTAGCAGGGAAAGAAGCTTATGCCTCTTTCTGTGGAAAGCACATACCTTTTGTTTTTTGTGAAGGCCCATCATAGCGTATTAGTTATACTACATGCACTCTCTCCAGTACTACATAATGTGTCCCCTTTCACACACCATCAGCATCATTTGTTGTTACTTGTTTTATTATTGATAGACATTACAACAAGGCTGAAATGAAATCTCAATTAAGTTTTAATTTGCATTTCTCCAATGACCATGGACTTTTAATATTTACGTGTATTTATTAGTAGGCCTCTTCTTATCCATCTTTTCTCTTGCTTGCTGGCTGCTGTGAAGTGAACAGACTTCCTCTGCTACATGATCTTTCCATATGTAGTCTGCTGTCGTACATACAAAGCAACAGGCCAAACTGTCATGGACTGAACCTATGACTCTATCAACCAGAGCAAGTTTTTTAGATAATAGCTAGCTTATATCTCAAGCTGTCTTTCACAGTGACATAAAGGTGCTGAGCACAATTTCCAGGTATTTTTATTCAGATGCTCAGATAAATATGTTCTTAAACATATATGCTTCTTTTATTTATTTATTTACATTTCAGATGCCATTCCCCTTCCTCATTCTCCCCACCTATTAATCCCCTATCCCTCCTCCTACTTTTTTGCCTTTATACTGTTTAAATTACATGCAAGTATTAAGGTCCATTCTAAGTCTAGGAACTAGCAATAAAATAGATGCAAATAGTCCAGGAACAAGGAAGACAATAAACACAGATAATCAAAGAACATGCACATCAACAAACAGAATCCCATAATCACTCCTGTGATCACTATTTCTATGGGCTTATCAAGATGATCAAAGTATCAGAGCCTACTTCCTTGTACTAGCTTAAAGTCATTTTCATGCATGAAGCCAATTTCTTTGTTCTAGCTTAAGATTTAGATTTCTGCCTATAATTACTTGTTTATTCTAGTCTAAGATTTGGATTCCTGCCTGAAATTTCTTCTTTGTTCTAGCCTAGGATTTAGATTTCTGCCTGAAATTATTTCTTTGTTCCAGCCCAATGTCAGATTCCTGCCTGCAGTCCATTTCCTTGTCCTTGGCCTATGTCAGATTCCTGCCAGGCAGTCCCAAAAGCTCTCCACATCTCCCCCTTTTTATTGTATAAATCAGACTAACACACCCAGAGAGGTGTTATGAGCCTGTCTTAGGCTATTCTGAAAAGAAAGCCTTCCTTACCTGTTGTGGAATATGCATTATCATAAGCAATGCATTTTTGTCTTACTTAGGTTGGTAAGGCTCTATGCAGAATCTTACCCATCGTTGGCTTGCCAGCCTGTTTTTTTAATAACTCTGTCTGGGGGTCCATTATCAGTTTCAAGTCATGTACTTTGGCTATCAGCCTGTTGATGTAGTTAGAGACAAGCTTTACACTATGGGCAGGAACAATAGTATTCCCAGGACAAGAAGGACTAGCCTGATCAAGCTATATATGCCATTCCTGAGGTTTGATCAAAATGGAAATTCTGACCTCAGGCCATGGATAATTTTATTGGCATTATCTGCAGCATCAAATCTCAATAGAGGAGCATTCTTTAAACTTATAATCTCATTATGCAAAGTTAACACACCCAAAGAGGTGTTATGATTATGTCAAATATCCTACAGATGTCTTAAAACTTTTTTCAAATTATAATGACAATTATTGTAAATTTTAGAAGTAACACTACTCAAATGATATTTGTCATGATACATGGGATGGCTCCTAACTCTTGAATCCTGAACCTCCTTCAGATAATTTGAATAGGATATAGAGCATCAGCTGTTGTTCCAGATACCTACATAAATCCTTTTTTATACTCAATACATTAGTAACATTTTTTTGCTAGATGGTTAACAAAAATAGTTGTCTTAACTCCTTATATCAGTGCTATGAAGCAGTGGTGCTAGCTATTAATGAAATTAAAGCTGTTTTGCCATCAATAATCAAGCCTGCTACCTTCTTGCTTCTGCTTAAAGCCTAACTCATTTCTTCCAGCACTTTCAAGCTTTTTTCAGAGAATCAACATTTTCTAATACTCAGGGCAGTAAGACAAAAGCTGGCTTATAGACCCCCATAACAGACATGCCAGGTTTAAATACACTAAAACAATTGGATATTATATAGTCAATGCAACTTAAAATAAATACTGTAGAAGAGACAAAACCAAATTTAGCTTGACAATTGAAAGAGCCTTAAAACATGCACTAACCCTTGTTTGAAATGCAGATCCTGTCCCAACATTATCTCTTGCTATCATAACATCATGGTGAATTACAGCTAATTTCCAAATATGTCTCTGACAATGTCCAGATCCAGTCTTCCAAATGTAGACTGTTATTTTCAATATTGGATTGATTTCTACACCAGTACATGATTGAGTCCTAATAGCTGGTCACCTTTAAGAAAAATACAAGAGACATTATAATTTCTCTTTTTGATTTTCTATCTCACAAGGTCTAAAAACTTGAAGAAAGGCAGCTTGTCCCATCTGCGATATAGTCAAGCAAAGGTGGATCAGGAACATATGTCCAATACAGCTCCCCAGTCACCCTTGTCAGGGTACTCAGCAAGCTCACAGGTCAGCATCATTCTTTGAATCAGCAACAGTATGTTTCACCAATCTTTTTAAAATTCCATGGGCCACGTCCACAAAACCTTGTCCTTGGGGATTATATGAAATCCCTGTAATAAACTGTTGACAAAAAGTCTCAACTGCACTACTACAAATGCCAGACCCATTGTCTAGGGTTTTTTTTTTTTTTTTTGAATATTTTCTTTATTTAACTTTCAATCTTATAACCTCTCCCATTACCCCTAAAACCTCTTATCTCATCCACCCTCCTCCTACTTCTATGAGGGTGTGACCCCACCATCCACTCATTCCTACCTCCCTGCTCTCAAATTCCTCAACTCTAGGGAATCCAAAACTTTCAGGGACCAAGGCCTTCCTCTACCACTGATACCTGACAAGGCCATCCTCAACTACCTATACAGGTGGAGCCATGAGTCCCTCCCTGAGTGTTCCCAGGCTGAAGGTTTAGACCATGGGAGCTCTGGTTAAGTATATTGATACTCCTTCAAAGAAGGTCCAAAGCATCCACATTTTGTTCTTCCTTCTTCTTCTTGAGCTTCATGTGGTCTATGCATTGTATCTTAGGTATTGTAAGTTCTGGGGCTAATATTCACTTATCAGTGAATACATACTATTCAGTGATACATGGTATCATTTGTGTTCTCTTGTGATTGGGTTACCTCACTTAGGATGATATTTTCCAGCTCCATCCGTTTGCCTAAGAATTTCATAAACTCATTGTTTTTAATAGCTGAGTAGTACTCCATTGTGTAAATGTACCACATTTTCTGTATCCATTCCTTTGTTGAAGGATATATGGTTTCTTTCCAGCTTCTGGCTATTATAAATAAGGCTGCTATGAACATAGTAGAGCATGTGTCACTGTTTTACATTGGAACATCTTTTGTGTATATGCCCAGGAGTGGTATAGCTGGGCCCTCGGGTAATACTATGTTCAATTTTCTGAAGATCCGCCAGACTGCTTTCTATAGTGGTTGTACCAGCTGACATTCCCACCAACAATGGAGGAGTCTCTTTCTCCACATCCTCAAAAGCATCTGCTGTCATCTGAGTTTTTGATCTTAGCAATTCTGACTGGTGTGAGGTGGAATCTCAGGGTTGTTTTGATTTGCATTTCCCTGATGACTAAGGATGTTGAACACTTCTTTAGATGTTTCTCTGCCATTCGGGTTTCCTCAGTTGAGAAGTCTTTGTTTAGCCCTGTACCCCATTTTTAAAGAGGGTGCTTTGGTTGTCTGGAGTCTAATTTCTTGAGTTCTTTGTGTACCTTGGATATTATCCCCCTATCAGATGTAGGATTGTTAAAGACCTTTTCCCAATCTCTTGGTTTCCGCTTTGTCCTATTGAATGTGTCCTCTGCTTTACAGAAGCTTTGAAATTTTTTGATGTCCAATTTGTCAATTCTTGATCTTAGAGCATAAGCCATTGGTGTTCTGTTCAGGAACTTTTCCCCTGTACCCAAGTATTCAAGATTCTTCCCCACCTTCTCTTCTATTAGTTTCAGTGTATCTGGTTTTATGTGAAAGTTCTTTATCCACTTGGACTTGAGCTTTTTACAAGGAGATAAGAATGAGTCAATTTGCATTCTTCTACATGTTGTCCTCCAGTTGAACCAGCACCATTTGTTGAAAATGCTGTCCTTTTTCCACTGGACAGTTTTAGCTCCTTTGTCAAATATCAAGTGACCATAGGTGTGTGGGTTCATTTCTGGGTTTTCAATTCTATTCCACTGATCCTCCTGGCTGTCTCTGTACCAATACCATGCAGTTTTTATCACTATTGCTTTGTAGTACATCTTGAGGTCAGGGATGGTTATTCCCCCAGAAGTTCTTTTATTGTTGAGAATAGTTTTCACTATCCTGGGTTTTTTGTTATTCCAAATGAATTTGAGAATTATTCTTTCTATATCTCTGAAGAATTGAGTGGGAATTTTGATAGGGATTGCATTAAATCTGTAGATTTCTGTCAGGAAGATAGCCACTTTTACTATATTAATCCTTCTAATCCATGGGCATGAGAGATCTTTCCATCTTCTAACACCTGCTTTGATTTTGTTCTTCAGGGAATTGAAGTTCTTTTCATACAGATCTTTTACTTGCTTGGTTAGATTCACACAAGGTATTTTATATTATCTGTGACTATTGTGAAGGATGTCATTTCCATAATTTCTTTCTCAGCCTGATTATCTTTTGAGTAGAGAAAGGCTACTGCTTTGTTTGAGTTAATTTTATATCCAGCTACTTTGCTAAAGTTGTTTATCAGGTTTAGGAGCTCTCTGGTGGAATTTTTGGGGTCACTTAAGTATACTATCATATCATCTGCAAATAGTGAAATTTTGACTTCTTCCTTTCCAATTTGTATCCCTTTGACTTCCTTTTGTTGTCTAATTGCTCTGGCTAGCACTTCCAGTACTATATTGAATAGGTAGGGAGAGAGTAGGCAGCCTGTTTAGTTGTGTTTTCTTGTAATTCTTTTTTTTTTTCCTGTAATTCTTTAAGGGATTTTTCTGTTTCTTCTTTTAGGGCTTTTACCTGTTTTTCTGTGTTCTCCTCAATTTCTTTGAGAGTGTTATTTATGTCCTTCTTAAAGTCCTCTATCATCATCTTTAGAAGCGATTTTAGATCTGGCTCTTGCTTTCCTGGTGCTATGGGTAGTTCAGGACTTTCTATTGTGGGAGAACTAAGTTCTGATGATGCCAAGTACCCTGGGTTGGTAATGCTTATGTTCTTGCACTTGCCTTTAACCATCTGGATCTCCTTAGTGTTACCTGCACTGTCTCTAATTGGAGCCTGTCTTTCCTAATATCTTGGTTTTGTCAGAACTCTTTGGGTTGGGTGTTTCTGCTTTGATTAGAACTGAAGCCCAAGATCTGCTCAGTGCTTGGGCACAGACTGGAAGGAACCAGTGCCCTGGGCCAGGAGTGAATTCCTGTGTTCCAGTGGGTCCCAGTTATTCCATGTTTTGGGCATATGTTGCTGTCTCCTTACCTAAGATACTACTGGAGTTAGAGCTCCTGGGAGCTCCACCTCCTCTGGGTTTTGTGGGATTGGGTGCAGAGCTGAAGCCCAGGATCTGCCGCATATATGCTTCTTATACCAATAAAACCACAACAGCATAGCTCCATCTTTTGCCCCAATTTACTGACTCAATTTATCATGAATACCTTGGAAAGCTAGCTCATTTATTCAGTGGTTATAGGTTCTTCATTTTATGGGTCGTAAATTTAGTTCTTTCTAAGTTGTTTCAAATTTTCTCATTATAGACTTTTACAGAGAAAACTATAGAAATTGAAAACTTATTGAGTGATATACGTGAGTGCTAAATTTTGATTAATACCTTCTGTGATAGCTATTCTTGGTTGTCAACTTGACTATATCTGAATAAACTACAACCCAAATAGGATGGGCACACCTCTCGGTGATATTCTGCTTGGCTTGAAGTGAGTGAATCTACTTCTAGTCCTTAAGGAAGGAATAAACATCTCTGATCCAGGTCCTGAGGCCAGAAGACACATCTTTAACCTGGACCACACTTTTTGCTGGAAACTTATATAAGAACATGGAAGAAGGAAAGTCATTCTCTTTGCCTGTTCCCCTCACTTTGCTAGAACATCCATGCCTTTATTGATATGAGAGCCTACTTCTTTGTGATTCCAGCATATATAGAAGATCAGCTGAGACCCAGCCTTGTGGGACTGAGCAACTACTAGATTCTTGGACCTTCTATTCATAAATGGCCATTGTTGGATTAATTGGAGAGAGAGATTTATTTCACAAGATCGGTGAATCTAGGGAACCCTGACTAATATACCTTAAAATCTCTCCCCTAAAATATCACAATTAAGCTTTTTTTGCCATTTGCATATGAAACTGTTCTCTTTTGCTGGTAGTTAATTTATCTGGTTTATGGAAATTTTAATGAATAAGGCATTCTAGAATAGAGTTGTAATCCTTTGCCTGTCTTTAATGTCACTTTTTAAAAATTTCCATTGAGATAAAAGTTATCTAAAATTTAGTTTAGTTTATCCTATTATACTTCTATTTTGAATACATTTGTTTTATACATTATTTTAAATAGTACAATTGTTTCATATACTTACCACAATAATATATATACATACATACATACATATATATATATATATATATATAT
>NW_021604565.1:20227556-20241084 GCF_004785775.1 Grammomys surdaster | reverse complement strand
CATCTGGTATCAGGGAAATTATACTTCCTTTTGACTTGGGTTTTTGTTTGCTTGCTTGCTTTTTCCTATTAGCAAGGCTTACTTGCTGGTTTTTAGATTTATTTTTTATTTCTGTAATTTACTTAAAAGGACATTGGAGGGAGTGTGTGCTGATGGCCTAGCAGTTAAGAGCACTGACTTCTTTTCCAGGGGTTCTGAGTTCAATTACCAGCAACCACATGGTGACTCACAACCATCTGTAATGGGATCCAATGCCCGCTTCTGGTATGTCTGAAGACAACCACAGTGTACTCATATACATAAAATCAATCAATATAGTTTTTAAAAGTACATTTGGTATGCTATTTGTCCATATGGTTTGTTGTATTCTCTTTAGAGTAATTTGTTCAATTTTTCCTAGAACTGGAAGTCTGTTATTTTTTTTTCTACCAAGGCAAGTCTTTTTTCTTTATTTCCCTTTAAGTGTATACTTTAAAATGTTTACATTCTAAGTTACGATATTTAGGTTGGTAGATATAGTTTTTCTTTTTTCTTTTTCTTTTCTTTTTTTTATTGGATGTTTTATTTACATTTCATATGTTGTCTCCTTACCCCATCCCCCACCCACCCAGGAAACCCCTATCCTCTCACCCCTCCTCCTTCTTCTCTGCAGATGTAACCCCTACCTACCCCCCTACTCCCACCTCCCCACCCTCAAATTCCCACCCCCTGGGACGTGCATCCTTCATAAGGTCAAGGATCTCTTCTTCCACCTATGCCCAGCAGGGCCCTCTGCTCTTCCATATACAGCTGAAGCCATGGATCCCTCCCTAAGTGCTCCCAGGCTGGTGGTTTAGACCCTGGGAGCTGTGGTTGGTTGGTATTGTTGCTCTCCTCATGGGGTCACAAACCCTTTCAGCTCCAATGGTCTTCACTCTAACTCCTCCATTGGGAACCTCATGATCAGTTCAATGGCTAGTTGTGAGGATCTGCCTCTGAATATGTCAGACTCTTGCAGACCTCTGAGGAGACATCTATATCAGGCTCTTATCAGCATGCACTTCCTGACTTCCACATCAGCATCTACCTTTGGTGACTACACATGGGATGGATACTCAGGTGGAATGGTATAAAGACAGCCCATCCTTCAGTTTCTGTCCCTCACTTTGTCTCCATATTTGCTCCCTTGAGTACTTTGTTGCTTCTTCTAAGAAGGACCGAATCACCCTCACTTGGTCTTCCTTCTTCATGAGCTTCATGTGGCCTGTGAGTTGAATCTTGGGCATTTCAATGTTCTGGGTTAATATCCAATAATCAGTGAGTGAATACCATGTGCGTTCTTTTGTGATTGGCTTACCTCACTCAGGATGATAATTTCTAGTTCCATCCATTTACTTAGGAAACTCTCGAATTCATTGTTTTTAATAGCTGAGTAATACTCCATTGTGTAAATATACCACATTTTTTGAATCCATTCCTCAGTTGAAGGACATCTGGGTTCTTTCCACCTCCTGGCTATTATAAATAAGGCTGCTATGAACATAGTTGAGCATATGTCCTTGTTATATGTTCGAGCATCTTCTGGGTATATGCCTAGGAGTGGTATAGCAGGATCCTCAGGTAATGCTATGTCCAATTTTCTGAGGAACCGCCAGACTGATTTCCAAAGTAGTTGCACCATCTTGCAGTCCCAGCAACAATGGAGGAGTGTTCCTCCTTCTCCACACCCTCGCCTATTAAATTTATATGTAGCTTATTATGAAAAGCCATTGGATAATAAGGTATTGCTCCTGATATCCCTGTGTAAGCAGCTGAATAACTGTCCCAGAATATGTTCTAGTTTTAAATTTTCATTTTTAAATATTCAGTGAGGCAGAAAACTGAAACTCCTTTTTAAAAAATTATGTAAGTTAGAAAAGAAACATTAAATTCAGCAGAAAAGAAAATACACACCATTTGGTACATAAAGGACTGAATGTAACTGAGTAATAGTATATATTTAAGGGTATGTTGCAACCCCTCTACTTTAGAGAAATTTTCTCTTGATTTGATACTGGAAGTGGGGTGGGGATATAGAGTAAACTTGGCCAAAGAATTCATAGGAGCTTAGCGCTTAGATGCATTATTCATTCCGGTACCATTAGGCTCATTTTCTCTGTCACAACTATAAATTTTAAAAGTACATATATGGCTACTTCTTAGAGGCATTAAAGGTAATTTATTGTTTTTTTTTTAAAGAGAGAAGTAGTTTATAGCAGAAAGCACTTACATCAACTTTGTTAAGGTATTTTCTCCAGTAAAAGTAAGTACTTCATCCCATGTGAAGTGTAAGAATACTCTAAGAAGCATAGCAAAGAAATAATGTTAAGAGTATTATAATAGTTGAACTGACTCTCATTTGTTTTCTTATTAAGAGCTTTTTATGATGAAATAAATATTAATATGTTGGACCTGACAAAACATAGTATTTGCAAGGTATAATTGTGTGCTTCTTTACAAAGATGCAAGTATAGAAAGGTTGTAATCTTTTATTAAATTATCACAACAGAATGATTGTTGTCACTCAACCTACATTGTCCTAACCAGGCATTACAGTCTCCCTTTGCAAACAAAAAGAAATACTGGCTCTTTAAACTCCTAACTTATTTATAAATCTCAAAATCAAAATTGGAAAAGCAGACAGTCTTACCTTAAGCTTTTGCTCTTTTGGGCATGGCCTTTTGTCTTCTACGGAATGATCAATGGAATTACTGAGCTCTCTGGTTCACAAAAGACAATTATTGGGAATAATAAACAATGTTGGCACCATAATACTACCCTGTGCTTCTCACTGGTCAAAGGAAACTTTCTCTAATGTGATTTCATCCTTGGTCTTTCCACAGCATTTAGACTATATGTCTTTAGATTCAGTGATTGTCAGTATAGCAATAGGATGGCAGTTTATAACTTTGGGACTTTTCACTCTGTGAATTAGAAAAGGAAAGAAAAAAACAGAGTTCCTACGTACCTTGCTAAAACAGATGGATATGAGCTGAGCAATTTGTTCCAGAATTCTAAAGTCGGATGCTTTGCTATCATCTCCTAACAGATTTGTCTGAATTGTAGAAATGATAAAGCATCATTTTCTCTATCAAAGGTGGGTTTATAGCCCAAAATTCTGGGATGCTGCCTTCTGTTAGTTAGAAGTAGATAAAGTACAAGTTGTGTGAAAGCTTAATGATAGAATTACACATCTGTGAGATTCAGAAATAAATTAATTCTAAAAAAGCTAATTCCCAACTGTACCTTGTTTCTAACTGAACTGTATTTCTCTGGTGTTACTGTCAAATAATCAGGATATTACCTCTTAAATTCAGGATACTTTTAAGCATTGAATGAATGGTAAACACACAAAAAGGAGACAAATACTTTTTATTCCTTTGTATTCTTATAATTCTTAATTTTTAGTAGTATGCTTTTTCTTTGGTATTGTTTTACCAAGTATGGTCATTCTTATTTAACTATTAAGTTCATTTAATATAGTAACTATCTTATATTGATATTTACAATAATTTCCAACTGAAGTACCTATATTTAGATGCTTTATTTTAAAATAATTTCTCATTTTTTTAATGATTCAAAGAATCATTAGCAAAACTCACAATCATATTTTATTTAATGGGCATAAAACACAACATTTGAAGTATAGAATGAAAATGTGGAATTGACTTGAATGAGTTAATTCAAATATTTTTTATTAGGATTGGACTTTTTAAAAATAGAAGTCAATGTTGCCTATTTCATTGTGAAATGTACCTTTTAGGGTCAAATTGTAAATGTATACTACATAGTTTTAAGTGGGAGCTCTACATTTGTTTTCTTATATGTCATTTTATATTATAGCTTAAAAATATTACAAATCTGATTATTCATCCTTCTCAAAGATTTTTCCCAATCTACTAAACACAGCAAAATTTTAGATCACAATAAATGGTAAAACTAGGACACTAGGACATTTCATTATTAAAACAAGTTAACACAATGTTTATTTACAAAGACATCCCTAAAGAGAGTATTAGCAAAAACTCATAAATATGTTAACCACATCCAAGCAAACATAGGGAATGATCTCAGATCATCAAATCAAAAGATGGTAAACATGTGTATACACACACACATACACACACAAACACACATACACACACACAAACACACAACTACCAAAACAACAAAATGAAACAAAACTCTATTCATTGATATTTGAAGTGGAAACTTAAGGGTTATTTGGAAAGTCAGTTGTGCTGGATAGTCTTTTCCTGGGACAAACATGTGAATGAACATTTTGCTGAAACAGACATAGATGGAAGGGTGTTCTTCTGAAAGAAGCACATAAAAGGACACATGATGAAGGATTCTTCACTACCAACACTCATGTCCTGGTCAGCCTTACATTGTATAGTTGAGATTCATTTATTGGGACTCTATAGAGAGAAATGCACCAAAAACCTTCTGGTGGTATGCTTCCTCAGACCCAGGCCAATTGACAGAATGATATCAGCTAAGACAAACTTACCTGGAGTTTTGCTGAGACTAACATGATGAGGCAAGACCCTTGGAAGGAATATAAATATTCCTTGGAGGCTGAGCTTGGTTTCCTAGTATTTCTGGCTGTGCAACATTTGTTGGTCTCATTTTTTTTGCTGATCTTTGCTTTGCTGAGAGGCACAGCTGTAAACTTCTCCTGGTGTCCATCCTGGTCCCTCCTGCATGTGCCAATTGGGCTGAGGCTCGGCTGTTCCTGCTAGTTTGTGCCAGTCCTGCTACTAACCTGAAACTTGTGAGTGGATTGAGCTGCTGCTGCTGACCTATGAATTGATCTGCTGATTTCCTGACAACACAAATGGGATTTTCTCCAAAGAACCATCTCTAAACAGGTCCACTTCCCCTGTATCCTTTATTTTCCACTACCTATGGTGGATGGTGGGCTATAAAGGAAGTTAAAGCATTATAAATAGGCTTTGAAAACATTTAAAGTTATAGATGCTTTTCAATGGTCTCAATTTCCCAATAAAAAGATGCAGACAAACAAAATGATGTAGAAACAGGAACCATCTTTTTTTCTTTTTTTCTTTTTTTTTCATCTAAGAAACATATCTGAATATCAAGAATAGACATTGCCTCAAGGAATAAAAGATATCTCAAGCAAATGGACCCACGAAGCCATTTTAATTCCTGAAAAAATAGACTTCAACCAAAACTAACCAGAAGAGATAGGGAAGGATGTCACATACTCATTAAAGGAAAAATCTATCATGATGACATTGCAATTATTAACATCTATGCACCAAACACAAGGGCGCAAGAAACACTACTACAGTTTAACTCACATATTGACCCTCATACACTGATACTGGAGGACTTTAATATGTCACTTTCACCAATAGACGAGTCATACAGATAAACTAAATAGAAATACTGAGGAAACTAATGTTATAAACCAAATGAACCTAACACATATTTACAGAGCATTTCACCCAAACACAAAAGCATATCCCTTTTTCTTAGCACCTCACAGAACTTTCTGCAAAATTGATTATGTACTCAAGCAAATATCAACAAATACAACAGAATTGATATAACTCCCTGCATCCCATGTGACAATCATGGATTAAAGCGGTGTATCAACAACAGAAAGCTACAAACTCATGGAAACTAAACAACACTCTAGTGAATAAAAGTGGGTCAGGACAGAAATTAAAGACTTTCTGGAATTGAAAGGAAATGAATACAAAACATATCCCAAATGATGGGACACTATGAGACCTCTAAGAAGCAAGTTACTAAACCTAAGTGCCTACATTAAAAAAAAAAAGGAATGATCTCATACTAGTAATGTAACAGGAACTCTGAAAGCCCTAGACCAAAATGAAGAAAGCACACTTAAAAGGTTTAGATGGTAAGAAATTATCAAAATCAGGGCAGAAATAAATAAAAGAGAAATGAAAAAAACAATACCAATACAAAGAATCAAAAGCACAAAGATCTGGTTCTTTGACAAACTCATTAAGGTTGACAAACTTTTGTCCATATTAACTAAAAGTTGGAGAGAGTGAGAGAGAGAGAGAGAGAGAGAGAGAGAGAGAGAGAGAGAGAGAGAATCCTAATTAACAAAATTGTAAAAGAAAAAGAGAGACCTAACAAGGGCATGCTTAAAAAACATGTACTCCACCAAATCGGAAAATCTAAAAGAAATGGACAATTTTCTTTATGCATACTATCATATAAACATATAAACAAGCAGACAAAAAAACCCAACCCCACATGATAGCCTCATTATATGCAGAAGGGTCTTTGAGTGTGTGACTGTTCTGGGGCATCAAACCTCACAGGACCAAAGGCCTCCCCTCTCATTGATGTTAGACAAGGTCATCCTCTGCTACATATGTATCTGGAGCCATGGATTCCTCCCTGTACACTCCTTGGTTGGTGGTCTAGTTCCTGGGAGCATAGGGTGGTTCAACCACGTGACATTGTTCTTCCTATGGGGTTGCAATTCCCCTCTACTCCTGCAGGCCTTCCACCAGCTCCCCCAACCCCTCTGGGTTTCTGAGTCTGATGGTTGACTCCAAGCATCCACATCTACATTGGTCAGTTGCTGGCAGAACCTCCTAAGGAACATCCACCCTATTCCTGTCAGCAAGTGCCTCTTGGTAATTACCACAGTATCAGGGTTTGGTGGGGCAGTCCATTTCTTTGTCCCTGTCTTTCCATTGGACAGGAACTTTTCTGGGATAAAAATTTTGAGATGGGTGGGTGGCTCCATCCTTTGACAGGGGCCATGCCTACCTACTGGAGATGATCTCTACAGGTTCTCACTCCCATTCACTGCATATTTTGACTAAAGTCATCCCCATTGGGTCCTAGGAGCCTCTCACTTCCCTGGCATCTGGGACCCTCCAGTGGCTATCTCTAGTTCTTCATCCCCCACTGCTATGTATTTTGATTCGATTTCCTGACCCTCTGTACCTCTCTCCAATCCCCTCCAGTACCTGATACTGCGCTCTTATTTTCTCCCCCTCCTCTCTCCCTCCCAGGTCCCTCCTCCCTCCACATTCCACAATCATCCTGTTCCCCCCTCAATGCAGGACTGGAGCATCCACACTCTGATCTTCCTTCTTCCAAAGCTCCATATGGTCTGTGGTTTGTATCCCCAATAAAATTCCAACACAATTTCTCAAAGGTCTTCAAAGGATATTTTTCAGATTCCTGTGGAAACAAACACACAAACACGTATACACACATAAACATGGACACACACGGGGGGGGGAGAGAGAGAGAGAGAGAGAGAGAGAGAGAGAGAGAGAGAGAGAGAGAGAGGGAATGTGCAGGAAAGCTAAAACAAAATTCTGAATAATAAAAGAACTTTGGGAGGTTTCAATTTCACGTTGTACTACAAAGTTATAATAAAAAATAACCCTCATAGAACAGGTATACTGATCAATGATATTTAAATAGAAACACAGACATAAATAAAAAACCTATGAACACATGGTTTTTGGCAAAGAAGGAAGGAATAAACATTGCAGAAAAGATAACATCTTCTGAAAAGATAATTTCTTGTACTGAACATCACCTGTCAATAAAAGGCTGACTGGCCAATAGGCTGAGGCAAGATTAGAAGGTGGAACATGCAATAGAGAGACAGAAATTCTAGAAAAATAGGCTTGGGAGATTTGCCCCAGACACAGAAGATTGTCATATGAATCTGAGGACCAGCTAACTGGCCATATGGCAAGACTCAGAATAACATGAATGATTAATCAAGATATGAGCCAGTAGGGAAAAAGCTATTGGTCTGAGCTTTGGTCTATTTATTTATTCATATATAATAAACTTCAGAGTTGTTATTTCTGGGAACTTATTTGTAGGTGGGAAAGCTCACAGTTATAATCTTAAAAAACTGGTGCTAGTCAACTTTGATGGCTGCATGGAGAAGAATCCAAATAGATTCATACTTATCGCTCTGCACAAAACCCAACTTCAAATATATCAAAGAACTCGGCATTAAACAATATAGATGAACCTGATAAAAGAAAAAGTGAGCAACAACCTCAAATGCATTGGCAAAAGAAAAAATTTCTGAACAGAACACCATTAGCTCAGGCACAAAGATAAACTATTAGTAAATGGAACCTCATAAAACTGAAGAGTTTTTTTTTAATTTACTTTTTCTCAAATCGTAATTCATTCACACAGGGGTTATAAACACAGAAAGGCAGGATTTGGGGAAGGGGATGACACTGAAGTGTGGGTGTCCAGGGGGAATACAGATATCTTCAGAACCGGGTAAAAGGGGGGACTTCTGCCACTAGACCGAGCAGAGAGGGGCCACCCAGAACCCCCTCTGACAGACGATCTGAATTCTTGCTTAGGCTGTGAGGCTAAGCACTGCAAGGGAATATAAATAAAAGAAAAATATCTCTCTGGGTTCCCTGAGGGACAAGACTGACTGCATAGGGGTTGATGTCAAAAGTATCCCCTCTCTAGGAAAAAGACATCGGGATGGGTATGGCCCTCATGCCTCACTGGACAATGACAGGGGGACTGGAGCCATTACAATGTCCCCTTCAATTACTGGAGGTCAGGCCTCTATCCCCACCTTCGCAAGATTAGAAGAGCTTTTTTAAAGCAAAGGACACCATCATTTGAACAAACAGACAGTCTACAGAATGGGAAAATATTTGTACCAACTACACATCTGATAAATAGCTACTATAACAAAGTATATAAAGAACACAAAAAAGTATATACCAAGGAAATAACCCAATTGAAAATTGGGTTCAGATCTAAACAGAAAATTCTAAAAAGAGGATACTCAAATGGATGAGAAATACTTCAAGATATGTTCAACATCCTTAGTCATCAGGGAAATGCACATCAAACCATTCTGAGATTCTATCTTACATCTGTCAAAAGGGCTAATATAAATAAAACAACTGATAGCTCATGCTGGCAAGGATGTAGAATAAGGGGAACACTCATGTATTGCCAGTGTGAGTGGAAACTAATAATCCATCATAAAAATATGGAAATCAGTCCTTGGGAAGATAAAAACTGATATATCTTAAAATACAGCTACACCACTCTTATGGCAAATACCCAAAGAATACTTCATCCTATCACAGAGACACTTACTCAACTATGTTCATTGTTGATTTAAATATTCATAATATCTAAAAATTAGAAAGAATCTAGATACTTGGAAACAGAAGATTGGATAAAGAAAATGTACATTTAAGCAACAGAATATGACTCAGTCCCTAAAAACAAATCATAAAATTTACAGATACATGAATAGAATTAGAAAAAAATCATGCTGAGTGATCCCAGACCCAGAAACATAAATATGATATATATTTGCTTATATGTGGATATTAGGTGTTAAGTCAGTAATAGCTAAGCTAAAATCTATAGACCCACAGAGGTTACATATAGAGTAAGGGACTAGGGATAGCATAAGGTCTTGTTAGTAAAGGGAAATAGAATAGTATGAAATTGAGTGGAGCAACTAGAATGGAAGGATCTAGTGGGAAGAGGGAGAAAAGGAAGTGAGGGAGAGAATACAGGGAAAGATAGCTAAAATCCAGGGCCATTTGAAAGGTAGTACAGAAAACTAAGATGCTTCATGTATATACATATACATCATATACATATATATGAAGGTGATTTAAATATAATCACCAAATGGGGGATACTAAGCCCCAAATAGACATTTCTCACCACCAAATGAAGCTTCCAGTGCTGAAACTGGTTTACATATAAATTGGGTTGTTGGCCAAAAAGGTACCATGAGAATCCCTAAACAACTCAGGCTGTTGCTAAGACTACAGGTTGCTCTACTCAAAATGACAGCAATATCCCATTCCTGAAGACAACACTCAAATAACTCATTGCACATGGAGAAACCAAGCTGGTCCCTACATAGAGCCTAACCCCTAAGTTCTAGCATCTTTAATACACAGGGGCTAAAGAAAATTGCCAATTACTTAAGCAGCCCAACTGATTATTACAGACAGTAACAATGAAGGTTGCACTGAGTTTAAATGCACTCTAAACACAGAGTGTCACAAAAGAGACATGTATGCGTTCTCCGTCATCACATGTGTTCAGTGATGCTGATACACATTTTCACTTCCACTTTTAAGATGAAAACCATAAATTCAGGGATTTACCTGTCAATGCACAAAGAGCAAGTAAGAAGCAGAACTGGAATCTAGAGCACACAATCCTCACTTTTTGCTCATGATTCACTTTTCTTTAAAAAGTTTAGTCCACATAGAACAAAACAATTGTTAAATTGTAATACCCCCAAAATGGAAAGTGGCAATGGTGTTCAATGAAACCTTCCTAATATTACAGGACCTTTCAAAAGACTCGTTCGAATGGAAAGTTTTTAATAAAATAGTGTTTTAAGAAAACAAAATGTCTTCAGGAATGGGATCTTAGTGTCATTTTAAGGAGAGCAACCGATAGTCTTAGCAACAGCCTGAGTTGTTTAGGGATTCTCATGGTACCTCTTTGTTTCTCAAACAGAAATGACGAGATATTCTGGGAATGTTTAGCCATGGATGTAGAGGATTGATGATAACGAGAATTCATAAAGAACAGTTCACTAGCTACACAATTAATACGGTGTGCAGTGGAAGATCTTTAAGTCTCCAACCCAAATATGACCGGTCAATGAAAACACAACTCAGTAATTATAAATATATTCTGTACGCCTAGGTTGGGCAGATACTGCTACACTACTCTGTTCCCCAGCTATGAGACCCTTATAACTTGAGGATTTTCCAGACCCTGTGTCTGTCCTTCTACCTCCTGCTTCCCAGTCGTCCTCTCCTTCATCGTCCCCTCCTCCATTGTCTTCCTCCAGTCCTCCCCTCTGCTCTCTTCCACCAACCTTTATTTCTCCCCCTCCCCTACTTCTGCCCAATCACTGGCTCCAGCCTTTATTTTACAAATTAAGATGGGCATAAGGTTCATCAGAATTCACCTGTATAATGACTCATACCTCCTCTGCAGCCCTTCACAGGAAAGGGGAATTAGTATTAATATACAAGGCCGAGGCTATCCACAACAACGGTGAATGAAATGATGTTATCTCGACTTTAAAATGACATTGATGTGGAAACCATATTATTCTTTTCACTCTCTACATACTAACTTTCTTCTCTGAACACCTTTGTCCTGCATAAAAAAAAAATGTATGATTCTCGCATCAACATGAAAAGACCTTTAAATAATAGACAAGTGAATTATGATTCCGTTTTCAAATATACACTATTTTTTCTGTACTTTTCTAAACTATTTTGTGATGATAACTTTTATTCCTTAAGTAGGCTTCTTGGTTTGGATTTTCACTATTATACTTCATAGATGAGGAAACAAGAGCTTAGAGGTCTAGTCGTGTGACCTCTTTATTTAGTAAAGAGATAATAAGCAGGGCCCTGGAATCAATGCTGTTTATCTATGGTCTTAAAGGAATAGAGCACACCTGCTTGACACAGTGCAACCTTTATATAACAGCTGACCCCACTGTCAGCTCCAAGAATTTTGTATTCATCTCAGTATTTCCGTTTTGCATTCTTTCTTTTTACGTATTAACTCTTGATTTTTATTTGTTTGGATTTTAATAAATGCCTTCGCTTTCAAAAGGATGACCTTTAAAGGTATTTTGAGATTCCTGTGGCGGGGATTTAGACAGGAGAACAAAACAATATCTTCCAAGTAATTAAAAACAATCTGAGTGTTTTCCAACCAGGTAAGCACAGGAGGCTAGGTTCATATTAGTTCACTGGTTTACGTGAGCATACCTTCCTGATGTTGGTATAAAAAATGAAATGCTAATAATGTCACTGACTTGAATAAGCAAAGACTGAATGATATTTAGTGCTGGTTGAATTTCAGGCTAGTTAGTAGAGGGAACAAAAATGTGGAGTGGGTGCTCAGAAGTCTAAGAAAGATGCCTGTAACATTTACATGTCTCAGATCTAAAATAAGTTTATGTAGAACAAAAACATCACAAAACAAAACATAACAACAGATAAGTTAGTAAGGATATAAAAGATAATTTGACAATTTTATATGGGTATATCAAGAGAGAATTCAATTCCAAGTAGGGAGGCTTCACTAAATAGCTGAGGTATACAATTGACAACCTGAGAAAGCCAGGATTAACTTGTAAGATCCAGGACCCAGAGTAATAGTGATGCCATTGGACCAATGAGAGAACTGAAATGATTTTACACATTGACAAATCATAGGCAAATCTTAACAGGATCAGGAGGAGCTGGTAAATTTATGTGTAAGAGAAACAAAGCCCATGACTTTAAAGTTAGAGAACATAGTCTGGTACAAAATTCTTGAAGTTGACAATGGGGTCAGCTGTTGTATAAAGATTGCACTGTGTCAGGCAGGAATGCATTCTTCCTATAAGACCATAGATAAACAGCATAATACCTGCTACCAGTTGACACTTAAAGTACTTGGCATATAACCTAACTAATTAGACATATGACTAATAAATGAGGCAAGTTGATTAAGACGCAGCCATAGATTCATCCATGTATACATTGAAATTGGGAGCCAGAAGCTTTAAAATAATATAAATCTGCTTATTTAAAATAGAAGTCTAAATAAAAATGAGAGTACAGAGAAAAACAGACAGGAACTTGTAATGAGAAAACAGATGGGACATTTCAGCAGCATAATTGAAAGCATGAAGAATAATCAAGTGAAAATTGCAAGCGGAAAAGTCCAGACTCTAAAAAAAAAAATCTCCTGAATGGACTTACTGGTACAACTCTGAAGAGGTGGCTAGTCAACTCTAAGAAACAACTATAAATAAATATCATTTCTAAAAGGAAATGATTGAGGAACTGATAAAGCACTCAAAATTGTAGTGAAATTTTCCAACTGTGGTCCTCAAACTCATGTAATTGCTGTTACAATAAGAGAAGCAAAAGCAAAATGGAAAAAATGGAGGATTTATTTTTCCCCCAAACATAAAGTTTTCAGATCTCATGCTCTGTTGTTATGGAAGGTCCAACCATTTCTTTAAAACATTTGTTGTCTATGGTAAAGTGTATACAGGTTGGAATGTTATGACATTCATCCCTCCCCACCAAATCCTGACATCAGCAGAACTGACATGTGCTCTGTGTGGTAATTATTACTCGAGGATATAAAAATGGGACTAGTGGAAACATGGATGACACAAGTGAAAAGACAAGAAATTCCCAACAGATATATAGCCACAGGAAAGGATGAAATAGAATGCTCGAGGTGAAAAATATATGATGACTAGATTTATGAAATATATCAAATAATGAATTTATTCTGAAATGTTAACAGAAGGTAATTAAGAATATGAAAAGTTAATTACACTTAAGGCTGCATGTTTTCAACATGAAACAAAATAGGTTAAAATAGAAAAAGTATCCAATATAGCATTACAAAGTAACAAGTGTGAGTGTGTGTGTGTGAGACAGAGAGAGAGAGAGAGAGAGAG
>NW_021604565.1:20193145-20227156 GCF_004785775.1 Grammomys surdaster | reverse complement strand
CGCGGCCGCGCCCCCCGCCGCCCGCCGGCGCGGGGCGGGGCTCCGGGGGGGGGTGGTCCCGGTGGGGTGCGGGCGCGGGGGAGGGAGGGAGGGAGAGAATTCAGCATAAGTATTTTGGGGTATATGTGTAAAAGCCTTGCATATAAGATTTAAAATAGAGTGCTGAGAACAGCATGCTGCCCTGCGCAGTGCAGGCGACAAACATCAATCTGTTGAGAACTCATCAGGCCAAGGTAGATGTGGAAGAACTTGTCTTTTCTGGAAGTGGCTTTAGAGTTGGTATTTCCATCATCTCCTCCACTGGCATTTGTGATGTCTATCATTGTGCCTTTTGAGCCTTTGAACTTGGACGTACAATTCATATACTGATCTCCAACATTCTGACAAAATGTTATAATACTTCACTTCCATTAAGTTAAGAAATTAAGTAGGCCTTCAAAATTTCTATTCTTATATGTCTTTCTAGCCATACATACATCTATCTTACTAGTTCTGTTACTTTTAAAGAGCTCTGAATAGTGAACCCACTATCATCATGAAGTAGACAAGGAGAACAGTTACTAGCAAGGCAAAATACCATACTGTGTAATATAAATCTAGAGTATTTTCCAGTGTCAATTACTAGAAGTAGTTAACTTTCTGTGGATTACACAATGGTATAAGACCAGGAAAAATTAAGGAACATCTATTCCATAGACAAATAACAAATAGACAAAGAATTTTTCACTATCTTTATTTTGAATATATAATTAACACATTTTAAAATCTGAATCAAAGATTTCATAACACAATGATAGTACATTTTGATTTCCAACATCTGAAACAATTTAATAAAATAAAAAAATCCGCTATTTTATAATAAAATCACAACTATGTTGGCAAATTTTAGCATGTGCAAAAGTGAACTACTTGTGGACATAAGTACAAAGATGTGGTAATAATAAGTGTTTTATGTTTCATGTACCATATTGTTCACAAAGTGTACCAGTTTCTTTAAACTAAATTATGGTGACATAAACGTAGGTATATTACATTCTCTAAAAACTTTTGTTATAAGTGTCAACTTCAACACACACTAGATACTCAAAAGATTGGCTCCTAACCTGTTGATGTTTGTTTTGCTATGTACTGTAATGCTGCATATTGACCCCCAAGACCTTGAGAATCTGCGCATACACAAAGTAATGCTGTGTGATCTATCTCCTTATTTTGAAACTATTGGTTTAATAAAAATGCTGACAGCCTAGAGCTGGGCAAAAGAGAGGTTGGTCAGGTTTTGTTTGTGGGCTTGACTTCTGATGCAGGGGACATGAGAGAGAAGAGAAGGTGAAGAGAGGAGAGGACACCATGGGGTAGGTGAGTCATGAATAATAAAGCTGCCCAGATGGAACATGGCAAGTTATAAATTGGAGTTATTGATGGGGAAGTAGATTTGAATTCCATAGAGGATAGCATTAATACTGATTAAGGCTTATTATGAATATAAAAGTTATGCATCTCTTATCTGGGAACTGAATGATCAAAGGTGAAGTAGAAAACCCCAATTGAGATTAAATAATATTACCACAAATTAATTGGTGCCAAAAATGGGACAAGAACTCACTTTTATGAAAATTGATTTCATATTCCTGGATTAAAAAAAAATAAATGTGATGTCCCTTTAAAGGCCATGGAGGTGGGGAGAATTGGTTCCTTACCAATGTTTTTCCCCCCAAACCCCCACGGTATTTGGAACAAGAGCTAATTGCTTGCTGGTTTGTTGCATGTGATCCCATAGGTTCATAGCATGAGCTAAGACACAACTAGGTCTTATACGGCAAACCAAATGGCATGCCAGGTTCAAGAGCCCAAGCTAGTCAACCTGGGCTCTTCCCAAATGCTATTCTGAGCTGGGACAGACTGTAGCCTAATTGTGCAGATCTGAAAGCCCCTGCCTTGCAATGAAGCAGGCAACATCCAGCTGCACAAAGAGTGGAAATTTAAACTGCATACTTCCCACAATAAAAAAAAAAACTATAGCAAATAACATGAATTAAGATGTCATTGTTACATTAAGCAATTGGTTTTCTTGAACATTGGCTCCCAGGAGGAAACTGATGATGGCTTAGCCTAGCACATGACATAGGTGAAACTTCTAAGCAAATACAAGGTTATTTGGGAATATCTTTATACAGCAAATGGAATGGAATTTAAATAAAGTTGAATTCAGAAAAGAATAGTAAATTCATTTATATAAAGAGAAAGGAGAATGTACAATATTTAGCTACAAAAGCATAAATCTCCATAAAAGGGAGAAAGAAATGAGAATTGACATAAATGTTTTCAAGGGAACATAGATAATAAATAAATAAATAAATAAATAAATAAATAAATCCACTTGAGAGATCAGGGCAAGGACAGATAGGTACCTTGTGAGTTCAAGGCTATCCTAATCTACACAAAAATCCAAATAAGCCAAGGCTATACAGAGAAACCCTGTCTCAATAATTAATAATTACTGTTTTAATTTGTTTTAAATTATCCAAATAAAGATTGTTATAAGCTCAGTGGTAGTAATGATATGGTACACCCTCTTAAGAGAAGTCAAAATAGAGCAAACTTCAATAGAAAAGGGGCTGCCAAATTGAACCAGTCTATACTTTTAATGACTTCAAATTACTGGACCAAGGACATGCTACATTGGGAGAAAGGCTCTACGTTTGTGTTAACAGGACAGAAAAAAGACTTTGGACTCCTTCCAAATTCATAAGGATCATATTTAACAGAGTAAGTAGCCATGAAGCTCTTGGCTGCAGACATGAAAAAAATTTAAAAGACCAAATGCATTGGTAATATCTATTGCTAAGCTCTCTATTGAAACAACTCTAAAACTGACTGGGACATATTTGTCTCCACCTAGAACTTCAGGTTCAAAGGCCAATAAATATTGGCTACAGAATTCTCATGAATTATTATTATATACCATGTTTCTTATGACATGAATGGATGAATACTACAGTTTGATTGAATCAAACTAACTTCTGAAGAAAGACAGTTGTCTTTCACTTTACTCAAAGAGCAGAAAATAATCTTTCATTGGTCTATGTATCTACACTTTTCATACAAATGTCTTCATAGAACTATGTATTGCTTGTCAGGTTTGTATAATGGAATACAAGGAAGAAGCCCTGGCAAGATCCATCTTTGAAGATGCTGAGATGCCTGATCCAGCCTCAGACTACACTTTACTTGGAAGATTTCCTTCTAGAAAAGCTTCAGAGAGGGCTGCTGATCCTGGATGATCTTAGTTCATCCAGTCTTTCAGACCATTCCAATTAGGACTGCAGTTAAGCCCCAAACTTTCTCAGCAAATAGAGACTAGACAACAAATTATTACAACTAGCGTTCTTAAGACTAACCATTTTTCTATTTTTTTGCCCAGCCCCCAAAATTCTTTGCCCCAATTTAGTAAGAAGTAATTATCATGAAACCATTGTTCCAGTCCCTTAAATTGGGGGACTGGTTTTAGTTATTTTATGAATAAGAGATATGTTTGGAATAACAAAAAACACAGGATAGCAAAAACTATTGTCAACAATAGAATTTCTGGAGGAATGACCATCCCTGACCTCAATCTTTATTACAGAGCAATAGTGATAAAAACTGCATGGTATTGGTACAGAGACAGCCAGGAGGATCAGTGGAAGAGAATTAAAGACCCAGAAATGAATCCACACACCTATGGTCACTTGATCTTTGACAAAGGAGCTAAAACCATTCAGTGGGAAAAAGACAGCATTTTCAACAAATGGTGCTGGTTCAACTGGTGGTCACCATGTAGAAGAATGCAAATCTATCTGTTCTTATCTCCTTGTACAAAGCTCAAGTCCACGTGGATCAAGGACCACTACATAAAAATCAGATACACTGAATCTAATAGAAGAGAAAGTGGGGAAGAGCCTCGAACACATGGGCACAGGAGAAAAGTTCCTGAACATAACATCAATGATATATGCTCTAAGATCAATGATCACAGTTGAGATAAAATAGTATTACGAGACTAACCACTTAATATTTGAATCTGAACTTGCCCAAGTGTATTATCCCAACATTTGTGGACCACTAAAAATAATGTATTAAGACGAAAGCCGAAGTTGTTTATCAGGGTTAGGAGTTCTCTGATGGAAGTTTTGGGGTCACTTAAGTATACTATCATATCATCTGCAAATAGTGATATTTTCACTTCTTCCTTTCCAATTTGTATCCCTTTGATCTCCATTTGTTGTCTAATTGCTCTGCCAAGGACTTTGAGTACTATATTGAATAGATAGAGAGAAAGTGGACAGCCTTGTCTAGTGTCTGATTTTAGTGGGATTGCTTCAAGTTTCTCTCCATTTAGTTTGATATTGGCTACTGGTTTGCTGTATATTGCTTTTACTATGTTTTGGTATGGGCCTTGGATCCCTGTTCTTTCCAAGACTATTACCATGAGGTGGTATTGAATTTTGTCAAATGCTTTCTCAGCATCTAGTGAGATGATCATGTGGTTTTTTATTTGAGACTGTTTATATAGTTAATTGTATTAATAGATTTCCATATATTGAACCATCCCTGCATTCTTGGGATAAAGCCTACTTGATCATGGTGGATGATTGTTTTGATGTGTTCTTGGATTTGGTTTCTGAGAATTTTATTGAGTATTTTTGCACTGATATTCATATGGGAGATTGGTCTGAAGTTCTCTTTCATTGTTGAGTCTTTATGTGGTTTAAGTATGAGCATAATTGTGGCTTCATAGAACAAATTGGGTAATGTTCTTTCTGTTTCTGTTGTGCAGAATGGTTTATAGAGAACTGGTATTAGGTCTTCTTGGAAGGTCTGATAGAATTCTGCACTGAAACCATCTGAGCCTTGGCTTTTTTGGTAGGGAGACTTTTAATGGCTGCTGCTATTTCTTTAGGTGTTATAGGACTATTAAGATGGTTTATCTTATCCTAATTTAACTTTGGTATCTAGTATCTGTCTAGGAAATTGTCCATTTCATCCACATTTTCCAGTTTTGTTGTGTATAGACTTTTGTAGTAGGATCTGATAGTTTTTTGAATTTCCTCAGTTTCTGTTGTTATGTTTCCCTTTTCAGTTCTGCTTTTATTAATTTGGATACTGTCTTTATGCACTCTGGTTAGTTTGGCTACGAGTTTACCTATCTTGTTGATTTTCTCAAAGAACCAACTCCTGTAGAACAGAGAATCAAAAAGAGAAGTTATAAATGCCTCTTCTATCATTATTAAATGTGACAAGTCATTCAGACTCAATCATGGACTGGTCTAGAAATCAATTCAATACGTTAAATTACAGTCTTCATTTGTAAATCTGGTTCTGGACATTTTCAGTAATTTATATGGAAGTTAGCAGTTCTTTATGATGTTATATTAGCAAGAGAGAAACTTAGAGCAGGATCTGGATTTCAAACGGGGGTAGCACATGTGTTAAGGCTCTTTTAATTATCAAGTTAAAATTACTTTTGTTTCTTCTACAATATTTAATGTAAGTTGCATTGATTGTACATATTCAAATTGTGTTTGTGTTTTGAAATCTGGCATGTCAGTTATTGAGTTCTATCAACGAGCTTTTGTTTTAGTGTCCTGAGTATCATAGAATCTTGGTATTCTAAAAATAGCATGCAAATATTGTAAGAAATGAGTCAGGCTTTAAACAGAAGCAAGAGGATAGTGGGCTTGATTATTGCTGGTATAACAGCATTAATTACATTAATTGCTAGCACCAGTGCTCTACAATTGCTGTGACACAAAAAGTTAAGACAGCTACTTTTGTTAATCATTTATCAAAAAATGTTACTAATTTATTGAATACACAAGAGGATTTAGATAGTCATTTGGAAGAACGGATTGATGTTCTTTATCCTATTCAAATTATTGGAAGGAGGTTCAGAATTTAAGGGTAAGGGGCCACCTTGAGTGTCATGCAAAATACCATTGGATTCATGTTAGTTCTAAAATTCACAGTGGTAGTAACTATAGTTAGGAAGAAGTTTAAAGACATTTGCAGTATATTTGGTATAATTCTAACAACTCTCTGGATGTTTTAAGAATATATAAGGAGCTTATGAATTTCAAGAATGATGCTCTGCTGAGTGTTGATACAGTAGATACTGCTGATAAAATTACCCATGGCCTGAGGTCAGTATTTCTATTTTGGTCAAGCTTCAAAATGGTATGTATAGCTTGATCATGCTAGCCCCTTTTGTCCTGGGAATACTTTTATTCCTGCCTATTGTGTTAAAGCTTGGCTTTAACAACATCAACATGTTGCCAGTCAAAGTACATGGCTTGAACCTGAAAATGGACCCCCAGACAGAGTTATTAAATTAGCAGGCTGGCAAGCTAAGGACAGGTAAGATTCTGCACAGAGCCTTACCACCCTAAGACTGAAGTGCATTGTTTTGGATAATGCATGTTCCATGACAGGTAAGGAAGGCATTCTTGTCAGAATGACCTAAAACAGGCTCAGTCTTGTTTATGAAATAAGAAAGGCAGAGAGGTGGAGAGTCTTTGGGGCTGCTTGGCAGGAATATGACATTGGCCAAGGACAAGGAAGTAGTCTTCAGGCAGGAATTGGACATTCAGCTAGAATAAAGAACTAATTTCAGGCAGGAATCTAAATATTAGGCTGGAAGAAAGAAGTAATTTCAGACAGAAATCTAAATTTTAGACTAAAACAAGAAAGTAGTCTTCAGACCTGAAAATGACTTTGGGCTAGGATAGGGAGTTAGGCTCAGATACTTTGGTCATCCTGATAAGCCTGTAGAAACAGTGATCATGGGAATGTTCACAAAATTAGGTTTAATGCCTTGCTTGTTCTTTGACTATTTGTGGTTATTGTATTGCTTGTTCCTTAACTATTTCCTTCCATTGTATTGCTAGACCCTCAACCTAGAACTGTCCTTAATACATGCATGTAATTAAAATGGTGTAAAAGCAAAAAGGAGGAGGAGGGATGGGGTAAGGGTTTTCTAGGGAGGGGATATAGGGAAAGAGAATGACATCTGTATTATAAATAAATAAAGTATCCAATAAAATATTAAGAAAAAAGAATTACATGGGTATCTTAATATCATGGAATTGATACATAGTATGCTGTAACCAAAATATAACCTTACTTTTGTATCAATATACAAGGATGTGTACCAATGTAACCAACTGTAACCTTTATTTGAATCAATATACAAAGATCTATACTAATGTAATCAAATAAATATCAATTTTGTATTAATAAAAATAAATAAAGCAACACACAAAAAAACTAAATACAGCAGTAGAGGAGGTAAGGTAGACCATCAGACTACATTTGATTCAAAGGAATGAGTAAAATGAGGAGGAGCAGGGGACGAGGGCTGATGAAGTACTGAATCCAGTATAGTAAACTCACATGTAAATTTTAAAAAGTGCACAGTTAGTGACGTACCTGAAATTGCAAGAAGTGTTATAGATAATGGCTTGAAATAACTTTAGTATGTGGAGCTGAGAAAGGCAAAGTGAGAAAAGCAGTCAGGATAAGGTTGATAATTTGAGTAAGCAAATAGAATATCCAAGTATAACTGTGGTCTCAAAATTAGCAATGAATAAAATGTTAAAAGTTGCAATAAGAAAAATATGTCAAATTATGAAATCTATCATACAAACAATTGCAATGCTCCAAAAGTAAATCTGTAAACAAAAATGGATTCAAGCACTGAGTACAGAAGGGTTCTTGTAAACATAAATGCTAAGTATTAAGGAATAGCATGAAGTTATTTATGTCATATATTTGTATCCAAGCACAATAAGAAAAATGCCCATGAGATGGAAATAAATCAAGCATCAGAATTTTGTGCATAAACACACCCAGTGACAATAGATAACAGTGTTCTCCAAACAAAGTTTTCAACACAAAACTCATAACCTTCAGATGTTGTTTCAGCCTGAAGCATTCTTAAACTTTAAATGTTTTATGAAAAATACTTAGAAGTCCTTGGATGTATAGTTCACTACAAACTCTTAAAAGATTAAGAAATAAGTTAAAATATTTAAGAACTTTTCACAAGTTGGAACAGTTAGAAAGATAACTATGAGTGAAAACTGTGGGGAGCTGAGTTGAGTTATATATGACAGGTGTTAACAAAAGGTCATCTGAAAAGTGCACACAATTTTTTGTGTGACAAATTTCTTTCTTCATCTGTCTCATACAATTCTCATGACAGTTTCAAATATGTATATTATACCAATGAAAAGATACCATGTGCCGTGCTCTTGAGGTGATGGATGTAAGGAAAAGATTTGAGTACTTAGAAAAGTATAAGAATAGTTAAAGCAGGAATGAAAAAGTGAACATAATTTTAAAATATATAAAGTTGTGGACTAAGATTAGTATGAGTGAGCTCCTAAATGCTGATGTATATGATTCCAGAAAAATCAATAAAAAGTAGGAATAATTTTAGCTCAGTCTATCTGAGGAGTTTGGTGGTTCATGTGAGCAAAATTTGGCTGAAAAAAATCTGAACACACTTTGATTGGCTCCTGAGGTAGTCATACGCAGACAGTGAACCTGGCTCAGATGGCAGGGATATGCATATCAGATGCTGTGACTGACTGCTCAGGCATTGTTTTGTAGTCTGGGAGTGTAGTAATGTGGGCAACAGCCAAGCAATGCTGCCTATTACATTTCTTGTCTGATTCATTAGTTTTCCTAGTAACATCTGATAAGACATGTTTCTCTGCCTTCCTTTATCTTTGTAAAATAACTGTTTTAGCACATCTGTTCGTTGTGACTAATTTTGAAATAATTTTGACACATGTTCTAAAATTCTTTTTATTTTATTAAAATTTACTTACTTCATCTCTTCCTTCCTATGCACCTCGTGCTTCCTCTTCTTCCTCCCAAATTTATAGGGTCTCATTTTTAGCCATAGCTGTTACCTTTAAATATAAATAAATAAATATATAAATTTAATCAGTTGAGTTTGCTCATTGTTGCCTGTGTGTATATGATTTTAGGGATGACCACATGGTATTATATATTCAGTCAGAGGCTCTTCTCTGGGGATAATTAATTCACCCATTCTCCCTGTTAGCGGCTCATATCCTTTATCAGGGATGTTGTCCTTTGAGATGTCTCCCATCTAGGTCGGGGTATCAATTGTTGGAGTTGTTCAGCTCTTCTTTAAGCAGACATTGTGTTAAAATGTAATAGATGAAGCTTCACTGTCATTACTGGAAGACAAAAATTAAATGTATGTTACAGGTGCAGAATTCGACTTCATGTCATCCAGTCTCAGTCCCGAGCCATTTCAACTGTGCTGTAAATTGTACATATAAAGCTATAGGGTGAGCGCCACAGTGGATGGTGCCCTCTAGGAGATAATAGTCCTTGGCTCTTCTGAAAATACATGTTCTTTCTTTTTACTTATCATGGAACATAAAATATTCTGATCCCCCAGCATTATTTCCTCAGATAGTGAAATAGTTAAATCTTCAAAAGAAATTTTTGTTAAGGTTAACATGCTGCATGGAAAAATATGAGATATTGTTTCCCAAAGTGGATCATTTCTTTCAGAATGTTAATAAGCATATCCTTACTCATGTAACTGCTCATGCACCAAGGGTTTTTATCAAAAAATATAATATAATAGTGCAGTTATCATCTGAAGAAAGTTTTTATAACTAAGTGTTTGAACAATGTTGGGGTGATTGTTATATGACTCAGCTCACTGTAGAGTTCTTAGAGAATTCAGAAATCCACAGATGTCTTCTGGGATTCTCATATCATGAACTGAAACTTTTAAAAGTTCAAAGTTTCTTTGCCTTGTGGCATTTTTATCTCCTTTAGATCATTTTAGGACCTTGAGGATACTTCTGAAAGGGATCATGAGTTAACCGGTAGAGATAGTAATTAGTTAAGAGTGTAGAAATGATTTTAAAATGGTATAAAAGCAAAAGGGAGGAGGAGGGATGGGATAGGGGAGTTCTAGGCAGGTGGAAATGGGGAAAAGGGATGACATCTGAAGTGTAAATAAATACAATATCCAATAAAAAATAGAAAATGTCTACATAAAGCTCAACAATATGTGCAATAAATATATGCCAGTAAGTTTATTTTAAATTATGAATGAAACACTTATTTCCAATATAACATATCTATGTATACACTTTAATGAAAACAGGTATTAACTGTAAACAAAATTGTTTCACATTTAAAAATGAAAACAAAAAGAGTGTTAGAAATAAAAGGCCCAGGGACTGTGTCATGGAGTTGAAACCTGTGCATAAGAGAGAGGATGAAAGATGCAGAGATACTTTTACGCCAAAGCTGCTCACTTTACTCTGTACCCTAGGCATGATTTTGCAGGTGAGTAAATATGAGGTTACTAATTTGGCATCATCCCTCAAGTGCTTTAACAGCTTGCTTTTCTCTAACATTTAAAGACCAGGAGGTATTCACTTCTCCATATCATGAGCAGGTAGGTACATTACAGTTTTCCATTGGAAAGTCTGCTCCTGCTGTCAGTCATGTAAAGCAGTTGGAACAGATGGGAAGACATTTTAAAATTAATGCCACAGATTCAAGACTAGATTTACACAGAGTTAAACACAGCCAAGAAACAAGAATGACAAGGAATTCATTACTTCATGCAGGTAAACACAATCTAGGTATTACCTACAGAGCAATTTCCCAAGCAATGGAAGAATAGATTGTGACTAGAAACTCCATATTTTCTTGAAGAAAAGTGTGTTGAAGGCAGCCACCTTCCTTAGAATGCTCAGTTTAAGGCCAAACTTAAGGAGAAAAACATATTGGTCATATTTTAGGGCATTATTAGGTCACGTTATTAAAATATGTGTTTGAAAGGTTAAAATGGCTAAGAGGACCTTGTTTGGGCTTGCTTAGCTGCTGGCATAAATATAGGAGATATCAATGCCTCTGGCTATGCTGAGTGACTTTAAAACGTTGTAGGTTAGGAGAAAGAAAGGACACTTTGAAAGTGAATTAACATATAGAAGTTTTACTCACAAGGTAGCTGTCTCATTTAGTGATAAGACCCTGAGATACTCTCTTACCTCTGACTTCAAAATTTAACTCCATATTTTAACTTTTATCTGCTCTCTTACCTACTTGGTTTATTGGGTTTCTCTCTCCTGTATCTTTCCAAGTATTCTACAGCTCCTATGATTTATAAGAAAGAATTTTTTCTCGATTATGTCACATACACTGCCAGGTAAGGTTTTCCATAGAATGAACCAGAATTATGATACCAGCTTAGTGTCCTACAATTTGTCTCATGCTGGCACTATCTACCTGGTGAGAGTGGCCTAGCAATAGATTGAGTGCTCAGTCCCAAAGTACTGCCTCAACTCCAGAAACTAGCAAGTGACTCAGATTATGCCCTTTGCTTCTAGGCTCAAGCACCTCATTCAGAAGTTAGTCATTTCCTAGAATAGGATCATAGCATTCAACAAATTTGTTGTTGATTTTACTGTTTTATCAGTTTTTATCTAAGAACTTCTGGTGATATGGAATAGTCAGATGAAACATGTACAGAGCACAGTGTGGTATCCTATGTAAAGACTTCCAGGCTCTCCAAGGCACGCCGTGCTCTTCAAACCTCCATTTGTTACCCCACTGTCACAGCTCTATCCTTTTGGATTTTGAGGTGAACTTTACTAGTTGATTAAATTATTAGCAATTAGCCATTCTCTTTGCACTCAAGGTGGAACAGAGTATGAATGGGATAAAGAAATACAAGCTCTATTCTCCCAGTCACAGAGATGACTCTCTTGGCATATGGCCTCTTCGTGAGACAAAATAAGAAAGCTCTTCACTACTAGTCATCTTTAGTATATAGAAAGATTCGATTTTAGAGATCCCAAGGGTTCACTAGCCATATCCATAGTTATTACTGGACAAAGAAAGAATAAAATATTTCATATTATAAATCACAATGTTACAGATGTCAACAAATCAAAACCATTTTCAGATAGTTCAGGCAATGCTTGTGACTAATGTCTAATATATAGAGGAATCAACACCTACACAGAAAAAACACAGGCAATCTCTGAGACTCTGTATGGGAGTATATTCAAAAGTCTGTCATGAGAGAAGAACAAGATGCTTTTTTAAAAGATAATTTAATAATTCATCTAACTTTAAATGTGCACTAGCTAGCTATGCAACCACTTCTATCTCGATGGGAAATGAATGTGAATTTTTTTCAGTCAAATGATCCTCCCATGGAAATTATTTTCATTGGGATACCATTTGAATCTTGCACAGGTAGAAAGAGAAACCAAGAAGCAAAGCAAGATGACATTAGAATCAAAACGGGCATCAGATACTGCAACCTTACACGTAAATTATTTCCTATCCATATGTAACTCTCCGGGCAGCTTAACATACATGTAATCAAGTAAGTACAAGTATGAAATACTGATTTTAATGGTCATAAATAAAGTTTAATGGGAAGATAGACACTTGTCTGTGCATTACTTATGGTTACCTCTGCCCTTCAAAGACTTGCATGGCTGCAACAAGGGTTATGGCCACTCTCAAGCCTAAATTTTGGGGTGCTGGTCCTTTATAGAAAAATTTTGCTGTACCTGGGATTCCCCATTGCTCAGTTTGCTCAGGAACATGTGAAGAGTTGAATTGCTTGCCCCTCCAACTGTAATAGGTAAGGAAAAGACTGAGCTAGGGGAGGGCTTGTTCTAAAATAGCATGTTTTAAGTGACATCAAATAACACATTGCACTAAGCACATCTTTTGATCATTTAGATCCTTTTGCTCTCAAAATGTGACTGTTATTGCTTGAAAATTCTCTTGTTTGATTCTGTTTATTTGAAGTAGAGTAAAATTCTGACCTCTTCTAAGACAGTTAAATGTGTGGACAGAAATTACATGATGGATTTCAAGTGAGATTAGATTGACTCCAAACCCCTCCCCCAACTCAGAATTTGCTGGCCAGCAACTTCTTGCAATTGATGCTGTAATCACTAGATAATGATTTCAAGTGCAAAATAAGAGAAATGCTAAGCTCTTCCAGGATGCAAGTGTACCAAGCATTAGGCACCTTCTTTTATTCCCTGGCTGAATACCTTGGTTGGCATTTTCTAAATCTCTGCATAAAAGCTCTAAATAAGGCTCCCACGTGGGTTGTGTTCACATGTTCCCCTCCACCCCCCACCCCCATATTTGCAGACTTCTCCCCCTTAGAAAGTTGCTCCCAGAGTGGTAAGGGCTCTGGAGGTAGGAGAGATAGAATAAGCCTTAGAGGAAATTATAATTTTGTGCAAAAATAAACTAAGCAGTCAGAGCTTACTGACATTATGAATTGATTTTTTTAATTACCAAATAGATAAAGCTTTTGAGAAGATTTTTTTTTTTTGCTATTGTGGGAGCCAAGTAAAGCTAAAATATGCCAAAGCACAGGTAAGCATTCCAGGTAACTTTACAAGTCTATAAAGCAAGAAATCTGAATATTTTTGCCTTTCTCTTATTTCTACAAACATACCAGCAGTATAAGATATGGTAATTGGAGGTTTAGTTTGACAAACCTTCTAGAATTCTGCATTTATTTTTCATGGGTGCTACTTTTCCTGATCAATAAAATTGTTTTTCTATTTTTCATTTAATTGTTGGTAAGGCCTTTTGTTGTTATGTGACAGAATTTTCCATGGATTCTTTTAGATCAAAGAAGCTGATTACTCAAAAGAAGAATGAAGCTAAACAAATTCCATGGCAATACTGCCAGGATACTCTTTTGAGGGAAAAAAAACATAAATTACGTTCCACTTTACAACCAACTGTTCAATTTATTCATATACAGTAAACAACATAAAGTCATTTTCATTCTTTTCAACTGAGAATACCAACCCCTGAATTAATGGAGACTTAGAGCATGAAAACAGATACGGATGATTTAACACTTCCTGCTGAAAGTGTGCTCATTATGTTCTTGCCGATCTGTTTCAAGGCTGTTGCTATGCATGAAACCATTTACTACATAAAGCTACAAGGAGAGAGGAAATGCCGACTGTGCTGCTAGCAGACATGGTCTCCAAATTGTTTTCAGTTACAGCATCTCTATTGATTTATAGCTTTGCTGATTGAAATGTCACACTGGGTTGTTCATAATAATAGTATCTCATACTTGTGCTGATGCACTCTGGTTCCCAGTCTACTTCTACTTAATTCTATAACACTGTTTTTGTTGTTGTTATCATTGTTTTGTTTTTGTTTTTATAGTAGAAAACCCAGGCTTTCGGAGAGGCAGGTTTTCATAGGTGGAAGGTAACTGAGAAAGGATGAGCAATTCAGAACACTTTTCTACTTTGTCTGCTAACTTAGAAAACAGGTAACTTATGTGACACTTCAGGATGAGGAGAAGAATAAGTTTGCAAGAATAAGTAACAGAGTCAGAAAGCTACAAATAGTACCACTTGTTTCCTTAATATTTGCATTTTGAAATCTAATGCAGCTACAGTGATACAGTGGCTTCTCACATAAAGGGAGAATATACCAGAGCTAATGTGGTTACAGTTAGTATGGCACAGGGCACACAGCACTGTGAATAGTTTTATTTCGTCAGATCAGTGTTCCAAGCAGAGTATGCATATGTAGGCCATAAACTTCTAAAAAACCAAAAAGATTTACAGCAAAAAGTACTCTCACTCTGTCAACCTTCTGATTCCCACTTCACACATGTCACTATTGAATTTCCATAAGGTAGCATTATTGCCAAAGTATCTGGCACATGGCATGTTCCTTTTGGAATAATGTATGATAGAAATGATTGTTTCCCCTTAAATTAAAATTAATACACGTTAAAATAGATCTTGAAACAGAAGCTGAAACATAATATAAACACCATTATGCATGTTCTATGTGCCATAATCTATGTTTGACTTTTGTATGATGTTTGGGTTTTTACAGATTTTTTTTACCATCATAACAATGGCAACAAAGGTAACATGAGAACATATACAGAGATTATGCAGACTACCAAGTAATTCAAGCCACTCTTCCCTCAGTGCTCATGCAATGGACTGGTGTGAAGGAGGCAAGCATGTAGGGCACCTCATTAGTACCGAGGTGAAATCTTCTGGGAAGTTTTTTTTTTTCTAAGAACACAAAGAAGCTGTGTTGCAAAGATAACAAAGGTTGTACCTCATGCTTCAGCTATGTAAGAATCACCTAGGTGGTACTGGTTTTGAAAGCATGAAGGTATTATGGATAGCAGCTGAGGCTTGACGCTGTGAGAGGCCAGGGAAGGCCATTGGTGAAAGTCCAGTTTCAATTGCAGTTGAAATCCCAGGACTGAAGTGGACATGCAAAGAATTTGAGGCTTGGCATCATAAAAGGAGCCTATGAATGTCTAGTGGTGAAGCCTAGTTGCAGTGAGAAACCTCAACATGTTAGAGATGCAAGTATCATGGGATGACCACCAGGAATAGCAGTAGCAGTAAAGTAGAGTCAACGAGACCCTCGAGTACTACAGAGGACAGACCTAGAGATGTGACCCAATCCCTTTGGGGGAGCCCAGATCATGTTTGGATTCTAGACATTGGAACAAGAAGCTGTAACATTGAAGTTTCCTTGGAGGTCCCAAGACCTTCAAGATGCCAGAACCATGGAATACCTGCTGAGGAAAGTTGCTATCAGGGAGTGAAACCAGCCAAAGAGAATTATGCTGTAGTCAACAAAGCAGAAAGGACTTCGACATCAAACATGGAGATTCTGATTTTGGAATTTCCCCAGCTGGTAATTGGTCTTGCTTTGGTCCAGTATTTCCTCACTATGTCATTAGGAAAGGTAATATATATCCTGTGATGTTGGAGGTATCTGATCTGCTTCTTTATTTTGATTTCATAAGTGATTACAGATAAGTGATTGTATGAATCTCAAAAGAGACTTTGAATTTGGACTTGTAACATTGTTGAGACTGTTATAGACTATTGGACTTTTGAAGGTAAACTAAATGTATTTTGCATTATGCTATGACTAGGTCTGGTCCCCACAGACTCATGTGTTTGAACAAGCCTTTTGAGGCCAGGGAGTGGAATGTGGTAGTTTGAATATGTTTGGTTCAGAGAGTAGCACTATTAGGGGTTATGACCTTGTTAGAATAGGTGTGGCCTTGTTGGAAGAAGTGTCATTGTGGGAATAGGCTTTGCGACTCTCCTAGCTGCCTGGAAGCCAGTCTTCTCCTAGTGCCATTGCGATCAAAATGAAGATCTCTCAGTTCCTCTAGCTCTATGGCTGCCTGGATGCTGATATGTTTCCACCTTGGTGATAATAGAATGAGTCCCTAAACTTGTAAGCCAGCCCCAATTAATTACTGTCCCTTGTAAGAGTTGCCTTGGTCATGGTGTCTGTTCACAACAGCAAAACCCTAAGGCATCCACACTTAAGATCACAATGTGACCTAACCCAGCAGGACAGTCATTACAAATTTCCAACCATCAACCTAAGTCCTTATGGTTCAGTGTTTTTTTTCCCCCACACAACACATATTTTGCCTTTGCTACTTTATTACTCTATCGAGAGTCCCAATTATCAACTACATACTCCATTTGGCTGCAAGTAAGTGAATACTAATTAAAGAGGTATAATGAAGTATAGAATTACTTTGAACATGTCCTAAAGTAGCAGAGTGTGCAGCTGGGACAGAAACAACCAGTTATCCTGTCTGTTTCTTTTGCCTTCTTCTTCATTCTAACATTCATTATTTCTAGATGAACGCATGGCTATCTTAACACTTAAGCATGATGCATGACTAACTTCTGACTGATGGACATAAATAGAAGTCCCCTATGTAATCTGTGGCAAGTGATTTTAAGGGAAACATCATGTCTTTTCTGGTTCTTCTTTCTTAGTCATAAATTAAATGTGGATGTGATAGTTTTATTATATGACTTACTAAGGGTTTTATTCCAAAGTCATATATAGCAGCAAAGGATGAGAATGATCAAGGAAGAGAGACCATCTTAAGGCAGATTTATTATTGAAAGTTCAATAAACTTCTATCTTGTTTTACCAGTATTATTTTGCAATATTTTTCTCATGGCTGAAATGATGTCTAAATAATCCAAGGGTATATAGCTGCTGCAAGAATGGCACACGCTGCTTCTGTCTTTCTGGCTCCCTGCCCTCACTGAATAGTTCTTAGACTTATGGTTACCTCACTTTTGCAAAATAACTAGTGAGCATTTAACTTTGATTTTAGAGTTTAGGAAAAAAGAAGAAAATAGAGAAGCAGGTGGTTCCTGAATCAGAAAAATAAATAAATAAATAAATAAATAAATAAATAAATAAATAAATAAATACTCTAGAATTCAAAGGAGCTATCTTGTTGCCTTGGGCACATTTTGATATGCAATTTTAACAGCTGGACATTCCAATGCTCCACATAGGTAAATGTCATGTAATAAGAGATAAAAAGGAAATTGAAAAAAAAAGCTACTAGCATGGTAGCAGCAATACTGGGAAAGAATGTTTTCTAATTAGATCAGAAACTAAAAAAAATGAATCCCATCAAACCTAAGTAGAAATGAACAAATTGCATCTCTTTTTAAATGTTTATTATGTTCAGTAAAGGGGAGGCTGAATTCTTAATAGTCTCATATATCATTGTTAAGACTGGGGTCATCTCAAGAAAGAGGCTGATGATGACACTTTGTGAGAAATAAATGATTGGTACAAAGTGAAAACTACTAAAACCATCAAGACAACAATTAAAGCAACAGTAAAGTTTGGGACCTACTGAGAGGTGATTGAATCACTTGGAATGCTGAACTAGGGAGATATTGCTGTATTTCTTTCAGAAACCTGCTTAGTCCTTTCTAAAGTAGGTAGGGTTTTTAAAGAACAAGACTGGGTCCTGAATGCCTTTAATTTCCTGTAATCGCATGACATTCTTTTGCCATGAAGTCATCTCACATGGTACTTCTCTGCTACCTTGTGAGCATCTTATGGGGCTCTTCACAAAAGCAAAACAATTTGAACCACTCAATATTTGACTTTTATTCTCCAATCTATGATGTACACATTTTGTTTTAATTTATAAAGTATTCAGTTATGAGGTATAGGCATGGGCTTATACTAGACATCCAAGAGCAGTAGGGAAGAAGAGAAGGCTCTAAATCATGAGAAAACATCTAACTGCAGGTATCATGGAACCAGAAATAAACAGTGACATCATCTACTTTACAACTATTTTCTGAAGAATGACACTTTTGCATAATTCTTTCTAAATATGATCTTAAGGTTAGATGTCAGAGGGTAGACAACTTCACCTATACCATTTATGCCTGCTTGAGTATATTTCTGGGTATATCTGCTGTGCCTACTCAGTACCTGCCATTTGTATGCGGGTCTGCATGTGTAACTATGGCTGTCTGTGTGTGATTCAAAGATGTCAGTGAGTTCCTACTGGTAGCTGTTTGACTAATTGCCTGCAGTCTGAGTCTTATCTGGATATGACTGTTCAAAATCTCTTCAATTTCCTGGCCTCTTGTGACCCCCTTTCTTTCCTGGCATAGAAATTTGCACCTTACCTGAGCTTCATCTTGGGTTACAGCAACAGAAAACATGCAAAACACAAAGACAGAGGACCAAATGAGGATGAAGATTTGAAAAAAAAGAAAGAAGAGTTGAGTAGAAGATCTAACTACTAAATATCAGCTCTCTGCTATTGAAGTAACTCCTTAGAAATATAAAGAATAAAAGTTCTTGAATTCATTTTTGAATTAAAGGAAACCTGATTGCTTTAAATAAATAATATTCAAAACAATATCCTCTCAATTGCTTCTCTTGAAGTTGTATTGACCTATAAATGCAGAAATTTAAATTATGTCTAGCTAACACAGGTTATCTATGCCATTCCTGTACAGCATGAGTTTCTTTCAACACTCAAAGAAAGTCTCAAGCCAAAATACTTCTATAGTAAAAAAAAATTGAAAGTGTCAAAGATTTAGGTTTCACACACTTAATGTCACCTGTAAATTGCACTTACTTTTTTAATATATCAACCAAATCCAAAGGACAAATGCTCAATGTGTTACTTTATCTATGGAACCACAATTTTGCCAAATTGACTTTGTATGCAAGTCATCACGAAATCATGTTAAGTCAGTCAAGGAAAAACCTAGAAAAATTGCATAGGCAATAAAGTACCACAAATGATATACCAAGCTCCTTAAAAACATCAGTTCCTCATCAGGACCATGAGACATTCTATTCTGAAACTAAGAGAAAAGTAAAGTGAATTGATCAGTAGTTTGATCAAGAGTCTGAATATAATGAGTGTCCTAGCAACACAAGGGCCCCTCCCAACTCTAAAATTCCTAACTCTGCCTTTTGAAGCAGATACTTCAAAGGACATAAGCAAGATGTTAAAAGGACTTAATAAATTACTTATGATCTTATTTTACTTTAAAAACACATGTTAAAATAAAGCATTGAAATAATCCCAGTTAGAAGCCATCAGTAGTGAAGAAACATTGACATCCTGGTTTATAATGAATGTAAATCAAGGTGTGTTTAGGATTTTTGTTTAGTAAATTCACTCAAAGTTATAGTCACACAGCCCGGTAGAGTCAAATACCTGAATAACTGACTTGTGTATATAGTAATAAAGATCCAGTGAAATTTTTGCAAGGCTTTGAATGCCAAGGTCATTTGACTGGACCCTACTTAAAATAAGAAAAATGTGTGTGGATCCTATGTCAATAAAGCTAGACTTCTTGTAGAGCCTTGAAAAGTACTTGGTTCATCCAGCTACTGCTGTTTTCCTAAGACTGAAGCTGTGTGTGTGTGTGTGTGTGTGTGTGTGTGTGTGTGTGTGTGTGTGTGTGTGACAGAGAGACAGAGAGAGAGGGGGGAGGGAGAGAGAGAGAAAAAGAGAGGGAATTGCTTTGGAATTGAACATCATAGCTTTTCTGATACCAACAAATAAAAGATAAATAATATCAGAGTAACATCATAGTGACAAATAGATCAATCATATCTATCACAAGTGTTGTCACATCTTAAAACAAACATATCATCAGATAATAGGCTATATATGACATTAACTTCAAGAATCAAACAATATTCCGTTTAAGACAATTGTTGGTCAGTCTCACAATTTCTGTTAAAATTTTATGTTAGAATAAATAAAAGAAAGCAATGAAAGGCTACATATAATGTGAGGTAAGATTTAAAAAATAGAAATTACTTTTTATTATCAGTCTGAAGTAGTGCCATGCTGTGCCAGTCAAGTGTGGGGAAGGCAAGCACAGTGACACAGCACTGAGTGCTATGATCATATACCAGGCACGGATGAAGGTTAGATTATGGTAACATTAGCTGTAGAACCAAATGACCTAATACAGACAATTCAGGGTTGATGGAACAGAGTAGTCTGCATCATTTTTGACCAGAAAATAGGAAAGATATATGAATCAGGATTATGTAATATTCTTTTACAATTTTATTCATTCCTTGTCCCCGTTGCATGAGATTGTGCTGCCCAATGCAAAGTGGATTCTTCTCCTTCTGTTAAACTTCTCTTGATGTGTCTAGGACAATGCCTCAACAATCTCCTAGGTGATTCTAAACATGAGTTGACAATGAAGTTTAATCATTATTAGGCAGGTCTTGTGTGCCTATCCTCTTTAAGCTGAGGTTATTGACTCTTAAAAATTAATTCCTCATCCCAATTTCAGTTTCCCCTCCTTCCTCTCCTCCCAGTCCCTCCCCATAGCCCCTCCTTCTCCATTTCTCTTCAGAAAAGGGTCAGCTTCAAGGATATCAACCAGCCATTTTATATCAAGTTGTAGGAAGACAGGGTGCCTCCTCTTTTAAGGCTAGACAAGGCACCAACTGGGGGGCATGGATTCTAAGTGTCTTCCATACAGATTCTTGTGCAATATTGGGAACGCAAATAACATAATGTAAGCTTTAGACCGAATTCACAATATTTCCCCAATAGGGAAATTTCCCCAATAGGGAAAGTGTCACAAAGGCAGTCAGGAGAGTCTGAAACAGCTCCTGCTCCCACTGTTAGAAACCCACAAGAAGAGCAAACTACACAACCATAGTATGCATGAAGGGACTAGGTCAGTCCCATGCAGGCTCCTGGTTGGAGGTTGAGTCTGTGTGACCCCTGTGGACTCAGGTTGGTTGATTCTCCACCTAGTATTTGGCTGTGGGTCTCTGTATCTCTTTCCATCAGTTGCTAAGTGAAGCCTCTCTAATGATCATTGAGCTAGTGGCCTGTTGTGAATTTGGTCTAAAGCTTGCGTTATGTTATTTGGGTTCCCCAAATTGCACAAGAATCTGTATGGAAGATGCTTAGGATCCTTGTCCCCCAGTTGGTTCTGATTGGTAAATAAAGTTGCCAGTGGCTAGTGGCTGGACAGGGGGACAGAGGTCAAGACTTTGGACTTTTGGATTTGTGGACAAGGGGACCTAGAAAAAAAGAAACATCACCATGCTGGGAAAGGAATAAGATTCAGGCTTGAGAGCTGCCAAAGAGAGAGCAAGCCAATCATGTAAGAGCTAAGAAAGAACATACCCTCGCCCCTGCAACTGGACCTAGGGAAGCAAAGATGGAATATAGATTTTAATAAGTAATAACTCAGGAGTATCAGAGGGGAGATGCTAGCTACATGAATGTTTGAGAGTGAGCTGATTAAGGCATATTAAATATAAGACTGTATGTGTGTCTTTCATTTCATGCAGAACATTGGTGTAGATAGAGAGGAACTCACAGCATCACTTCTACCACTGCTGGGTGATATAAGTAGCACTAATCGCTTACTGAAACAGAGGTCTACCGTTGAGTATAGCAGATTATCATTAGGAATTATTTCATTGACTTTTGATGTTGTTGTTATCCTAGGTTTCTGGGACCCCAGCACTTGAGGCAGTGCCAGAGGTAGGTTCCTTATCATGTTATTGGTCGCCAGCTGGACCAGTGATTGGTTGGTCACTCCCACAACTTCTGTGCCACCTTTATACCAACACATCTTGTAGGCAGGACAAATTCTGAGATGGTGGTTTTGTGGTTGAGTTGGTGATGTCCCTATCCCTTTACTGGAAGTCTTGCTGGTTACAAGAGGTAGTTGGCTCAAGCTCCATATCCTCTATTGCTAGAAGTCTTAGCTAGGTAGACTAAAATAATTTAATGATACCCAAAATCAAAATATGTTTAATAGCAGAATTCTCAGTACTAAGTCAAAGCTAGATGTTTCTGTTAGTCTAAAGGAAAAAGAAAAGACATTTAACAGTTGTTTCAAATAATTTATTGGAGCAATAAGCTCCAATAGATTTCAATAGGTAAAAAAAAAATAGGTTTAGAAGGAATCATACTATCTGGGAAGAAAATAAAATTGGTTCTTATATATTGACAAAAGAGAAATATTTGTGTCATGCCTTATTTGTGTCAAGAGATTAAGATATAAAGAAACTTAGAAGCAAATGATATATAAAGATATAAAAAAGCCTCATGAGTAAATATCTGTTGTGGTTTGAATAAGAGTGGATCCCAAAGGCTTATATATTTACATATTTGGTTCCTAGTTGGGATAACTGTTTATGGAAATATTAGCAGGTGGAAAGATTAGCCTTTTTGAAGGAGGTGTGTAACTAACGGTGGGATTTAAGGTTGCAAAAGCCCATATCAGAGTGAATCTCTTTCACTCTCTCTACAACTCATGCATAGGATATAAGCCCTCAGATACTAATACAATGTTATGGTAGCCTGCTTGCTACTTTGATTCTTGTTATGATCATCATGGATCTTCATTTAAAACTGAAAGTAAGCCTACAGTTAAATACTCTCTTCTATAAGTTACCTTGGTCATAGCGTTTCTTTGTGGCATTCCAGAAGTAATTAAGACATTACCTAAGAAAATTGATATCGTGTATGCACACATAAACGCATATATGCATGACTATAACAGTAATTACAATATCCCAAAAGTAGAAACAACCTAAATCTCTGTTGAAGATGAATACGTAAACAAAGTGTAGTCTAGCTCATGTTCCTTTAGGTGCCATCCTTCCAACCCCATGATTTTCTACTGCACAGCCCTGGGACACTGGTAACTTACATTCTATGTCTTAAGACTTTCTTATTCTTGGCTTTCACATGAATGGACTCATGTAATATATGACCTGTTATGACTGTTTTTTTTCCTTTTATACAACATAGGTTTGATTATCAAATGAGCTGTAGGGCCTATGAGATGGCTTGTAAGATAGTTATTTTATTTGTGACCAAGCCTGAACCCACATGTTAGAAGCGAACCACGCTAACTCCAGCAAGTAGTTGTCCTCTTACTTCCTCATTCATGTGAATTTTCTCAAAAAAATTAATAAATAAATGTAAAATTATATTTAGAACACAAACACACACACGCATGTGCATGCACATCCACATACCGGTCTGTGTACTGAGAGCTATTGTGCAGGGCTCTGGTCTAGCCAGAGCAGCCAAAGAATTGTGGATCTTTAAGGGGAGGAGAAGCTGGTGCAAGACAGACCACACTGCTCCCCTGGAGTTGTTTGGCACATGGTGGGACACATCAGGTATCTAGGAGCCAAGCTTGGGGCAACCAAACAGGAAGTGACTATGGAGCAGCTTCTAGCAATAAAAGCTTTGGGAGAAAATTCTCTTCCCCTGTGTTTACAACTCTATGAGACACACAAAAGACACACACTTACAGACAGTCTTTGATAACTTACTCATTTTATTACTTTTGGATAGGGTCATATATATATTTGGGGGTGAGTTAGGGTCTAAAAGCAGATGCTTTCTATTGGTTTGGCCAGAGATCTGCATGTGGAGGGGCCTCAGGTATTGTCCCTGCCTGACTGATTGTCACAGTCCTCTCCATAGGGTGTCGTGGTGATGTGTTCCAGGACAGGAACCTGGATGGAAGTAGATTAAAAGCCTACTATTGTCAGATATGAGAATTACTAGGGTTTCTGAATTTACTCAGCCTTACCAAGTTTTTTGTCTGGTGGCATGGTCTACTGCCCTCCACCCTCTCACATACACCCAAGACAATAGAAACAAAACCAAACTGCTTCTGGTGTGAACTACACACCCCGATGTGTAGTCTACTGCGTCATGTACTTGCCCCATAAATGTCTTTTCTCATGTTCCCTGCTGCCACTCATGATAGCATGTTTCTGAGCTGTTCTTTTACTTATACTTTGTTTTGAATAAAGTTTCCTTTATCACATATATATATATATACATATATATATATACACACACACACACACATATACATATACACACACACACACACACACACACACACACACAAAACAACTCAGGCTGTTGGTAAGACTGTGTGTAAAACAAAGTTAGGGGAGAGGGATCCAAAAGTAGGCTACAGAGTCTGAGACAGCCCCTTGTTCCTACTGTTAGGAGCCTCACATGAAGACCAAGCTGCAAAACTATTACGTATGTACAGAGGGCCTAGGAGTCCCTCTGTATACAGTCCCATGCATGCTTTCTGGCAGGCAGTTCAGTCTCTGTGAGCCGCTGTGGCCTCAGATTAGTTGATTCTGTGGGTTTTCTTGTAGTGTTCTTGACTTGGCTCTTTCAATCCTTCCTCCCAGGTCTCTGCAAGATTTTTCAAGCTCTCTTCAATGTTTGGCTGTAGGTATCTACATCTGTTTCTATCAGTAGCTAGGTAAAGCCTCTCTGATGACAGGCATTTAAGCAAGGTTCCTGTTTGCAAATATAGGAGAATATCATTAACAGTGTAAAGGAGGTGGGGGTGGGAAGCTCCCTCTCATAGAATGGGTCTCGATCTTGACCAGTCATTGGCTGGCCATTCCCTCAATTTCTGCTCAGTCTTTATCACTTCGCATCTGATATGGAGGACAAATTGTGGGTTGAGTGTTTTGTGCCTGGGATGGTGTCCCAATTCTTCCGTTAGAAGGAAGTCTTTCCTGGTTACAGGAGATGACTAAATCAGGCTCCATATGCCACACTGCTAGGAGTCGTAACTAGGGGCAAACTCATAATTTCCTTAGGTGTGCAATTTTCTGAAGAACTGCCAGACTGATTTCCACAGGGGTTGTACCAGCTTACAATCCCATCACCATCAACAATGGAGGAAGAAGTATTCCTCTTTCTCCATATCTTCGCCAGCATCTGCTATCACCTGTGTTTTTGATCTTAGCCATTCTGACTGGTGTGATGTGGAATCTCAGGGTTATTTTGATTTGTATTTCCCTGATGACTAAGGATATTGAACATTGCTTTAGGTGCTTTTCGAGTGTGGGGGAATGCGAGGGTGGGGAGGCAGAAATGGGTGGATAGGTGAGTACACACACTAATAGAAGCAGGAGGAGAGGAAATGGAATAGGGGGTTTCTGGGGGGGGAGAATGGGGAAAGAGGATAACATCTGAAATGTAAATAAATAAAATATCCAATAAAAAACTCATATTTTTCTGGGAATGTCCATTGTCCTAGCTTTCTAATTTGTTCTAGCAATGCACTTGCCCCCCTCTCCAATTCTAAATTCCAATTCTGTCTCCCAGATTTCTTCCACCCCACCCTACTCCCACACTTCTGAACTCTCCTGACCTGAAGCCCCTTGTTCCATCTCCACCCCTTGTCCTACCACAGTCCTGCCCCAGCAACCACTGCCTCATGTCTATTTCCCCTTCTCAATGAGATTACAGTGGTCCCCCTTGGGTCTTCCTTGCTACTTAGCCTCCGTGGATCTGTGAATCGTAGCATGTTTATCCTTTACTTTATGGCTAATATCCACTTAGAAGTGAATACATACTATGTTTGTCTTTCTGGGCCTAGGTTACCTCACTCAGGATGATCTTTTCTAGCTCCATCCATTTGCCTGAAAATTTCATTATGTCATTGTTTTATAATAGCAGAGTAATACTCCATTATGTAAGTGTACCACATTTTCTTTAACCATTCTTAGGTTGTCTAAGTTGTTTCTACTTTCTGGCTATTATGAATAAAGCTGATATGAACTATGAAAATGCCCTTGTAGTATGGCAGAGAATCTTTGAGGTATATGCCCAGGAGTGGTATAGCTGAATGTTTAGTTAGATCTATTTCCAATCTTTTGAGAAATCACCAAATTGATTTCCAAGGGCTGAAAAAGTTTCCACTTCCAACAGCAATGGAGGCATGTTTTCCTTGCTTGACATCCCTGCCAGCATGAGTTGTTTCTTCAGTTTTTGATCTTAGTCATTCTGACAGGTATAAAATGAAATCTCAGGAGTTGCTCTGATATGTATTTCCCTAATGACTATGAATATTAAACATTTCTTCAACTGTTTCTTGTCTATTAGAAAATCCTTTATTGAGAATTCTGTTCATATCTGTACCCCATTTTTTGGTGGTTGTTGATGTCTAGTTTCTTGAGTTGTTTGTATATTTTATATATCAGCTGTCTGATATAGGGCTGATGAAGATCATTTCCCATTCTATAAGCTGCTGTTTTGTCCTTTTGATGATGACCTTGGGCTCTTTTTGTTTGAGAGACTGTTCTTTATTACATTTATTTTTTTACAGTCCAGTCATTCCCCACCTCCTGATCCACCCTCCCACTGTTCCTTATCCCATTTTTCCTCTCCCCTGTCTCCATGTGGATGGCCACTTGCCAGGCCTCCCCACTCCCTGGGGCCTCAAGTCTCTCAAGGGCTAGGTGCCTCTTTTGTCACTGAGGCCAGACCAGGCAGTCCTCTACTGCATATGTGTTGGGGGCCTTGGGCCAGCACGTGTGTGCTGCTTGATTGGTGGCTCAGTGTTTGAGAAATCTCAGGAGTCTGGGTTAGTTGAGACTACAGGTCTTCCTATGGGGTCACCCTTCTCCTCAGCTTCTTCCAGCCTTTGCTTTATTCAACCACAGGGGTCTCTGACTTCAGTCCAATGGTTGGATATAAGTATCTGCATCTGCCTCAATGAGCTGCTTGTTGTGCCTCTCGAAAAACAGCCATGCTACCACAGTGTCAGTAATAGTGTCAGGCCTTGGAGCCTCCCCTTGATATGGAGGCTCCATTTTTTTTCCTGCAGTTCTTTTAGAAAGAAACAATCCTGGGTCAAAATATTTGACTGGGGGATGGCAACCCTATACTTCCACTTGGTGCCCTGTCTTTCTACTGGAGGTGGGTTCTATGAGTTCCCTCTCCTAACTGTTGTGCATTTCATCTAAGGTCCCTCCTTTTGAGTCCTGGTAGTTTCTCACCTCCCAGGTCTCTGGTACTTTCTAGAGGGTCCCCCACCTCCAAATCCCCTGAAGTTGCATATTTCCATTCAAGCTGTTGGCCCTCAAGGCTTCTTTCCTGTCTCCCCCACACACCATGCCTGATACCTGATCATATTCCTCTTTTCCCCTCCCACTGTCCTCTCCCACTCAGTTCCCTCCCTCCCTCTGCCTCCCATGATTGTTTTATTCTCTCTCCCAAGTGAGACTGAAACATCCTCACTTTGGCCCTTCTGCTTGTTAGCTTTCTTGAGTTCTGTGCATTCTGTTCTGTGTATAGAATATAGGTATTCTATACTTTTGGGGGGCTAATATCCACTTATTAGTGAGTAAATACCATGTATGTCATTTACGGTTTGAGTTATCTCACTCAGGATGATAATTTCTAGTCATATTTCCTTAGGAGGTTTAGGTCTATAGAGATTTCTTATCAGATCTTGATTTAACTTTCATAAATAGTATCTATCAAGAAAATAATCCACTTCATTTAACTACTCCAGTTTTTTAGAGTGTCATATTTTGAAATAAGATCTAATAATATTTTGGATTTTTTGGGTTTGTTATTAGTTCCCTTTTTCACTTCTGATTTTGTTAATCTGGATATTCTCTGTCTTTTAGTTAGTTTGGCTAAGGGTTTCTCTATTTTGTTGCTTTTCTCTACAAACCAACTCTTTATTTCATTGATTCTTTGTACTGTTCTTTGTGTTTTTATTTTATTGATTCCCTTGAGTTTGATTATTGCCTGCTATCTACTCCTCTTCAATGTGTTTTTTTCTTTTGGTTCTAGAGCTTTCAAATGTGCTGTTAAGTTGCTAGTTTAATATTTCTCCAATTTCTTTATGAAGCCACTCAGTGTTACGAACTTCTTCTTTATACTGGTTTCATTGTGTCCCATAAGTTTGGGTGTGACGTGCATTTATTTTCACTAAATTCTATAGTTTTAAATTCCTTTTGTTATTTCTTCCTTGACCCAAGGGTCATTGAGTAGAGAGTTGTTTAGTTCCCATGAGTTTTTAGGCTTTCTGTTGTTTTTGTTGTTGAAGTCCAGCTTTAATTTATGATGGTCTTATAAGATAAAAGGAGTTATTTCAATTTTCTTGTATCTGTTGAGGCTTATTTTCTGTACAAGTATACGGTGAAGTTTGGAGAATGTTCCATAAGATGTGTTTGAAAGAAGGTATATTCTTTTTTGTTTGGGTGAAATATTCTGCAGATATCTAGACCACCAGATTAATAATATCTGTTTGTTTCATTATTTCTGTTGAATTTCTGTCTGGATGACTTGTTCTTTGGTCTCTCACTATTACTGATGGAGTTTAATGTGTCATTTAAGCTTTAATAATGTTTCTTTTACAAATGTAAAAGTGATCGTCCATTTGGGTAGTAGATATTTAGAACTGAGATGTCATCTGTTTTGGATGGATTTTTTAATTTAATGAGCATTAAGAGTCCTTCTCCATCTGTTTTGATTAATTTTGGTTGAAAGTCTATTTTATTAGATTAGAATGGCTACTTCAGCTTGCTTCTTGGGTCTATTTTCTTTTCTTTCTTTCTTTTTTCTTTCTTTCTTTTTTTTGATTATTCAAAGTTAAAATTTATTAAGCCATCATGTGCCAAATACTCAGGTTTAAATAAATTTCAAAATATATACAGGCATGTAATGAACTTAAAAATGAGAAAACTGGACTGAAAACAACTGCACAGAGCTACAAGTGACTGATGGAACTGAATTTAAAAAATCAAGGTCCTCTGTTGCAAACTGTTTTCCCTCGGTAACCAGCATTCAATTGATTCACAATTATCTAGACCCTTAAAGAGCAATTTTTAATAAAAAGCACTTGGTAACCCTAACAAATTTGTCCATAAATTGAAATGATAGTAACTGAATCCATTGTTTTCTACAAATTAATTTTAAGCAAAGTGACCTCAGTGACGAATGCGTTTCATCATTTATTTAGACGCTGATGCTCTTGCACTAAGTTTTTACAAGCTGGTGAACACCGACAAACTATGTCTCCCACATATCTATAACCACACATTCCCAGACAGTATAAATATATGGTTGAACTAACATTAATACGCATCACCATTTTATCAATTACATAATAAAGCAAATGATCAAGTATCCAATTATTAAGTTACATAGCTCAAAAGGCGTAAAAAATATTTCTGCTCGGTTCATTAGCAGATCCCACTTTTTTCTTTTTTGCAAGAGATTGGGAAGAGAAGGGGAAAACCATAATTCAAACAAGTTGGAAAACTTCTGATAGGCATGGAAAACACAAGAATTTTAGAAATTTTGATTAAGAATTGGTTAGCTACAACAATGTATCTCTATGTCTTAAAAATATTTACTAACTTAAAGAGCATACTCTACATGTTCTGCACAAGACAAAGGCAACATATTACTAAAAGTATTTACTAGCCTCCTCTTGTTTCTTTTTCAGGCCCTCTGTTAGGTTGCACCTCTGAGTGCAAACATTAAATTAACTATAAGGCTTTTTGTCTGGAGACATTATTGAAGATATGTGCTTCTGTAACAAAGTTGATTTTCAAAAGGAGGTTTCCCCAAACAGCACAACATAAAGACAGAGACATTAAAAAATCTGCACAAGACTTAGTTTAAAAAAAAAAGATGGCTAAGCAAAGCTGATGTATTCTGGTGTAAACGTGGGAGATGTAGACAGTGATCAGGCAGATAAGAGAGAAGCCCTGCAGAGTTTGAAATGACTGAAGGAATACACCATGGAAGGTCTAGAGAGGTCTTAGTTCCTGCAATTTTCATTCTGTATGATGCTAAAAATATACATGTATTGTGCTGGGTATTTTGGCACCTACTCCTTCTAAATTCCTTATAGACTAATAATATTCTGGCACAGGAGTACATTTAATGACATAACTCAATACCTTATTTTAGGAAAGGTCAACTAGTACAAATAATAAGCATATTTTAAATGCTGACCAGCAAAAATCATTTGCTAAGTGTCCAAACATGTTGATCATAGCCCAAATATAGAGGTTACATTTCTGTCAAGCTTGTGGCCTGGTAAAACTTGTATTCAATATTCCTGTGGAGCTTCAGCAGACTTATTCGGTAAGCAGAGACATTGGGTAATTATGTATGACAAATCAGGTCTCATCTGAATTTCCACTTCCAAGGCAATGGCATCAGGCACCCCAGTTTTATTGAATACAACAGTCATTTCTATGAACACTGGAATCCTTGAAGCGGAGCTGCATTTTTGGACGGTACTTCTCCAGATACAAAAGTTGCTTGCTGTTAAAAGCATCACACTGCTTTTGTCTTATGAATTGTACTGCATCTTCATATTTCACTCCACCTTCAATTAATGCTAGGGCAACAAGCACCGGAGCTCTGCCAAGGTCTGCGGCACAATGGACAGCAATATAGCAGCCAGGTTCTTCAGGAAACGTAATCTTCACAAGACTTAACTAGGCATCAACAACCTGGTTGGATGGTGGTGCACCATCATCAAAAGGCCAGTCAAGAACATGAATGCCTTCTTTCTCCACAAGTGTAGTGTCGTAAGTTGCTTCTTACTCTTACTACTGTGGTAACTCCATACTTACTTCTTAAGTTCCTCTATAAATTTGTTTAAGGTTGCATTGGTTGGATTGCGTGTAATAAGAAATCTCATGTTCTTGTATGTGACTTCCACAGGAGCAGGGCGGTTCATTCGAGCCATGTTAATTTAGTTTTAAAAAAAAAACACCCAAAAGGGCTATGAAAGAATTAAAAAATTGAATACAGAAACGATTCAAAACAAAAAAACAAAACCAAAAACCAGCCTGAAGTCTATTTCAATATTCAATATACTCCACTTGAAATTTTCAGTGCTTTGAGTATGAATTGGGAGAAACGGGCAATGAAATGAACCTCCTAACAAGAAGCAGTGATTCTTCAATCCAGTAAGACTGAGGCAATACAAAGGAAGTGCACTGAGGTTTACCCCATCCAGGTCTGAGCTCTTGGAAATGCTCTGCAGATTTCAATTCAACACGCCTGTGTCCGGGTTATACACTCCTATGGGGGCTTCTTGGTGGAGTAGTAATGAATTTCTACAGTTCACTTGTCTGCATAGAGGTCCTGCTATGCCTGGCAGTAATCTCCACTGCCTTTCAGAAACTCCTGTGATTGTTTTTTTTTTTAATTGAGAAATTGAGTCCATGATGTTCAGAGATAGTAATGACAAATAAGACCAATAATTGTTAATTCTTGAGATTTTGATGTTGGTCATGTTATTTTGAGTGTGTGTGTGTGTGTGTGTGTGTGTGTACATGCTAGCACAAGAGCATGCACATATACACATGCTGCTTCTTTTCTTTTGGTTTTGCTGGTATAAAAATATTTCTTGTGTTTTCTTGGGTGTAGTTAACCCCCTTAGTTGGAGTTTTCGTTCTGGTATCTTCTGTAGGGGAGGATTTGTGGATAAATAGTGTTTATTTTTTTTCATGGTATGTCTTGTTTTCTCAAGATTGAGATGATTGAGAATTTTGCTGGATATAGAGGACTCAGCTGGGATCTATGGTCTCGTAGAGACACAAGCCATCTTTCCAGGCTCTTACGGCTTTTAGAGTCTCAGTGGAGAAATCAGGAGTGATTCTGATAGGTCTGCCTTCATATTTACCTGGCCATTTTCTTGAAGCTTTTAATAGTCTTTATTTGGTACATTTGGTGTTTGATCATTTTGTTGTAGGAGGATTATTTTTCCTGGACCAATCTATTTGGTATTCTGTAAGCTTCTTGCATATTTATAGGCATTTCTTTCTTTAGGTTGGGAAATTTTTGTCTACTATTTTTTTCTTTGAAAATATTTTCTGGACCTTTGATCTTTGAATCTTCTCCTTGTTCTATGCCTATGATTCTTAGGTTTGGGATTTTGATAGTCTCCCAGATTTCCTGGATGTTTTATGTCAGGTACCTTTTAGATTTAACATTTTCTTGAACATTATATCAATTTCTTCTCTTATATTTTCTATGTCTGAGATTTTTCTCTTCCATTTCTTGTATTCTGTTAGTAATGCTTGCATCTGTAGTTCCTGGTCTCTTACCTAGGTTTTTCGATCTTCAGGATTCCCTCAGTTTGTGGTTTTTTTATTGCTTCTATTTCCATTTTTAGGGTTTTTAACAGATTTATTCATTTCATTCACACGACTGTATTTTCCTGTATTTTTAGAAGATTTTTCTCATATTCTTTTAAAAGACTTCTATCATCTTTTAAAGATTAGATTTAAGGTCATTTTCTTGTGCTTCAGCTGTGTTGGAATATCCAGGGCTTGCTACAATAAGAGGGCTGGTATATTATGGAGCCATATTCCCGTGGATGTTGTTCATATTGTTCTTACACTGGCCTCTAGCCACCTGGGTTTGTGGTTATTATAGGTTTAGGTCCTGATTTCTGAATTTATTTTTGTTGAATAGATAGGATTTTTGGATGTTCTTTCCCTTGGTTTCTGTTTCCTTTTGGTTTCTGACCTGTGTGGCTTCTGGTTCTGGTGACCAGCGAGTCTTTAACCCAATAGGATGTCTCTGCTGAGGTTTTTGTGGCCTCCAGGGTATCTGGAATTTGAGGTGCTAAGGTTGCTTCTGGGGTCTCTAGTACTAGTGTGGCCTGGGGTCCTTGGTGTCTGTGTGGCTTCTGGGAAACCAGGTGGAATTGTGGTAAGTAAAATGAAGTTCAGGGGATGAGGTGCAGTCCATGGCTATTGGATGTGCTTTAAGGGAAGCTGTTGGACAAAGGGTATTTGAGCCACACCTTTCCTAGTGTCCCTAGTGCCAGTGAGTCTCTGGGAAAGCAGGCACAATTGTGGAGTAGAAAATGGAGAGCAGGCTATGGAGTCAAGTTCTGTTCTTAAAGAACTACTTATCTCTAATGTAAAATATGCAAGAGCATTCACAACCTGAATTAAAGTAATAAGCAGTAATAGACAAATCTGGAAGATACTTTTTAATGTCTTACTACATTTGACATTACAGTCAATGAATGCACAAACTTTAAGATTATAGCTTGTTCCATGTAACAAATTAGTTCACATAGGCAAACTTTGTCCTTGTCTGGATGTGCAATGTTTTGACTATGACAGAAATCCTCTCCTAATCTCTGGAGTAAGTTTCATTCATTCTCCCGCTTCACCATCATTTGATGTCTATTATCATAAATTATTTTTGATTACTCCAAACTTCTTATGCTACAATCAATTAATAATATACTGTTTCTATTTCTTTGTGCTTATGATACTCTGAGACTTATTAAGTTGGAGTGCCTGTGTATATGTGTTTTTCTTTTCTCTTTCTTTTTACTTCAATACTGGATATTATCATTTGTCTTTAACCATTGCTGTTTTTAATGCTTTCATTTTGGTACACTAATGACTAAAGTAGTTCTAAACATTATAAGTAAGGATTCTGTAGGTAGTTGTCTACAGTCCTTTGAGGTAAATACACATAAGTATGTTGTAGGTTATAGAAGATATACATAATTAATTCTTGAAAATCATCCAACAATTTTGAGAATTTTATTTGTTTTCACTCCCACAAGCCATGTATGGAAAATTCCAGAGCACAACCTCTGCTTAATATTATTTTTTTTAAAAGTGACTTTCATGTTGCATTTCCCTGAGGATTAATACTGTTATGCATTTTTTAAAGATTTGCTTCAGTTATATTTACATGTATATGTATATGTATATGTATATGTATATGTATATGTATATGTA
>NW_021604565.1:20175965-20193135 GCF_004785775.1 Grammomys surdaster | reverse complement strand
TATGTATATGTATATGTATATGTATATGTATATGTATATGTATATGTGTCTGCCATATGGTTGTGAGTGTTCTCAGGGATCGGAAAACAGTCTTGAATCTCCTTGAACTAGAATTACAGGCTGATCTGAGCTGCTCTATATGTGTTCTGGAAATCATACTCAGGTCTTTTGGAAGAGCACCAAATGTTCTTTCTCTTTATCTTCAACTCCAGTGTTGAACATTTTAGTGGACTTATGAATTTATTGTTTTTAACTTAAGAAGTGTTCATGTAAATGTTTCCTTTATTTTATGTGGTAAGTTGAACTAATATTGAGTTGAAGAAATTACTTATATGTTGTAGATACAAGACTTCTCTCAGATTAATTTCTCATTTATAGTTTTATCAGCTTATTACTTATCTACTTCTTTTCTTAATGGTGTCTTCTGATGAGAAGTTATTTCATTTTAATAAAGTCTAATTTTTATTACATATGAAACTGTAGCCTGTTTCAACTTCACAAAAATATTTAAATATGCTTTAACTTAGAAGGTTTATAACTATATCCTGAATGTATTTTTATGTTTTTGATCATTTTGAGCATGTAAGACAGGTTGAAGTGTTTTTTTAAATGAATAGATACAAGGTTTGTTGGGGGTTTTTTTTTGCACCATTAATAAAAGGCATTTTATGTCATTGAACCACTTTGAAGCTTTGTTGAAAATAAGTTCAGCCCATATATGTTAGTGGGTTTCTAGACACTCTATGTCAATTGTTTTATCTTAGTTTGCTAATACTATAGTGAATTGAATATTGTAGAACACATGCACGTTGTATATACACACTCACCAGCATCTACTCTCATGCACACCATGCCTGCATACATGTACACTCACAAATACACATTTAGGCAAAACATGTATATGTTTCCAGATACTAACTAATATACACATGCATACAAAATGCACATTCATACACATACATGTTTATAAAGTCACATACAATCTCACAAATAAATACATATACAATATATTCACACACACACAATCTACATGCTACATGCACACACTCAGACAAACCACACACTTGAATTTGCACATACTCTTTCACATATTCATACACATACTCACATGGTCACATACTCGTACACATTACAATCAATCTTAATATTTGCTCACACACTTAGACATATAAACACCCACATTTTTCTATAAAATAACATGAATTCGTTCAGGTGTTCAGACAGTAACATACTCATTTTCATATTCACACATACAAAGATGCACAATAACATATGTAAACATGCAGAAATCTATTTTTCTCACACATTTTTATTCATACTCAAAAATACATATATACTCATACTTACATAACACACTCATAAACACATATGCACACTCATACACACCCATAGACACAATACATATAATAACACACAACCTACACATGCACACATGCATATACTTACATAGGCTTTCTCATTCACATATAGATAAAATCATACAGATATATTCATGAACACTACTACACAGATTTATAAACATATGCTTGCACACATATACACAGCTAGAGATCCACATCCACACCTGTATATACACATCCATACACTGTCGCATGAACACATGCTCTTATACAAGCTCACATTCAAGCATGCAGTTACACATGAAAAAAGACACATGGATCTAACCTCAAATGCACAGAGACACAGAAACCTACAGTCACACACATTCATAGATACAAGCACACATACAGCCCCACATTCACACATGTGAACATACAAACATGCCCACACAAAGACACTCATACACACATGTATGTGTACTAGTTCATGCACATACTCCTATACATGCAAAGGCAGAAATACACACATAGTCTTATACACATGCATCCACACAAAGAACCACATGTGTACATGCACACAAAGTCAGAAGGGATATATACAATATTAGGTCTTCCTATGCTCTTGTTAATACTTAAGTTTTAAATTTTCCCTCTTCTCTTTTGAGGCAAGTTTTCTATGATTTAATAGTATGTGTCTTTTGTTAAGTTAACCTCAAAATACATTGAGATTTCAAAGACCTTCCACATGATTTTACTCATTTTTACATTTCCAATTGTTCATTGTCTAAGATTATTTGTAGAGAGGTGTTGTGGTTCATAGCAAAAGACAGTTACAGGATTAAAGGCTATTTGGCAAAAAGGATCAAATACAAAATACAAAATAGTACATCTGGTATCAGGAAAATCTGTTGTTGCTTTCTAAACAGGAGAAGTTGTTCTAGGGAGAAAATGTTAGCCTTCACCTTCATTTTAAAAAGTCTGGCATTGATTTTCAGGAATGACTCCACTACACATGAAGAGACCCATGGCTTCAGCCACATATGTAGCAGAAGATGGACATGTAGGACATCAGTACATCAATGGGAGAAGAGGCCCTTGGTCCTGTGAAGGCTCGATACCCTAGTGTAAGGGAATCCCAGGGCTGGGAGATGGGAGTAGGTGGGTGGGCAGGGAGCACCCTCATAAAAACAGTGGGAGAGAAAATGAGATAGGGCATTTCTGGAGGGTAAACTGGGAAAGGGAATAACATTTGAAATGCAAATAAAAATATCCTATAAAAATTAATTAATTAATTTTAAAAAGAATAAAAAAGAATTAAATTATTAAGTCCTCTCATAGGAGATAGTGATTAATTATAAGTAAATTTTCCTGAAAGATAGGTTCAAAGTAAAAAACATACTAAGATATGGTATGATTTGAAACATTTGTCAGCCAGAACATAGTGTGGAAACCTGTCTTAGGAATATTGGTATTAAAGAGGTTTAACAACCAGAATATAATTATTAGCAAGCTAATTGTCCTATTCAGGCTTGTTTATCCTAGGAGGTTGTCTATCAACCTGGCACTATTAATGATTTAGCATGTCTTATTGAGGAGGATTTTATTTGAGGACTCAGCACCATCCTTGTTATAAACAACTGAAGCTGCATTAAATGCTTTGGCAAGCAGAACTATGCGCAGAGTATTTATGTTCCCTAGTGCGATGAGTAATTTTTACTAAATATAAATTGCTGTGTTAAATCAATAGTCTGAGATTCCACCTATTGAGAATATGTATCCTATTAATTGATCTTAAGATTATACACTTTCCCAGAAAATTCTGATCATCTGTTTTGAGAACTCTCCCTCTACAATCTAAATGGCCTTTCCCTGCATGCATTCTCTATCGACAATGAAATAAGGCACCAATTAGTTCAACTCATTGACTCTCAGGGAGCACAGAGTGGACAGTAAGATTCTTTTTTTGAGGGCAGGGGAACTGTGGAAAGAGAAAGAAAAGCAACAAATATAAGGTAAGATGCTTTCAATATGAAGATGAGCTTCTATTAGAATACTATCAGTATTAAGATCAAAATGCCAAGCGTAGCCATGCTGGCGAGGCAAAGACATTTATCATGGGATAAATGTTATCATCCATACTGTCCTTCCATATAAGACTATATCTAACTCTGGTTGGACAAATAAATCACAGCAGACCTTTTCAAATGTTTAGATTTTTAAACTTAGTATACATTTCTAGTAGGAGAGGTATGGCTGGTAAACTGTATATTTTCAAAAGGCCTCATAATTAAGTAAATGTATTTACAGTTATTTATAATTACTGACATGAAAGTTTGTGTTTAGCTATAGAAGTAGCTATAAGAAGTAAATCCTTAATATTGCTGAAGTGGTGAGAAATAAGTGTTTTTAATGATATAAATGTGTGTGTGTGTGTGTGTGTATGTGTGTGTGTGTGTGTGTTTCTGTGTTAAATGATTTAATCTTTGATTATCTACCTAGATACCTAAGTTTGCTTTTTATTTTATTATTAGTTATATTCTGAGTAATTTTTAACTCTGTAAAATTAAAGTTAAATATTCTAGTAACCCCACTACTTAGGAGGATGATTCAGGGGGATTGTGTGTTTGAGACCAGACTGAGCTACATAATGAAACCCTATCCCCCAAATAAATAAATAAATAAATAAATAAATAAATAAATAAAATTAATCTTCCAGTGATTCTTAAGATGCTTAAGGAAAAACTTCTCTAGAATACAGTTTTTGAGAGAATGGGTCAGCATAAAAATGTTTCCCATGGACAACTGAACAGTAAATTTGAACGTAAAATATTTTCCTACCAGGTTGAAGAGATAGCTCAGTGGGTAAAGTGCTTGCCCCACAAGCTTGAAGACCTGAGTTCCATCACCATCTCCCACATAAAAAGTCTCCTTCCCCCTCCCCCATCTCTCTCAGTGGGGTCAACATGTCATCCATCTCTGGAGTGAGACAGGAGAACTCCTGGGGAATGGTCAGTAAGTGTGTCAACAGTTCCAGGTTCAGTGATAGATTCAACACATCTCAATAGACAAGGTTGAGAGTGATGGAAGAAGACACTCAATGCTTGTTGTCTGGTCTACACAGAGAAAGAAGGGGGCTGGGGACCCTAACCAGAAGAGCCGTAACTAATGAAATTTCTACAAACAAATAAACAAACAAAAATAATGATGATGGAGGAGTGAAAAAACCCCAGCAGAATCCAATTCAAAAAAGTATTTTTCTGGAGATAAAATATCCTCTCTCTTAGCTTCTCAGGCTCACAGAATCTATTCTTTCCAAAAGCTGAAGAGTTAACACCTTAACAGGTTCAAAAAGAATCTCCAGCACCCTTTCCCAGTCTCTGAAAGACTTGTTTAGAAGCTCAAAAAATATCCAAAGAACTTTCAGCCAAGTCAGCCATATTTTCTCTGAAATAGCAGTATTTAAAGTACTCCAGCCAATGCTACAGTGGCACAAGCGTTCATCTTCACTAAACAAAACCGATTCTTTTCTTTGTGGCGGACTGGGGCCAGATTTCAAGTAACAAACTGCTATTATTTAAATATTCAAAGCTCTGCCAATGCCAGCATTAGCAGCCTTCTACAGTGTGCAGAAAGAGCAACTGCCAGAATCAGAGACTGTCCCACAAGGACTTAGACATATATTCAGGCCCCAGGCCAGCTTGTCAGCTCAACCCTACCTCCATCGATAGTGACTCACCACCTTAATTTTTATAGATTTTTATTTGACCTTGTAAGGTTAAGTTATAGAGAGGCAAGCTCCTGTCAAGTTTGAAGTGTATTATTTTTTAGTTTCAAGGAAATTCCCACAAAGTTTTAATTTGGGCAGTTGAAGAGAAGGTGAAGAATAAAATTGTTTTTCAAAGATGGGTCAGGATCTTGGGAGAAATTTGTTATTCTGTAAAGATCTCTGTTTTTCAGTATGACACTGGGGATACTGGGTTGTAAGAAGTAACTGAGAACAGTTCTAACTCAAACTCTTAGTCCACTCATGGTCATTACCACACCTCTGTTGTTCCAAATTATGTTTCGACGGTTGACTCAAACCACCTTTGAGCTGCTTCTGAGCAGAGGAAGAGTTCCATTTCCACATCTATTATGCCTAGAGTACTGACTGGCATCTAGTTCTTTAGAGATGCAGGAACTGAAAAAATGGAAATGGGTGGAGAGAAAGGAGGGAAGGGACAGGGAAGGAATGAGAAGGGCTCCCAAGCAAATGAATCAAATTTAGGAAATTTAATTATTTCATTCCTAAAAAGAATGATAATATTAGGACTAGTAATGGGTACATTGTATGTTGAAAATTCTTTGAATCTTCCTGGGGGGGGGGATGGGGTAAGAGGATAACATATGAAATGTAAATAAAATATCCAAAAAAATTGAAAAAATATTGGTAGGAAGAAAAGCCTCCCTGAAGGGTGTCTACGCTTTAATTGTTTAAAATTACATGGCAAAGGATTTTGTCGATTGTGCCTAATTTTCTAAGACATAACTGGAATATCTATTTTGACCCAATCTAACCCCTAAGTCTAAACAGCAAAGAATTTTTCTTTGGCCAAAGTCAGAAAGATCCAAAGCATGAGAGAGACTTGTCTCCGGGTTGGCAGAAGGCCCCAGTGGAAAGAAAAGCAGAAAATGCGTCAACCATGAGAGCAAATGCCAGCTTTGATTGAATGCCTTCAAGAAGACAGGAACTTCAGCCCCACAAATACAGGAAACCAAAATAAGCTAGTAATCTGCATGAAGCTGAGAATGTCTTCTTCCATGGAGTCATCAAGGACAGCCCAGCTAACCACTCAGTCTTAGCCCAAGTGAGACTCCTGACTCCAAAATAACCCGAATAAAAGCAGATATGTCTTGTTTTAAGCTGTTAAATTTAAAAAAAATCACAGCAAGTTCACAATTCTCATGTCTAAATATTTTGGTACTTTAAATTTTAATTTTAAATTTAAATTTTAATTAGTGAAAAGAGGTGGTTTGCTGGCTTTCATGTTTAGAAATTCATGAGGTTTCTGAATGTATCCACTTATTAATTACTGCTCCATAGACTGTATAAAGGAATAGCCTGTGAGTTATGACATCAATGCAGGTTGTGCTGATGAGCTCAAAGAATGGGAAGTGATCCAGTTACTTAGCTGGATAAGAGTGATAGAAAATCAGCTAGATTTTCTATCAGAAAATGAAGTGTTATCTATACTAACCATACTTGGGAGCTAGGACTCACATCTAGGGATAGAGTTTATACCATGTTAAAATGAAAGGGTGGTGTGTATCAGTTTTACAGTGCTCTGTGGTTACTGGCACAACAGAGGATATTGCCAAGTGTTGGAATAGAGCTGGAGAGGGTGTGACAAAGAACCCTCGCCCAGAAGAAGGCTTTGGTAGAAAATATTTCACCTGTTTGTCCACAGTCCTTCTGCTGAACCATCCTCCTAGGGTTACCAGAAACAAATTATTCATGCTAACATATTAAGTCTTCTATGATGCTTAGAAAACTCATGCAGCCTCACATGCCTACAGAAAAAGGCTCTAGCAAGTCTCTTCCCCCTCTCCCACATTGTACCTGTTTTATCATTGTGTTTCCCTATGTTATCGTAAGCATACAAGCACATGCAATTTGGTTTATTCTAACTTAAAAGAAAATGTGTCTTTACTCCCTCTCTCCCCTTTACTGTTGTCTTGATCAAAATTCCTTTGAAAGTAGCTTTTCTCTTGATGGTTCATTATACCCCCTTTCTGGTTTTCTTCCACATTCCCTTCCTCCTGGTTTTTAAGGGACAGATCTCCTAACTCTTCTAAGAGTGTGGTTGCCAAGGTTGCAGATGACTCCATGTTGCTCGCACTAGTGTTTATTTTTTAGCTCTCACCCAACTTGAACTGTCAGGTGCATCGGGAAGTTTCCACAGCTCCTGCTACATCACTTCATTTGTCTGACACACTGCAGCCTTCTCCTGATTCACCCCCTCTCTCTTTGGGGTGCTCTTTACTTTTCCTTATGGATTTCTCCACTTTGTTTTTTATGATGATTCTTTGATAAACTTCAATTTCTCTGGAAAAAAATCTTAGTGATTGTTTGAAATATTGATACCTTGATTGCTTCTAAATCTGTAAAGCTCAAAGCTTCCCCATGATTTCTCAAATACAATAAATCTCATTTCCAGTGTCTCCACCTTTATGATAAGGAAAGACCAGAAGCCCAAAACTTCATTTCTGATCTGTATTCTGTAAACTCTTGCTCCAAACAAAACCTCTCCTACATCAGAACTCACAGTTGTACTTTTGATTGATTTGTTGTTATTGTTGTTGTTGTTGTTCGAGAATTCATACATGCACATAATGTATTTTGTTACAATTCATGCCCCATTCTCTCACTTCAGTTTCTCTGATTCCACATCATACTTTTTCTCTCTCTTTCATGTGCTTTCTCTCTCTTGTTTTTATACTCCTGAATCCAAGCAGTGTTCCCTATGTATGCACGGATGTAGGATCATTGGAGGAGCATTGGATTGTCTCTCAGTGGTCACATCTTGAAGAAGACTGACTCTCTTTACCACAGTAGCCACCAATTATCAATAGCTTCTCGGTTAGGTTGTAGGCCTTCATGATCCCCTCCACCAGTTAAGCTTGGATTTGGCCTGGTTCACAGAGAACAGCGGAAGGCCTAAGTGCTATTGACATGAGGTTGGCGATGTCAAAGACCACTCTTAGACTTGTAAAATAGGACTGTCCCCAGGTTGGGCTCAGAGAAATAGCAAAGCCTCTCTGGGGAATGGGAGTAGGGGTTGTTCATGTGAGTATTACTAATGTATATAGAACGTGTCTGCTATAACTTGTTCCTGTCTCTAAATAGTATGGTCTAAAGACGGATTCCCTACAGAGACTGCTCCTACCAAGATTACTTAAACCTGCCTCTGAGTTCCAGCTGTATATCACAAACCCTTCCTCTTCGTTTAGCTGTGTACAATAAACCCAGATCTCTGTTCAATTCTACATAATAAATAAGCTGAGTGAGGAACTAGCCAGACTCCATTTTGTTCCTGGGAGCCATTTTATTGCTACACTGAGTTAAGTTTCTGTTTATTATAAAACATACATTTCTGTTACCTGCAGTCTGTTTCTACGTTACCCTTCTACCATCTGTCCCCCTGTCCCCAGCCCAGGCCACCTGCTCTATTTTCTTGGAAATACTCTGTATACATTGTTCAAGCTTTGTTTTACTTCTGTAACAATGTCTGCAAAATTCTCTTGGTTTTCCCCTATTAAAAGAAGATAAAACTTGACTTGCAGCTGGTTTCTTGAACCACAACTTAGGGCAAAATAGCTCCAGCTGACGAGTTCCTGTGTATATGAATATAGCTTGCTTTAGTTTAGCCATTTTGAGTCAGTCATCTTTCTTTTTTTATCTGAAGGACTAACACTGAGCTTCCAGGATGGTATGGTTTCTCCATAAGTAAGCTCAATGTGTCTAAATCGAGCTATTTCTTCAGTTCACGTGTTTGTCTATTTTTTCCCCCTCATTATCAGGGCAACTCCTTAGGAACCATGCAAGGAGGTGGCACTGGCTTGATCGGTAGTAGAACTTGTGCCTACATTCACATAGCCATTGTGAGTTTATGTGTGCAGTGGCCCTGTTGGGTCTAGCAAATACTATCTCACTTTAGATAGTTATTCCTTCAGGATCTTACCATATTTCTGACCTCTCTTTTTGTGATTATCTCTGCATCTTAGGGAATAAAGCGTGACATAGTTGACTGTTCCACTAAGGACAGTCTCCTATTATCTGCATTTGATCAGTTGTGGGTCTGTGTATTAATCACCATCTACTGCAAAATGAAGCCCTTCTGCTGAGTGTTGATGAATATATAGGCGATTTACATTTCCTGGTACTTGTGAATAAAGGAACAATAAATACAGATGAGTAAATATCTCTGTAGTAGGATGTATAATCCTTTAGAAATATGCCCAGGAGTGGATAGCTGTATCTTGTAGTAGATATATTTATTTATATTTATATATATATTTATCTTTATTGAAAGATCATGACAATGGTTTCCATAGTGGCTGTACCAGTTCTGCACTCTTACCAGAAATGAGTAAGTGTTTCTCATTGTTCCTCACAACCCTGTCAACATTTACCGTGATTAAAAAAAAAACTCAGCCGTTTTGTCTGGGGTATGATGAACTGTCAATGTGGCTTTAATTTGTATTTTCCTTATGATTAAGGATGATGAAATTTTTTAAAATTATATTCCTCAGTCATTTGCATGTCTTCTTTTGAGAACTGTTTAGTTCTATACTCCAAGCTTTACTTAGGTCATTTGTTTTCTCAGTGTTTAGGTTTTGTTGTTTTTTTACTTTATTTTTTTTAATTCAGTGCATGTTCTAGATGCTAACCTTCTATGAGATGTATAGCAGGTAAAGGTTCTCATTCTATAAACTGCTTCTTTGTTGGAGTAATATCCTTTGTTATACAGAAGATGTTTAATTTAATGAGGTTTCATGTATAAACTGTTGGACTAATATTGTTTGCTGTGCCTATAAATAGAGAGTCATTCCCTGCCTTTTTTTCTCAAGTTTATGGTATCAGGTGTTATGTCGAGGTCTTTGACACACTTGGAGTTGAGTTTTGTGAAGTGTGAGGGATAATATAGTCTAGTTTCATACTTCTACATATAATTATCCAGTTTGCCAAACACCTTTTGTTGAAGAGTGTGTTCTTTCTCCAATAAATATTTTGGTCTTTTTGTAAAAAAAATAATATAATTGTGGCAAAATGAGCTTAAATCTAAATCTTCAATTCCATACTATTGGTTAATGATGATGTTTCGATGCCAATACCATTATGTTTTTATTACTATAGCTGTATCATATATCTTAAAATCAGGAGTGGTAATGCCCTCTGTTTTTATTGTTGCAGGTTATTTTATCTATCTTGGTTCATTTGTACTTCCATATGGACTTTAAAATTGTTTTTTAACCTTTGTGAAAAACTGCATTTAAATTTCGGTATGAAATGCATTGAATATATAGATTGTCTACTGGATGACCATTTTCACAATATCATTCAAACAAATTCATAAGCATGGGAGTTCTTTATATCTTCTGCTGTTTCTTTATTCAGTATCTTAATGTTTTCATCACATGTATTTTATTTTCTTTGTTAGATTTATTACAAAATTATTTTGAAGCTATTATGAATATTATCTCCCTAATCTCTTTCTTGGTATGTGTTTCTTTCATATGTTCAGAAAGGCTGTTGATTGTGTGTGTGTGTGAGTGTGTATGTGTGTGTGTGTTAGCTGTATATGCTACTATTCTGCTTAGTGTGTTTCTCAGCTTTAGAGGCTTCCTGGTAGAATCTTTAAGGTCTTGTATATACAAAATCATATCATCTACAAATAAGGATATTTTGGCTTCTCCCTTTACTGGTTGTATCCCCTTTATCTTCTTCATTTTGTCTCATTGCTGTGGCCAAGACTTCAAGCACTATATTGAACAGAAGTAGAGAGGATGGATGTCTCTGGCTCATTTATAATTTCAGTAGAAATGTTTCAAGTTTTTCTGTTTTAGTGTGACGTTGGTTGTGAGTTTGCTGTATGCTTCTTTTTAAATGCTAAAATATGGTATAAAAGCAGATTGGGAAAATAAAAAATAAAAATGAAAAAAGAAGAGTTAGGGCTTCAACATATGAGAATTTTGAGATGGCACAAATATCCAGACCATAAAACCCGAAACACATGTCTCGAGAGTAACTTTTTGTAGAGCAACTAGCAGTATTGCATAAAAAAGCTGTTTACTTATTTGTAAATGTAGATGATTTATTTTCAAGTAAAAGACAGTTTCTCTATGAAAAAAAATTATGGGCTCTTTATACCTATATTTGCTAAGACTTTTATCTTTTCAAAGACTTTCTGTGTATTTAATGAGATGGTTATATGGCATTGGCCTCGAGTATACAAAGCATCTACACATAAAGAAACTCACTCTTGATGATGTTTACCCACAAAGAGGTCTGTTTTCTTTTTTTCTGAAGAGTTTTGATGTGTCTTCTTGAACAAAGGCCATCCTTTCTTCTTATTGAACCTCACAGCAAATATGACTTAGGAATCGAATGAGAAACATTTGTCTCTTTTGTCTTAATTTATAGGTGAGTTTTTCTGGTCTCATTGACTCAAAAAGCATACTAAGCAACAAACAGATAATACCAAATTATGCCTACATACAACTTTCGACTTGGGGTGGGGGGTACATTGCTTTCAGTGTTTTGGGCTTTTCTGTTTACAGTGAGTATCTCCAGTCTAGTCACTAAATCTTTCACACATACACAAAAACACATGCGTACACACACTCACAGAAAGAGACAGACAGACAGACAGACAGACAGAGACATTGAGAGAGAGAGAGAGAGAGAGAGAGAGAGGTCAGAGACAGAGGAGAGAGGTGGGGGGAAAGAGAGGGAGAGGGAGAGGGGGAGAGAGAGAGAGAGAGAGAGAGAGAGAGAGAGAGAGAGAGAGAGAGATCTGAGTTGCATATGAAAGAATTACAAAGGAAAAACAGGGAACACATCAGAGAGTTCTGTACTGTGCCTGAAATGCTATTCTACCCATCAAAGATATGTGTGTTCTAGTCCTTCTCCTCTTACTTCAAGTACTTATCCAATCTTGTCTTCTATGCCTCTTGGACAGCTTATGTACATGTGGATTAGGTCTGTTCCTAGCCTGCATAAACCCTCCTACCCTGTCTTGCACTTCTATAGGTCTTGTGACAGCATTGACTGCTTCCTGACATAATTTAGGAATTTATTTTTATGTTTATGTTTTATTCCTTATGTCAATACTCCATCTTATTGTGCTCTATATGGACCAGGTCCTTTGTCTGCTCTGGCACTAGTATTCCCATAAAACAGAGACTGGAACATGGTTGGAACTGAATATGTATTAAGTTCTTATTAATGTTTAATGATGACAAGCAATGGCTTGGCTGTGAAGAAATGGGAACAATTACATACTGCAAGTGGGAATGCATACTGGCTCAGAAGCTATGGAAATCATTATGGAAATTCCTCAAAAGCTGTAAATAGATCTGCCACTTGATCCAGCTAAGCCAGTCTCAGGGCATGTAACTAAAGATTTCTATAACCTACTGTATAAGTACCAGTTCATCCATGTTCATTGATGCTTTATTCACAATAGCCAGGAAATAGAAACAGCCCAGACAGCTGAAGAGTGGTTAACAAAAATGTGGTACATTTACACAACAGAGTATCATTCACCTGTTAAAAAAATATGGAATTCATATGTAAATGGATGGCTGGGGAAATAGTCATTCTGAGTGATGTAACTCAGAGCCAGGAAGACAATCAGAGTGTGCTTTCCTTCATCGGTTAGTCAGCTTTCAATTTTCACATTTGTGTATTTCATTTGGTACCCATAGAAGTCAGTAAACCCATTAGGAACTGTGTAATTTCTAATCAAGGGAAGATAAAAATTGGGTTTTATTGATGAAATTTTGAATAATTTTACTACATTGGTAAGATTTGAAAAATTCCCAATCAAATACATTAGATAACATTTTCTACATTAATTTGATATTGGAAGTTATTTGTGACATCATGTTGGTTACTATATCTTAAAAGCTATATTTCATTTCTTTAAAAGTACTATATTAAATCATCTTTTACATTCTCTTCATCTATAAAGTGTGTAATCTCATAAGGAAATGTTTTGCATTTATTTATTTATTATTTTGTGTTATCTGGATTGTTCTGTCTTGAGAGAGGTGGCAGCCCTCCCAAAGGGCTTCTAGGCAGAATTGAAGCTAATTGAAGCCTCAGCTCAGATTTATATACTTACCTCTGATTTTAAGTGCTTCTTATTTCTGAAACTGGCCAAATACCCAACTAGTTACAAAATTTGTAGACCTGTTATAAACCTTACAGGTTATCTACACGCCTAATATTTAAAAAGTAAACCTGATCTGCTGCCTTGCTGCTCAGTAATGGGCAGGGAAAGATGCCCAGAGACCAGACTGCCACTAAGCAGTGTGGGTCATCTGAGGACACCCTGCTGCCAGGCAGTGGCCATGTGGCACAGGCAGGCTGTAGACACACAGAGGCCCTCCTCCAGCCATGCAGCGTAGGTAGGCAGAAGACACCCAGAGACCCACCAGCTGCATGGCCCATCTGCAGCAAGAACTAGTACAAAATGCAAGCATTTGGTGGATAGATGGGAGAGAAAGGGAGTTAGAACAGTTTGCGAATTATGAAGAGAAAGGTGGAACTGGAGAAGGAAGGTGGAAAGGAATAGCTTGCTGTCAGTAACCTGCCCTGATACCTGAGGCCGTGGTGAAGTCCCAGCTCATTCTGCCACTGAGGGTCATGTCTGGATCCATGGCCATGCAGCAGCAGGTGTCTATGTTGATGTCCATCATTCATACTACCACCAAAGGCCAAATAGACATCCTTGGTCTGGGCTGCTGCCTGGGACCACACCGATGTCCAAGCGCTGTGCACCTCAATTCTGAGGCATTCTGGAGATCAGGTACCTTGTCTGGGCATCATTGTAGAGCTAGTCCTAGTGGCAGGGGCATGTGTGAGCTGACCATGGGGATATAAATGTAGGAGAACTAGCACCACCACTCATCTGTGGTGACGTGATATGGGTGCAAGGTTAATGTTCTCTCCCTGACTCATCTCTCACCATCTTTGTGGCAGGTAGGAGACCTGGACCACAAAGTCATGAAAGTGGGAGTGCTGGCTTAGCCTCTTGTCAGCTGCAGCATTATGTAAGCAGGCCATGGTAGTGCTTCAGAGATTATCTTGGTGTCAGTGCAGAAGAGCTGCCAGACTGATCAACTCAGATGCCACTCGGGCTTTGAATTGGCTCACCCCAAAACTCTATGTCATATAAGAACTTCAGGAACTTGTGAAAAGACCTGTCCTGCAGGTTCAAATCTGAAGGATCTCCACGACCCAGAGCCACAACAGGATAACCAAGAGGAGTCCTGAAGAGGATCCGGGATTGATGGTATAGCAGAAACCAGAGGCCTCAAAACCAGACCAATGATTCATTGCAATGAATATTTGCATGTAAAGGTATACGGACAAAACTGTACACTGTGGGACACACTGTGATACACCTCAGCCTGCAAGATGAGATGTTTTCTATGCTCAGTTTTTATTAATTAATTAATTACTTTGGAGGTATTATTGCAAGGGTGGACACAAAAGGATAGGGAGATGAGTGGGATTGGGGTGTGTCGTATGAAAGTCACATAGAATCAATTAAATGGTAATGTTAAAAATCAAAGAAAAATAAAATGTAAATCTAGACAGCAAAGGAATTTTACCTGGGTACTCAGTGTTGGAGGTCCATTAAGATGGTACATTACAATGACCCGATTTATGCACCAGATACTGCAATATAGTTCTTATTATGTTTCCTAATAACTACATGCACTTTTTAAAGTTTGCTAAATTTTCATATGACTATTCAAATTTTTCTCTCATCCTTTCATCCTTAACTACCCAACAATATCACCTTATTTATATCACTAATTAAATAATGGTATCTATTACTAAGTATATTTCATCCACTACTGTCAAAGTGCTTTCATTGAGTTGTTTATAGTACAATAGATTTTAAAAGATAAATATAATTTCTAAATAATGCTTGGACAGATTTATTAATACATTCTTTCTGCTATATAATTTCTTAAGACACCCTTATATTCATAGATAAGTGTAGACCTCATATCTAATCTTTTTGCCACAGATAGGGAATACAGATTACAGAAAGATACAACTTTTCAAAATGCAGAGATTAATTGACTTTAAAATGCCCAACTCTAATTAATACACTTGCAACACAATCTGTATACCAAGGTTCGTGAAAGAGGGAATGGAAAGATTGTTAAGGACCAGGACAACTATTATGAGATAGTCTCTTCTAAAAAAAGAAGAGGACACAAAGTAAAGGAGGTTATGGATGAAAGAATGGCTATTAGAAGAGTTGAGGGTAGGAGTTGGAGGTGAGGAGGTGGATATGATGAAAATAAATGAAGCTCTCAAAGAAGTAATAAATTATTCTCTTTATTTTAGTTATTTAATAAAATAAAAAAAACAAGCAGGTCGTGATAGCAACATCTTGTAATTCCAACCTTTGAACCATAAAATTGGAGGGTTGTCTGAGCTATATAGAAATACCATTGTAAGTATACACACACACACACACACACACACACACACACACATATATATATATATGACCTTTTTGGGGCTCTATGTATTTCTTACCTTCTCTTTGATCTCCAGAAGGATTCTTTGAGAAAGATGGTGTTCTCCAAGTCTACTTTATTCTAGTAAATCTGCAGTACCTATCCTTGACTATTGCTGAGAAAGGATGCTTAACATTCATTTGTCAAGATACAGGCTCTACTTATTGATTATCTTAGTACATGCTTAAAATAACTTAGCTGATTAAAGTCTTAACCTCCACTTGCTCAAAAACTATTTTGAAAGAATACTAAAGGAAAGCCTAAGAAATGTTATCTTTTGGTACATTCATATTAATTGTTTGGTGAATAAGTGCTCAGGCTCTCATTTGTCTTTAGGAACCCTGGGAGGCATAGATACACAGGTCATCTGTTCTTACACAGTACACAGCATAGTGGTAGAGGGACCTGGTACTAAGCACTGTAACAGACACAGCAGTAAATGTGGTGGGGAGCTCTGAGGAGCTTTCTAGATGAATCAGTCCCCAAAGGCTAAGAAATAGCCTTGAGTTCCAAACAATGAGAAGAAATGAGTCTCTTGGAGAAGTAAGGGAAAAATGTTCTAGGTGAGAAGTCGCTTCAACAGCTGGAAGTTAGAATGAGAGAAGAAAAAACAGGCTAGCTTCTAAATGGAACAGACTGGTGAAAATTAGCATTATTAGCCTGTGGGGGGTGCAGTTAAAGAAAGAATCTAGTTTATTCTTACTGAATCCAGAAGTCACCAGAGAGAGTTAGGAGGTGAATTACATCGTCTGTGAGTTGTGTGTGTGTGTGTGTGTGTGTATGTGTACATATACATTTAAATATACATACATATACATACATATGTGCATGCCTTGGTCCTTCCCTGACTTCTTTGTGGAGATGAATAGTAAGCAGACATTTAAGCCACTATAGTAGTTTACTCTTTACAAATGTACCACAAATGTAAAATTTCTATGTATACTTGTGCTTTTCTTTGTATGCCTGTACTTGACAGCTTTTCAACTCAATAACAAAATATTGCGAACAAGTTACATATGAAGAAAAAGTGGCATATTTAGCTCCTTGCTTTGAAGATGATTGCCTAAAAGGCAAAGCATGGGCTATGCCTGGGGCCCTATGTGACAGAAGACAGGATGAAAAGTTGAACCTTTATACAGGAAGCAAGGAAGACAGAGTAGAGTCAGGATCATGATTTCATAGTGATCCCTTAGAAATAACTCATTAGGCTCCCATGCATTTTGAGGGCATACAACAGCTACAAAGATTTACTACTAGGCCCTACCTCTTGAAAGTTACCACACCTCTGTACTGCCAGTCTGTGAACTGAGTTCCTAACACATGAACTTCTTGTGAGAATAAACAACATCAAATCCACAGCCAGTCCCAAAGAAGAATAGAGTTTTATTCTGTGTGGTGATCTGAAAGAGAATGGCACCATAGGCTCATACATTTGAGTGCTTGATACCAAGTTTGTAGAACTGTTTGGGAAGGTTTAGGAGGTGGGGCCTGGTTTCTCTCTCTCTCTCTCTCTCTCTCTCTCTCTCTCTCTCTCTCTCTCT
>NW_021604565.1:20102485-20175955 GCF_004785775.1 Grammomys surdaster | reverse complement strand
TCTCTCTCTCTCTCTCTCTCTCTCTCTCTCTCTCTCTCTCTCTCTCTCTCTCTCCAATGATAATGGACTAACCCTCTGAAGGTGTAACCAAGTGCCCAATTAAATGTTCTCTTGCATACATTGCCTTGATCATGGTGACTTTTCATAACAATATACTAAGACAGTCTATGTAAAAATAAGTAACTTAAACATGTCCTTCATTTTCCTAAAAATTTATATGCAGATTTTAATGAGCTTTCATATAATGACCATAAAAATAAGTAACATTGTTTCTGGAAAGTGAGGAAAGGATATATTAATGTCTTAATATCGCTAATGGGGTCCCCTGTACACTTGAATCAGTATCATTAGCATTAGTGTCCTCATCTTGCATAGTGAACAAGGTATATGATACAAAGCACCATGAATCCCCTGCCAACAAAAATGGGTTTTCACGTATAGCAATTATGCAACACTCAAACAGGTTCTCAGGACACCAGAGAAGGTGACGTTTAGATAGTTTACACATGAAGTCTAGACTCTATTAATAACTAGAACAGACTGTGTTTGCTGAGTTACCTAAAAGGAAGTAACGATGGAGTACAAGGGAGGTAGACAGAATGGTTGAGTTTTCACAAAGAAGAAAAGAGAATATATGAACTCTCCCTAAAGCCTACAGGGAGGGTTGACTGAAGTCAAGAATGGAGAGAAGGGAACATCCAGTGAACACTGTCTCCAAACAAATTCACTTTCAACACTGATGTTGAATTAGGGAATGAGTGAGCCTCCTGTGAAGCTCAAACTCCAGACCACACCTCATTATGCTAATGAAAATTTATCAAGTGTAGCAAACATTTGGTAAATTCACAATGAAACACAGAATCATTTCCTTCACTTAGAAAATAGATCATATGCAATTGCTTTTTAAAAATTGAATTTAATATTTTTTTTCAGGAAAACCATTTTGGAGAGTACATTATCTTTTTCTTGCAATGTAAAGAATAAATTTCATACAATTGTTCTTTTATGTTCCTCCCATTACCCATTAATCTTAGATCTTAGATTTGATGGTGAGCATTACATCTTTCTTATTGAATATTTTCAATAAGCTGAAAATGAAATTAGGGGTGCTCTGATTTATCTGGGGCTCTGATGTTAATTGTAACTCTCTTCTGCTTGGATTTGCTTCCGTGAAAGCCATTTATAGTTTATTGCTTCAGCAATCTTTGTCGCAGGAAGAATTAATTTTTCTGAAAGGTTATGGTTTGTAAGATACAAAGTGATTGCTGCCTTGCCTATTTTAGGGTAATCAAATTCATATTCATATATATGATATATAAATATCATAAGTTATGGGCTTTACAAATTTGGTCAGTCACTGAAGGTTACTGTGGTATGTGAAATTATTTTAGTTTTCCAATATTGCCAAGGACATTAAGAACATTTTGTGAAATAATTCAAATTATTGTTAACCCAGACTGAACCTAAATTAATGTTCTACTTCACAATTTAATGAATGCATACATAATATCACATGGCAATGAATCTGTGCAATTTAAACCACCCCTTAATCAGTTTTGCTAAAAACAGAATCCAAGAGAAAAACACATATTTCATCTGCTTCTTGGATTCTTATTCTCTCATAGCTCCCTCTAGGGGTTAAATTGATTTACTGCACCACAGGTCCAACAACTCTGATAACAATGTATGTGTTCTCTGTTCTATGACCCTCACTGTACTTTCACCTTTGTTATCTTAGACTTACCACTATGAGGGAGGTAGATCTAATCTTATACCCAAATTTAGATCAGAATATCTGTGAGCACAGATTGCCTGATGTCATCATGTGAAAACATAGTAACATGAGAACTTAGGTTCGGTCCTCCACAATCCGAGTACCATAACTCACCCTACTCATGGTCTTGGCCATGGCACTGGTATGAAGGTGAGTGATTCACATGTGAAAAAGCCAAGAACATAATAATCAGGAATAAACAAGGCACAATTATTGCATGAAAATAATACAATCCAATGGAAGCAAGTGTTTGAAGAAGTAGTATAAACCACCACCACCACCACCATCACCACCATCACCATACCACCACGACCACAACTACTACCACCATCACCATCACCATCACCATCACCATCATCATCATCATCATACATTTTATGTCCCAGGTACCTCTAGATGTTTTAGTTTGTTATAGCTTACTCCTCAAATAATCCACAAAGTAAACATCATACTCTATTATTGAAACAGTAATTTGATAACAGAAGTACACAAATTGCTCAAGGTCACAGAAAAATTACTGAAAATCTTGAGATTAAAACTCAGATCTCACTGGCCCCCAAATAGGGTTTTGGTGACAAAGTTTTTCTCAGTAGTTAATTTTTTCACTCTTGTCTTTAAGGTGTTCACCATGGTAAACCATCTTACAGCATGATGTTTACTCGTATAATACAAAGGTTTAGGTATGTCTAGTAATGTTGGTCCTCTCATGGTAGGTGGGAAGACACGCTCCCCCAAGAATTCAGTATCCCAACTACAAGATCCTGTAGATGCTATAGCTTGAAATGCAGAAAGTACTTTGCATATATGATTGCACCATAGATCCTGAAACAAGAAGACTGAAGATTATTCATATGGGCCCAACATAATCACAAAGGTATACTGTAGTACTGTGATGGTTTGAATATGTTTTGTCCATAGGAAGTGGCACTATTAGGAGATGTGACCTTGTTGGAGAAAATGTGTCACTGTGTAGGGAGGCTTTGAGATCCTATGCTCAAGCTCTGCCAATTCAAATGGAGCCTTCTCCTGGCTGCCTGAAGAAGATAGACTCCTGCTGATGCCTGTGGATCAAGATGTAGAACTCTCACTCCTTCTTCTGCACCATGTCTGCCTGCATCCTACCATTCTTCCCTCCTTGATGCTACTGGACTGAACCTCTGAAATTGTAAGCCAGCTCCAATTAAATGTTTGCCTTATAAAAGGTGCTTTGGTCATGATGTCTCTTCACAATAATGGAAATCCAAAGTAGGACAAATGCCAAAAAAATGCTAGGCCTGAATGTCAAAATTAATTTTGGGCCTGAATGTAGCTTCTGAAAATATAAAACATCTGAAATTATCCATGGTAGAAAACGTTTTTGACATTGAGTTAAGGCAAAATATTTCTTAAGATTCACCACCCAAATCATGCTGAATAAAAGGACAAATTGTTATAAACTAACTTTGAATAATATCAAAATAATTTCGCTGAGGAAATAACATGAAAACTTAACATGCTTTAGTTTTTATACATTTCTAGGAAATTAATGTGGGGTAACATCAGATCCTCATTGCTTTGAATAAAATGTGAAAAGGAAGGGACTTCAATGTCCCTTGAGTACATAAATACACCAAAATAAATTGATGTATTAGACCAATGTTCCTTCATAAAAAGTCTTTATTTTCATAAAATGTATATTCTCTTGGGAGAAAATCATAAATATACATAAAAATCAATATTATTGGTAAAAGGTGGTAATAAAATTTAAAGGTTTGGCTTTATAGAGTGAATGGGAGAAGATAGCCTCAACCAAACTTTTAAGAGATTAGACCGACTTTCTAGAAAAACAAAATTTCTGATTGTATTTTCCTTTTTCAGACCTTAGCCTGATCACAAACCTGAGCTGTTCCTATTACAGATATACAATCTAATACAGACAAATTATCAACTTATAAAACTACAAATTCCTTGCATTTTAGAGGCTCCCAAGCAAATCAGAATCACTAATTTTTAAAAACTTATGATAGCTATTATTGTAAAGCCTTCTCTTTTTACTTACTTTTCTTTTAGTTTTCCAAGGCAGGGCTCTCTCTGCATAGCCTTGGCTGTCCTCAGAGATCCACCTATTGCTGCCTCCTAAGCACCAGGATTAAAGGTGTGCACCACGATGCATAACTGGGTCTTTTCTTAAAGTAGACTCTAACTTGAAGTTTAATTTTAAAATTGTTTTTTTTTAATTTGAGGCTGATAAGATGGCTCAGTGGGTAAAGGCACCTGATGCCAAGATTGGCAACCTGAGTTTGATTTCACAAAGGAAGTAGTTCTCTGACCTCTACACTAACACTGTGGCATGTGAGACACAGAGCATGTATGTACCTGCTCACATACAAATATACAAAATAAAAAGAGTTAAACGTTTTTATTTTACTTTACCTTTATGTGTACGGAGGTGAGAGAGCAACTTGCAGAAACTGGTTTGTCCCTTCTACCATGTTTGCTCCAGGGATCAAACTTGCATTCTCAGGCTTGTTGGCAACTGCCTTTACCTGCGGAGCTATCTTGCTGACTTTAACTTAAAATTTCAAATACACACTTGTTTTTGAAGCAAATATTTCCAAGTTAATCAGATTTTTAGACAAGTGAGGTTTATTAATATAGTTGTATGCCACATTCTTGAATTTTACATTATAAAAAATACTTAGAAAAAGGAGTTAAAACCTTTTTGCTTACATTCTATATTAGTCAGTCATATTCAGAGAAAAACATTCACTGTAATAGGGCAAATATTTACCCAAATTATTGTCATGTTTACTAACATTAACAATTTTAGAATCATCACTAACACCATGAGGGATGAAGAAATATTGGGCTTATGTATGCTATACAAACACTGATTCAAGAATATTTTTACAACACCACCAAACATGAATTTCATTTTGTATTCTGATAAACTTGATGTAATCATCTAAACACAATACCTAAGGACTGCCTTTTCTTAAAGTACTAGAAGGCATGATAATGGAATGAGCTCCACAGAAAACCATTTTTACATTCTCAAGCTCAAATTAAAATATTTAGAAATCTCACCCTTTTTATATTTGCTTTTATATATGTTTTTTCTAGAAAGTGGTATGTTGGTGTAACTTGAGAATTTTGCAATTTTTAAAAAAATTTTCTCTAGAAGTTCTGTGTTGGTATAACTCAAGAAAACTTTGTAATGGCTTTAAATAGTTGTCAGTGTGCCAGGTCTTAAAGAAACTGGGGACAAATGGCTAAGTGGTATCTATTAGCAAACAAAAGAGCATGCTGGCCTCCAAGCCCTCAGCCTAGAAAGTACCTATTCCAGAATCCATGCTGGCATCCTAGCTCTTCTGCAACTTTTCTCATCCCGCTCTACCCTAAAGTTCTCCAGTTTGTGGGCTTCCCTTCCCCCAGCTTTTCATTCCTATATAACCATACCATTTGAGCCAGTGAATTCATGAGTGTAATGAGCACGATGTGTCCAGGAGACAACATTCACAGCACAGTTCCTCATCTATACTCTCTTTTCCTTGATGATCACAGATCCTTGGGCATGTGTGGGTGTGAAGCTGATAGTGATGTTCCATTTAGAACTGAGAACTCAACAGCCATCAGTTTGGCTAGTCTGGCCAGTTATAAGCGTGTGTGTGTGTCTGTGTGTGTGTGTGTCTTTGTGTCTGTGTGTCTGTGTGTGAGTGTGTGTACGTGCGCATGTGTGTGTTATATTTGGATGTGTCTATTTGTGTATGTATATGTATGTGTAAGTACATGTCTATATATGTGCAAATGGAGACCACATGATGACTTTGTTGCTTTTCTCAGTTGTTCTTCACTTTATTTCCTGAGATAAGGCCATCAATTTTGTAGACTGTCTACTAGTAAGCCTCCTCATCTCTCCAACTCTCAACATTGGAATTACAGGCATACACTCATTCACAAAGCTCAAATCTGAACTGAGGTCTACTTGCCTTCACAGTAAGCACTTTACCAGTTGAGCATATCCTTAGCTTTAAACTGATTCTTGAAAGAGAACAAATTGAATTTGAAAGACTCACCTGCATCAGCAGCAGCTGAGACTGCAATGCTGTTTTATTCACCTCTGAAGCTTCACAGTTCCCTCATAGTAGACTTTCAATGAATGAACACATTGAGTAACTCAGTGGACTTAAAAATCGTATCTGAAGTGAATATTTTAATCTTCTGTCTTCATTTGATGACTCTCTTTAGGAGCCATGTGTTGGGCTTATTCTTTATGACAAAATGTATGCTGGACACAAAAAATAAAGGAAAGAGGGATAACACGCTGCTTGCAGAGCTCTTAAGGTTTGCCTAATTTGGTATGGTTTACCTTGTGTACCTGTCACTTTAAAACATTTATAATATTCATTTGATAGCAACAGATACAAAATTGTTTGTTCATAAATTATGAGCAGATATAAAGACACAGAAAGGCACTCAAGTGACCTGTAAAATGAAGGTGTGAAGACACCTTCTGTTGAAAGCCATACTGGTCAGTTTGTTTAGGCAACACAGTGCTAATGTGAATATTTATCTTGACACAAGATGGCTGACACCAGATATCGACCGGCCTAACAATGAGAAAAAAATGGCTGACACCAGATATCTAGTGAGCTCAAAAGTACGTAATAGTGTAATGTATTATAAACTTGTAGGGATTAAATGAATGGTTATTGTTAGACATGGGCATATCATGTAATACCACAAAGCCATGGGAATATCAAAGTCATCCCCAAATAGAATTCAGAGGAATGCCAAAGCCTTCCTCTTTCCTCTGATCCTTGTGCTGATGTTGATAGTGGTTGAAGAAAATGTTCTTCATAATTTTGCTCCCAGATGGTTTTGGCCTGAGACTAGTCCCCTAAAGAGACTATTATTACTGAGATTAGCTAAACCTGCCTCCTTGTTGAGCCATATATAATAACCTACCCTCCTTGATTGTCAGTATGCAGTAACCCCACCTTCCTGTTCAATTGCATGCATTAAAAATGCTGAGCTTTTAGGATGTTGTGCTTTCTCCATCAGAAACACCAGTCTACCTTGATCTCAGTTTCTTTGTCTGTGTGTCCTTATATTTGTACTTTCTTCATTCCATCACCACCCCAGATAGATAAACCCAAGAAGCCATATAGAGCAAAGCACTAACAATTCCAGACAAAATGCCACTTTTGTATGATTGTGTATAAATATAGTCTTAAGGTAGAGACATGTGTTTTCCCCTTCATCTTCCCACAGTAATAGTCTTGGTTTTTTTTTTAAAAAGTTATGTTATGCAAACATGCTTTTGTTTTAATCTCAGAAGTGGGTATGTGGCTACTTCAGATTGTCCATGGCAGAAGACTATTTGCCTCATGCTCTGGCAGGGGTGTGATTTGTGCCAACTGCAGATAGTTTAATTCTGGGACACTGGACAAGGTATAAGTGCCAGAGACCAGAGAGAAGAAAAGAGGAGGAGAACAAAGGAGGAGGAGGAGGAGAAGAAGAACAAGAAGAAGGAGAAAAGGGGGAAGGAGGAGGAGAAGAGAAGGAGAAAATGGAGAAGGAGAAGAAGATGGAGGAGGAGAAGAAGGAAATGTGCCTGTCTATGTATTGTAACAAAATGTGTTTGGATGTCTGTAGGTATTTACCTCTCAGCAGACTGTGAGTGTGAATAAAACTGAGTCTTATCTGGCTACAATTTCTCAAGTCTTGTCAATCTCCTAGCCTCTTGTGAACCTCATTGTTTCCTGGCTAGAGAGCTTTGACCTCACAAGCATGTCTGAAAACATATAAAATGCTCCTGTGTTTTCCAATGTGGGATTAAACTTGGGCTACTACTTAATAAATCCCACAGCCTTGCCCACTCAAGAGTTTCCTGCTATGCACAGGAGTCGGTCTTGACTTTCTCTGTAGCTGGGCTGACAGCTGTCTAAAGAGCTGTTAGATTTGGACTTTTTTTTCCTCTTAATCAAAGTCAATGCAAAATGTGATGATTTCAGTTAAAATATATTTAGATACTTATAAACACATTTTACTAAATTTGGGCACAGCTGGTTTGACCACCCTTGGAGAATGATTTTGAAATTCAGTTTAACTTTTGTGTATTTTTGGAAGTCTGAGAATTAAAAAGCAAATTATGTGTGTTGAAAATTATCTCAGATCCTGAAAGGGTTGTTTATGTGAATAAAATCTCAGGATCATGACATAAATATCATGAGGAAGAAAAATAGAAACTTAAATAAACATCTGTGGACATGTTTTTCTTTTTAACACATAGTTTCAAATAGTTTAATCAATGGAAGAGCATATCATCCACTAAGGCATTGAAATGTTTTTGGAGATATCAAGTAAAGTGATATAAAATTTCTAGTGGAAAATTTTGCAATGCAGTAGCATTTGCTGTGGAAATTCTCTTCTTAGGTATATATCCTAAAAACTTCTCAAACTGAAGTTTTGATGATGTAAAGATACATGATTTCTTATGTGCCTTTATCAACTAGTATTTTGGTAAACTTCCTTACTCTCAAAGTCTGCTGGTGTTCTGATATACTTCAGAGACTCCCAATTTGTATTTAGAATGCACGCATAGTTTGTATCTTATTCCATTACTGTGTTCATTAGATCATCAGACTATCCAGCTTCATAATGGTTTGTGAATATGGACAGTAATGGATATGATCTTTAAAATGAAGATAAATCCTCAACTGGCAAAACAGAGAATTTGTACAATAAAATTATTCTCTTATGCAATACCACATTGCTATTCAAAATGTCTATGAAAATGTATGTTAATAATGATATATCAAAATGAATTATTTGTTTTTACTTGGTAATTGTAATTACCAATACAGATAACTACTATCTAAATTTAAAATATGCAAAGTGAAATAAGGCAGATGCATAGAGAAATATTCACTTACACGTGTGGTATACTTATGTGTCATCTTATTTGCATGTGTAACCTTAAAAGAACCCAACTCATAAAAGCAGAGTAGATTTGTGACCAAACACTGAAGGGTTGAGAAGACGTTTATAAACAATGTTAGTCAATAGTAACAAAGTCTCAGGCAAGAGGAGGCTCTGGCAGTCTACTGCACAGCTGGTGACTGTAGTTAATGACAACATGTATTTCTCAACAGTTAAAAGACTGAATGTTAAATATTCTCACAAAAGTAATGTGTATAGATATTAATAAACCTAATTGGATCATTCCAGAATATATACAAGTATTAAAATATCATGTTATTTCTTAATGTAAAGGTGAAATCAGGATGTGGTAGACACTCATGCCTTGAATCCACTTGTGAGGTGTAGGTAGGAGGGTAAGGAGTTCAAGATCAGCTTAAAATACATAAAACCTTGCCTCAGAAACAATTAACCAATATTAATATGTAACATTTTAATGCATAAAAATTAATAAAGCAACATAAGGTTATAATTTATTTATATAAAGACTTATATCATTAATTTAAAATTATATTTACTTTCACCAGAATATGTCTTTTGGAGCTGTATTGAGGGAAGCACGGTACTTCCAAGCTAATGTCTTTTCTATGTATGGTGACAAAAAACTGTAGAATAAGAACCTGCTTATCTATAACCTAGTGTATTGACAAAATACACTCTAATGACTTGTATACTATTTATTAGGACACTTAGCACATATTGATATAATATATAGACACAAAGGCATATCTGTACTATACCACGTATGTATTTTTAATAATGGGAATGTTTTATGCATCACCTCATTTTTATTGGTTGACATTTTAAAAAAATGAATGCAGACTACATGGATATCAAAAGAAAGAAAAGAAATGAGATCTTCATATTGATACCACATTTTAAACATCATACATATTAAATGCTGATCACCTTAGTGTTGCTATAAATATCCATTAGAACAGTGGTTCTCAATCTTCCTAATGCTATGACCCTTTAATACAGTTTCTCATGTTGTGATGATCCCAAACCTTAAAATTATTTTTGTTGCTATATCATAACTAATTTGCTGCTTTTATGACTTGCAATGTAAATATCTCTGTTTCAAGGTGACCCCTGTGAAAGGACATTTGACCCCTAAGAGGCTTGTTACCAACAGGATGAAAACCACTACATTACAATAAAGAACATGAGAGCTGGATATATAGCTCAGTTGGTAGAGCATTAATTTAGCATGTACAGAGGCCTACATGTGATTACTAATGCCGTGTATTCCACACATACCTGCAATCACTGTACTCAGTAACTAGAAGCAAACAGATATGAAGCTCAAGTTATCTACAGACACACAGCATGTTTCAGAAAAGCCTAGACTACATGACATCCTGTGTGGTGGTTTAAATACACTAGGCCCAGGGAGTGCCATAGGAGGTGTGGCCTTGTTGGAGGAAGTGTGACATTATAGGGGTGGGCAATAAGACCCTCCTCCCAACCACGTGGAAGCTAGTCTTCTTGTTGCCTTCAGAACAAGAAGTAGAACTCTCAGCTCCTCCAGCACCATGCCTAGCTGGACACTGCCATGCTACCTGCCACAGTGATAATGGTTCATAAGGACTGAACCTCTGAACCTGTAAGCAAGCCCCTATTAAATGTTGCCCTTTATTAGCATTGCCATGGTCATGGTGTCTGTTCACAGCATTGAAACCCTAAGATACCCTGTGTCAAATGGAACAAAATAAGAATACATACCATTAACTTAATTGGGCACAAGCTAACATTTAAGCTTCTGGTCTTTATACCTATCATCTTGAATGATTAAGGACTCAGTCCCACCTGCATTTCTCTCACCTGTTAATGTGGCAGAGCTCCGAGGTCTCACACCTGATTTGCCTCTAGCATATGGTATCACTAATGGGCTCTTTGATGGAGTGCTGGGAGTCTAATTTCTTCCAAGTAATACCATTCACCTTGTGGCTTTCCTGTTGCCGTAAAAAATTGTTTTCAGTACTGTATCACAATAGCCCATAAATTTGAGCACACTCCAACACATGTGTTTATAATGTATAATCGTGTTCTGCCTCAATATGCAGTAGTGATCTGTAGTGCATTACTTCTGATGAGTCCATTTACAGTAAATCTCAAGAAGCCTTTTAAAAACAACATGTGATCATAACATTAGAAACTTGCAAACATCCCCTATGTCACTTAGAATAAACCATACAAATCACCATCATTAAACATTAAGACAAACCACAAGAACTTAAAGGAGATGAACAATTTATTCATGTGGCTATGCCCAGAATAGCAATCCTGGTGGAAGCTCCGCAAATGTAAAGATCATTACATAGGCACACACCTCACATGTTTGAGTTTGTGGTGTATATTCGAGTACACCCCATGGCTTTTTCTAAAAGAACAAAATTGAATTGTTAGACTTCAATAATTTGAATCTTCCAAAATTTGAAACATGAAACTTAAAATGTAGCTCATAGACATTATTTTGAAACGGACACATATTGAGCTAATTTTGAAAGATGAAATAGCAAATACTTGGGGAGTGAATCCATTTGAAGGAGGAAAAGAGCCCTGGCTGAGCTTGTGTTTCTGTTGTGCTTAATAGAACAGTGATGCTCTCTGCATCCGCTGCCATCCCCTTGCAGCAGGATGCTCAGCTCATGGCCACCTGCGCATTTAGGCAACAGGGCTTTCAACCCTCAGAACAGGCTGTGAGTTTGCTATTTGTAAATCTGGTAAATTAAGAAAAGGCTTCCAAGAAATCAGTGTCACCATGCTTCACAGAACATGAGCATCCTCAGGTTATTCGGAGGAGTGCTTATAACAGGTGTCTAATTAACAACTGCAAGTTCTGCTCTCAGGAGTCTCTAATGAGAGGCTCTGTGGTTGTTATAAGACTCTCTGAGCTCTCTAAAGCACTCCTTTCCAGGCAATGAGTGTTGGATTTCATATAAGTCATGAATGTGTGTGTATAGGTATGTACTAGTTTCCATGATAGCCCTTCATCTACATTGTGAAGTATAAAGAACTGTCATGAGCTCCATTGTACCATTAAATTATCTGGACAAAGTGTCTATGTATGTGCCAGGCAGCAGATAAACCACTATGTAAAGAAACCAGACTAAGCCGCCAAAAAAAACAAAACAAAACAAAAAAAAACTTGGGATACAATTTGCATTCAGCTCACCAAGTTGAGTGCCTGTGGGACTCTATCTGCCCAGATTGACACCAGAGAAGACACATTTCTCTATAAGCTAGAGGTATCCCTGTGTCTAAGATTGAGTATTTAAAGACATATCTGAGCTCTCTATTTCCCTCCCTCCCACCATCCCTCCCTCCCTCTATCTCCATCTCCCTCTCTCCTTCCCTCTCATTGGTTTCTTGATGGAATCTGTGGCCCAGGTTATACTGCCCCCGCTCTCCTTCTCCTTCCCTCCATCTCTCACCCCTCTCCTTGGTTTCACGGCCCAGGTTAAACTTCAACTCACTATAAAGCCACCTAAGAGGTAAATTGGTTGTACACCATTTTTGTCTAACTCTCTTGTATCTTGTGGGTGTGTGGGCATGCATGCCTTGCGAGATTGCTCTCTACCTGATTCTTTGAGTCAGACTCTCTTAATTGAACCCAGAACTGATTAGGCTAGAATAGCTAGGCAACCTGCTTATTCCAAGGATCTCTTTATCTCTGTTCCAGGAGTCACAGGTAAAGTGTATCACTCACCCCGCATTTTCACAAGATCTGCATATATGAACTTGAGTCCTCATACTTCTATAGCAAGCACTTTGCCTGCTAAGGTAGCACCTGTGCAGTTGATTTTATCTCTTATTCTGCAATTTTTAAATTAAATTTTAATCTTCATTCTGCACTAACATGGACATATATTTATTATCGATACAAACAAATTCTTCATTCACCAAACATTCTCCATGAATGAAATTTAATTTTCATCCCACTGTTAAATCTTTCTCTGGTGTCATTTCGACATATTTTATTAGACATCCTAAGTCGGTTAATCACAAGTTAACTTTGGCCCTTCATAAAGCAAAGTAAAATACAAACCATGGAACTGATTTAAACTATGTAAATATGTGACTATCAGTTTCAAAAGTAAGTGCAAAGAGATTTAGAAACTATCACAGTATTATTAAAAGTGATGTTTCTAGATGCTTTATTTGACCTGTTACAATTGCTCTCACCTGCCACATTACATGCTTATATCCCTGGGTTGTAGTGATCATCATAAACATTTTCATTTTGAACTGTGAAAATATGTGCCATTTCTCACTGGTAGAAGAGCCAAATAGGGGTGTTATGAATCTCCAGTTGAATTTGGCATTGTGCTCCTTTTATTCTATAAGGAATCTCAGAAACCTGGACAGTAAGACACCCGTTCCTTTGGACAGCCTCCCTCCATCTCTTTCAGTCTGAGATGGGTGAGTCCTTCTAGATACAGAAGGTCCTTGCTGGAGGGTGTCACCAAAATGCTGTCTCTAATTAATGACTTGTATTTTTATCTTCTGAATGGGTCCAGAGGAAACCTGCTCTTCATGGCTATTGTGTTCACAGCATCTTAACACATAGTGGATGATCAATGAATGTTTGCTGAACGACTCTCTTTAGTGGAATAGACTATTAAATCTGCTCTTATACACCAAAAGTTGTAGACTGTATTTTCTTAAACTCTCTTGCCTGGAAATCTACAGACTATGATCTGACATATATATATTAAAGCAATCAGAATATCTGTAATCCTGTCTCTGGTCGAGTGAATTTGGAAAATGTATCATAGGTTCTGGTAGTGCCTTTTACCCTTCATTGTTGATGTTATCTTCAGTTCTCATATATAGACAGGCAGGTGAAGGTTTTCAAGCCTAGACCTCTTTGTTGCTTAAATAATAAAGTTTAACCTCCATCCCCAATTTTACAAACAAAAGAACCGTTAATGTCTTTGGTATTTTTGCTGATGATCCAGTAGGGGGCAGCATTTATTCACAGTAAGAAAACTTAGCAATCCTTTCAAAGTCTTCAAAGCTAGACAAAATGGTCAGTTAAAAAGTTCCTGTATTTGTATATGCCAAGAGTAGGGGAAAGTGTGGAAATGCTGACATCCACTTTGCTGTGTAGGCATCTCATAAAGAACTAGCATATAGCTCCATGAAATAAATTAATTCCCTCTATTCACTCACAACTGAGTCCTTGATGCTGGGCATAGGTATCGACAGGATCATCCCAAGACATACATGTAAACTAGAAAAACCTATGTGTGGATCTCTCTTTACCCGCCACTGTTTTTGTGGCCCTAACTCAGTTCTGTTTATATGTGGCTCCAACACATATATTTACTTAACGAATATCCTGAACACCAGACATAGTTTTTTTGTTTTGTTTTTTTTAAACATGATCTACTATTCTAGACAAAATATACACCACCAACTGGATCCCAGAACAAGGGTCAAATTGGAATCGAGCTGTACTTTCGTGTGTACCATGAGATAGACTTCATGGCAAGAATGAGTCTAAATAATACTAGACACATCAGGCTGTAAAAATGACAATTTGGGATCAGAGGATCTACCTGTTCAGCTCCCCTTAAATGTGACTACCTATTTCAGTTTCCTCCCAGTAAACATTGATTGTTTTGATACCAAACCAAACAAATAGGAGAAGCAAAGTTGTTCTGTAATTGATTACCCCAACCATCTTCTCAGGTAGAGATAAGGCCGAGAGGATTTGCTACCTTTTCAGTGTTGCACAGCTGACAGATTACAAATTACTTCTGTCTAGTCTTCTCCCTAGGATTCTGCTGCCCTTTGTGTAGAATCAACCCCATCCAGTCACTGTCTATAACAGTTTTCACTAAGACTCAAATCTTTAGAACTATTTTAGGCTCAGAGCAAAACTAAACTTATCTGTTAGTTCATTCATGAATCACATATTTGGCATTATGTCAACTCTTACTATCACACTCCTATAGGATGAAATAGATAACCCCTCTTTTATACTATAGAATTTTAACAATCTTGTTCTTTATATTTAGTTCTAAATTTATATTCTATAAAGAAGATACAAGATCTCTACCTGGTATGATCTTTCTCATTCCTCTGTCTGTCTGTCTATCTGCCTATCTATCTCCCTCCTTCCTTCTCACTCTGCCCTCTATCTCTCCTTCTCTCTCTCTCCTTCCTCTATACCTGTCTCCTCTATTTTCCTTTCTCCTGTTCTCACTCTCTTTCTTAAACTATCAAGCAGTTGTCCCAACATTTGTCAAAATGGCTAACCTTTCTCGATTTCATTGACTTTCTTCCATTATCAAAAATTAGTCACTACATTTTCATATATCTGTTTGAGACTCTTTGGTGTTTCATTTATCTATTTGTTTATATTTTGGCCAATAACACTATCTTATAATTACAGCTTTTTTTAAGTCTTCAAGCTATATGATATCAATGGTATCAATATAGTTGCTTATTAGTTCCAGTGGGTTTATTTTCTCATTTCTTTCAGATTTCCTGGATGACTAATCATGTTATCTGTGAACAAGGGAAATTTTATTTCTTTTTTCTTGATCTGCCCTTCTTTCTTCCCTTCCATACCATGTTTCATTTCCTAGGTTTTATAGTACAGCGCAGAAAGACATGGTGAACAGAGAATGCTTTGTCCCTGATCGTAGCAAGGAATCTTCTAAATTTCTTTAGACTATAATGTGAATTGTGAGATTGTAGGTGTTCTTTATCAAATTAAGTAAGTTTTCTGAGAGTGTTTAACTGTGAATGGGTATGGGATTATGTCATCTACCTTTTCTGTTCCTGTTATGATTATATGACTTCTTCTTTAGCATGTTGTTATAAAGGACTGTGTTAGCTTATTGATTTTTCATATGTTGAATCACAGCTGGTAAAATGGCTCAGCTGGTAAAAAGCATTTGCCACCAAACCCAGCAGCCTAAGTTCAACTCTCAAGATCAGCATGGTGAAAACAGAGGACTGACTCTCGCAAGTTGCCCTCTGATTTCCACACATAAACTAAGGAATGAAACACACATGCTGGAGTGATAGATCAGTGGTTAAGAGCTGCTTTTCCGGAGTATCAGGGTTCAGTTCCCTGCACCCACATGGCAGCTCACAACTGTCTATAACTCCAGTTCAAGAGGATTCTACAACCTTAAACAGACATAAATCCAAGCAAAACACCAATGCAAAAAAAAAAAAAAGGCGACTCAACTTAGCATACCTCTTATAAATCTCATTTTGAAGGTAAGGTTAGGGGAGAGGAAAAGGAAGGGGAGGAAAGGAGGAGCTGATGGGGGAGGAGAAGGGAGTGGAGGGGAGAGGAGAGTTGAGAGATAAGTAGTGATTCTGAGAACAAAAAAAAGTGGCTGGCTAGAGATTTATGGGAAGAGAGCAGATCTTGCCCAGCTGGTCCGGGAATTTTTTCAGTTTGTGGGTGATTTGTTAAGGTCAGCCTTTCCAGACAGTCAATTTTGGATTAATCCTCACATTTAGAGGCATCAAAGCCAAGCCAATATTGTTTTCCAGGAATAGGATTTTATAGGAAGAGTCTACTTTATATGTTGTGTAGAAATTAGTGACTGTTCTACTTCATACTTAAGAACATAGTCACTGTGTGGAAAAAGTAGTACTATTGCAGTAACTTGGAAAACACTGCTTTTTAAATTTTTTATCTTATTTATGTGTATGTGTGGGGGCAGGTATGTGCATGTGAATACAGATACTTTGGAGACCAGAAGAGAGTATCGAATCCCGCTAGCTGAAGTTATAGGCAGTTGTGTGCTGCTCATTGTCTCTGCAGGGAACTGAACTCTGGTCCTCTTCTAGAACAGTACATACTCTTAATTACTGAGCCATCTCTCCAGAACAACAAAATAGTAAATATTTGTATTTTAAAGTTCTTTTCTTTTCGGAATAAACATAGACCCACATGGCAGTAAATATGACGTGGTCAACTCTAAAACCATAAAATGCTTTTATTGTTGTATTCAGAATAAGTACTGTGGCACTGAATTGTTTAACCAGATACACTTCCCATTCTATGTTGAGAGAATTCATCTAGGTGAGTCCATTAACAAGAACCTAACCTACTGTTGTATTCAGAGTAAGTACTGTGGCACTGAATTGTTTAACCAGATACACTTCCCATTCTATGTTGAGAGAATTCATCTAGGTGAGTCCATTAACAAGAACATCTGTGGAAATTTTACATTGAAAGACTCCATATACAGTAACTGGGAACAACTGGAAATCCACAAATCCAATGTGTGATGTAGGAAAATGAGGAACTAGCCAACCTTCCATAAGATCAGTATAGCCTGGTTTCTACCTCCCACCCTTCATATTCTCTAAGAAGTGTAACTTCCCAGTTCAACTGAGCTTCATGGCTTTTCCAGTATAGAAACATCAAAAACCAAAGAAGAAATGGTGTAAAATTAAGAATAGGAGGAAAGAAGCAACAGTACATGTAGCAAAAGAAAAACCTAAAATAGCCTAAGAAGGGATCTGTTGTGCTTGCAGCAATAGTCTCCAGGAGCACTTTGCAAGCAAATCTGTACCTTTCCATCCTGTAGATGTAGTTATGAAAAGAGAAGATGATTGACTAGTTTGTTTTCATGTTCATAAATTGTGCTAATTTTCAATCAATCAGTGTTGCAGTTATAAGATTATACTTAATTGCTGTCTATGAAAACACAATCAGCAATTTCAATGTCCTCGTGGGAAGGATTACCATACACCCAGCTTTCTCAGGGACGCTTTTCAAATACTCTGTTTTCATCTGCCACACATATGTATATTTTTTAGAAAATGGCTTTAGAAACAGTTATTAGAACACAGAACTATGACTGTAATTGTATTCCTCATTTTATCCTATCTTACACTATTTTAATTCAGTGTAATTATTTGAACACCTAATCGTCAGTCACTCTGCTCATACTTGTTCAATAATCAGAAATATTGCTAATGAGTTTTGAATGATACAGTAATTAAAATCAAGTGCTTCACAATTACATAGATCTAATTAGTTCACTGCCTGTGCCTTTGAGAAAAATTTTAAAACTTCACTTGCGTTAATCAAAATACATAATTACCTCTTCCATTCAGTAGTCATTAATATGCATTAAATAATTCACATGTAGGTCTTAGCAAAAAATTATGCACATAGTTCTAAGTAATGTTAGCTGTTATTGCTGTGATGCCTTATTATAGACAAATATATGACTATTTAAATTGTTTTTGGCTATATAAATCATATACAAAATATTTTGTGATAATATTAAACTTCTTTCCATTGCAAAATGCCACATGTTGGTATTTATTTCTAAGATTCAACAACAAACATATAAATTATTTTTTCTAAGAATTTGCTTGTCTGTTGCTTCAGGGTAGATTATGACATAGGGTAGATAATGAATGTACATTACTGAGAAACTTCATACAATCTCTGGAAAAGTACAAACTTCAGAGCTTTATTTTTCATGATAGCCACATAGAAGAGAAAGCATATATTCTGTCTTGTTTTTGAAAAAAGGAAAAGACAGAAAGAAAAGGAGAAAACTTCCTTATATGCAAAATAAAGAAGTTGAGAGTTGGGGAACACTGGCAGAGCTGTGGAGTGGAGAGAGCGTGGACACTGTAGAGAGACAGACTTAAATTTGGTTTTAGTAACTTAATACCTAGGCTATTTAGCAACTTTCTTCTGTCTGTTACATTTTTTCATTTTTTTCATAATGATAAAGAGCATTTTAAAACTATACTGTAAAGTTTTTGTGAGGACATAACAAAAAAAAATTCTGTCTTGTAAATATTCTCCATCTATCTTCTGATCTATGTAAGATATTTACAAACTACTTTTTGCCCACTGTGAAGGCAAGGGAAGTATTAAAATCCTTGCCAACTCCTGGTCTCATACTTGCTTATTCATTGCTTCTAGAAGCATCTTCTGGAGGCTAAAAATGATTTGTATCACATCATTTTAGCTATTCTGGAAAATTAATTTTGCAGATGTATGTATCCTGTAGCTATTCAATTCAAAACCAGATATCTTCTACTGGAGCAGAGGTTGACACATTTCAGAGCTTTGGTGCTCTGGTACCCTATGCCAATAGGTGCTGACTTTCTCATACCCTATGTGTGGAGTGTCCGTATCCAGCCCTCCATCTCCTACAGCTATTACATCTCCTGCTCTGGGTTCTTCACCAATTAGTTCAGGTAACAGTGAGTTCTGTGACAGAGGATACAAGCTCTTCCTGGAAGGAAAACAAAAGCCTTCATTACTAAACAGAGGAATTTGGAGGAGATGAGGAAGCCACATGGGTTCCAACTCATTTCGTAGGGCTCTAGCTCAGATCTACAGTTTCCAGCTTGTTCTTGTATCCCTTCCCTCAAATCATTGTCTTCTAACCATGCCTGTAGGCATCAGACTCCAGCGTCTCTCAAGAAACCTTAGACACATCAGATAAAGGCCCACCACATCTCACCATCTCTTTCTCCGTAAAAGGGTATGAGATGGAGGTAGAATGTCATATCATCTGTTTCTCATCCTTCCATATTGGGTAGGTTCAAAACCTTATAATAATTCCCTAAAAGCAAAATGTATATATATATATGCTTCTGTGCATTTGTAATTGTATTGGTATTTATGCATAGCATAAAACATTTCAAGTTAATTGAAATACAGAATACATGAAATTTTGTGCCTTTTAAAACTTAGCACGTTTTTTCAAGATTTCATTCACTTGACAGTGTGCATTGGTACTCTCTCCTTTCTGTGGGTAGATATATTTGATTTTACATCTCTATCACCTTTTGGTCATTCATTCATTGATAGAATTTGAACTGTTTCTACATTTTGGTACTAAACTGAGGTGAAATATGGATAACATTATGGGTGAACTAATAGACCTGATTGTAGACTTTAAGATACATGATTTTGTGTTGCATAAACTTAGCTTTGACTTAAAAAGTAAGATTATGAAAGTATAAAGTTGCTTTTATTTAAAATCCATGAATGTCTAATTGTTCAGAATGAAACTGAAACAACATCGCCGAAATTCATAAATGGCAAACTGTAGTAAAGAACAGCTGTGTGGTCATTAAACTGTACGTTCCCCATGATAAGAACAGAGCTTTCATATTTGACTAGAATCTGCTTCGTATATTATTCTTTGCTCGGCTATGTTGCTACGAGTCTGCCATTGATTGACTTCTTGACATGCTCATAAAATCAATTTACATCCAAGCTCTGAGAATAATTCTCTTAATAGGTTGCTGCTTTCACCATTTAGCCAACCGAGACACATTTCTTTCCACACCACTCCATACTTATTTAGAAAGGCATTTGGTAACACTTATCAGCACGCATATGCCAGCAATTAGATGTCGATAGAATTTCTATGCTCAATCTTCTGTATACGAGGACCATATTAGCCAAACAATTTTCTGAACTCATCATTTTCTTTGACCACGGAGTGACTTTAGACACATCAGATAAAGGCCCACCACATCTCACCATCTCTTTCTCCGTAAAAGGGTATGGGATGGAGGTAGAATGTCCCGAGACAGCTTTCTTTTCCAATATTTATTTAGCTTTTCTTATAAGTCTGGCTTTTATTCTAACTGCTAACTTGGCATTCTTCTTTGGTGTTTCATGTCTTTCTTAGTTCAAAGACCTGCAGGGACTGTCCTTATCTTAAAGCAATCCCTTCCTTCATGGGCAACCACATCCTCTTGCACTGTACCTCCCCCGGCTACACTGGTTTATATTTAGTTACTAGAATATATACAAATCATCTCCATCTTGGCCGTTCCTTCCATTTTCTATATTCTTTTTCAACACATCCATGTCGTTTCTTCCATTTCATTATTCAAATCTCAAATTATCTGCTAGCTCCTTATAGCAGGTATCTCTTTCTAAAAAGCATCTTTCTCAGTTATAACCTGTTGCATTTACTATATTTCTCAGCATCTCACTATATTTCATATCTTGACAGTAAGAATTTTACCTAACTAGTTTGCAGCTACTTCTCTCTATGTGTAATGAATCTTGAACAATTAGAAAACTTATACTATATGGTTAATCATGCAAATGCATGTAAATTGCAAATGTAAACCATGGTTGAATTGTTTCTTGTGATATAGGATACTATAAAATGATGGGTGTTTATTACACTTATTTGGAGTGTTTGTGATGAAATATAATCAATCAGTACACCTTTAAATTTTAATTTTGAAACGTTATTGTTAATCCTGTTGGTATCCTTTGGACATGAAATTGGCGATTTTGATATAATAGACTTAAAACTGAGAGATCTGGTGTGGCAATATAGTCACACTATTCCTGCTTCTCAGTAGTAAGATAATTTGGAAGTAGTATGAAGAGCTAGAAGGCAGGAGTCAAGGAAAGAGTGGCCCTCATTGAGTGGGAAAAGAACAGGAGAGTAGGTGGAAGAGAAGGATAACCCAAGGAAGGTATGTATCATAAGTGACAGTTGCTGAGCCTGAAGATAAGCTGGGATAGACAATTTTCTATTAAATTTATTCATCTGAATATGGTTTTATCAGAGGTTGTAGCATTATTACTGAAGATATGATGAGAGGAGGAAGACTGAGCATGAACATGAAGACCATGACAACATGCATCTCGCTTAAATACACAGCTATGACAAAACCTTTGTTTTTTCTCCTTGTTACTTCATGCAAATGATATACATTTCTGTGACCATTGGTTTTACATCTGTAACTCAAATAGCTCATATTATCTTCAAGGTTTAAGACTGAAATGATATAACATGGAATATGCCTAGAACACATTGCTATTCAATAAATGTAGAATTCACTTTTCTCATCTGCAAATTCTTTAAAACCAATCCATTCCTATATGTGAGGGCCTTTTCCCTAGATGAAAAATCCACTAACTTAAGTTGGTAAAGAAAAGTTCTTCTAGTGTTGTTAGTCCTGGACCAGTAAAGATTTCAAGGTCTAGAGGCTACCCTAACAGATACAGAAGCTTATAAACCTAAAGGAATCTAAGAGCTAGAGGTCTATTGTTCCAGGCCTTTGAGTGGAGACACATATGGGTGAAGTCAGGGTGAAGGTAAATGCTTTAACCTGCAGCAGCCCAGTGCTGGGTAGCCATGGTAACCCTCAGCTTTGAGCAGCAGTAAGAGGCATCATTAGCCTGTGCCTTCTAATGTTAAAGGGTGTTGGGGAGAACAGCAGCTCAGGATTAGTACCCTCAATTCCAACACTGGATTGTGGTTTATCTTGGGATCATGATGTCAACACCCTTGGCCCTTAACAGTTGACCACTTTCTCCTGGCCCTTTTAGCAAGCAGGACCCACAGTTTCCCATCACTGTTCCTGTCATCTGCGGCTTCTGCTTCCTATTTGTTCTGCTACCTGCCACTCTCTGGAAGTCTTCAGGTGTCCTGTACTGCTGTTAGTTCTGCTCCCAATGCTTCACATCTCCTCATCATATCACCAGCAAAGCCCATTCTATTAACGATAAGGATCAAAAACAGGCCTGAGAAGTCCACTAAAGGGAAATCTTTTCTTAGATCTACTTTCCACTACTGAAGGACAGCACAAGACGGTGTGTCCTGAGTGACTGGGAAAGTAAGCTGATGGTTGTACTCATATAGCCACCATGAGTAATGTGGCTTGGGCCTTTAAATCATTCATGCATATAAAAGATGATGTGGTTTGTACCTATCACAAGCCTTCTGCTAGACCTTCCAAGTGAGAATGGCAACTGGAGTTCACCGAGGCTCTCAATGTCAAACACTCTGGAACAAGCTGTTTGAAAGAGTCTTGGCTAGAATCAAATGCCTTTTGGAACCTTAGTATGTTTTGGCAACAAAAAGCTATCGTTGTAGTTTTAGAACCTTCAAAGCACTAGTGGAGCTTTAAAAGTCTCTGTATGCCACGAGGGCAGTTGGTTTAGTTGTTGAAGAGAGGCTGCTTGTCTACTGAACCTCTAGTCAAGTCAGGAAGAAAAGCCTACAACTGGAATATTAAGGATGCATGTCTTCTTGGCTCCAACATCTTAGCTTACTGAAAGACAGAATATTCAGTAGAAGTAGAACTTATAATAAAGACCTAGTAAGTAACAATAACAATGTATTAATAATCATTAAGAATTCTTTAACACAATTCTTTAACAGTATCTAACAGTGATCTATTCAGACAAATACCCATGGAGAGAGTTGAGTTATTTTATCTACCTTAAATCTTTGATTATCTTTAAACAGAGATTACATCAGAGGAATAAATTATTTGTTCGGAAACAAGAAGAAGAAAGAGGAGAAGGAGGAAAAGAATGAAAACAAAAAAAGAAAAAGAGCATCTCATATATAGGTAGCAATTCTGGGTTTCCTGTTAACATCTGGTGGTATGCCTTACTACATCTGTAAAGCACTGAGTTATGCCCGACCCTTGAGGGGTTCTCCTTGGAAATTCTACTTTCTATCTGGCTAATTCTCCTACCTATTGGTCTCCTAATTATTATGCCTCCAATAGAGCCACTTGACATATTTTATTATTGCAGCTCACTAAATGTATGTCTTTACCATTCAAAAATGTAAGTGGGTGTGAATCTTTCAAGATATCTATACTTACTTCTACTCTATAATTTTTGGTTTAAAACAGATACAGCTAATGCAAACCGAATATATTCATGTCTGATTTAAATTCTTTAAGAATGTTCAACACATTATGTCCATATATACTCTGATATTTCCTATTGCTAGTTTCTTTAAAAGACTTCTATTTAGTGTGTGTGTGTGTGTGTGTGTAGCTATATGTTTATGTGCATCATGTGCATGGCGCACGCCTTTAATACCAGCACTTGGGAGGCAGAGACAGGCGGATTTCTGAGTTCGAGGCCAGCCTGGTCTACAATGTGAGCTCCAGGACAGCCAGGACTACACAGAGAAACCCTGTCTCGAAAATCCAAAAATAAATAAATAAATAAATAAATAAATAATAAAATGACCTTAGAAGACAGAAAATGGCATTGAATTCCCTGAAACTTTCATTGCAAGCACATTTGAGCCACCCAATGAGGTCCCAAACCTGAGTCCTCTGAAAGAACACTAAGTGGTCTTAACAACTAAGTGCCTGACCATCCATTCAATGTCTTGTTTGATCATGAGTCCTTGGGACCTCAGTCACACTAGACAGCTTCAGAAACTATAGCTTTGATACTTTCTACTTTAAGTGTGCCATGTCTAGACTGTAGATAACATTTGTCACAGACAACAGTTCTCTAGAAGCCTACCTTTTCTCATACAGAGCAATCAAAAAATAGTACAAGCCAAAGCAAATATCCCAGTACCAGGTAACGGGGTGGGAGGACTGGGCATTGAATACATTGAAAAAGAGTTCAGTCAGTTTCCTCCATGGCAGCATTCCTCTAGTCCCATATGCAGCAGTAGGTCTTGTGCTAAAAGATCTTGACATTCTGCCACTTGGGAAAGCAGTGTAGTGTTGTATAGCATCTCTAATGCCTGGTTCTCTTTCCTCCCATGGACTTAGTGACTTCTTGGTGTCTTTGCAAATGAAGGTTTTTGCACAATGAGGCCAATGAAGAATCCAGAAACCATGCTTTGTGGCTGAGTGGGTACTCCTGGCAGATCTCAGGAAAGAAAACAAATCTTGTCTTTCTAGAGCTTCTGTTGCCAATGACTCTCCTGCCAAGAGTGTCCTCTAGGGAGACACAACACTGGGGTGAGAACAGCATTACAATTTGACTGCTATTCCATTTAATAATGGGGATTTAGTATTACTTTGTGAGGAATTAAGGTCCCTTTTTTAAATTATGAAGGCACTACATAAAGTGTCAGCTGGACTATGTTTATTGGAATGCATAAACACGGTAGACAAATTCAGCTCTGTTGATTTACCTATGACAGCTAAACTGACAAATTTCCATTGAGTCTGTTAAAAATCTGGCTCTGACCTGCTCAAATGTCAATTTTGAGTCAAAGATGAACAGGGTCATATAAGTGTGTGTGTGTGTGTGTGTGTGTGTGTGTGTGTATTCTTGCCCCTGATACGAAACAAAGACAAACAAGGGAACTGTTTATTCTGTGAGTTTGTGAGTCCCTTTTAAATGTTACAATTTGGAGCCTTATGTCCATTATCTGCATGTGAGGAAAACAACTCTGTAACTGCAGGTGAAATGGAGAGGAGAGTGAGATAGGAAGAAAACCACCGACAGAAATGATAAACCAGGTTTTAATGACAAAGTTACTTTGCCAAGTGTAACTCGGGTGCTTGGTAAAATGATCTGACTTCATTAGTTGATATCCAGACCCCCAAAGCTATCATCATCCTGGAAGAAAGCCATATGTGTTGGTCATACAAATGGACATTGATTTTTCAATAAACTGGAACCCAAATCCAACATCACTCCATGATATCTTTTCTCAGGAGAGAGTATTTCTCGCTCATGCCTGGCACCGCATCTCCGCTCTTCTATTACAAGAATTACATGGGTGAAGCAAAGGAGGAAACATCAGCTCACTTAAGTCATGTGATAAATGAGGCAATTAAGGCAATTAGATGCACAGTTGCTGAGTTATATCTGTTTTGCTTTGTAAAGTATCATTTTAAGTAGGATCATCTGTCTTACCATACTTGACAGCATTAGAATTTTGTGGAGCAGAAAAATTGTGGTTCGTTACTATGAAAACAGTGCTCACTCTCCTAACAGGATAAAGAAGGCGTGGAGGTTGTGGTTGCTTAACCCTTTCTTCAGAAGACAGAGCACATTTCACACTTGCCTACTTGGTTTCAAATATATCTCTTTTCTAGAAATAGACAGCTGGCTACCCGGTCACTGGGAGATTAGCAGACAGTACTGTTTTCTCCCAATGCATGATTTACATCTTTTCAAAGGAAAAGAAGAGTGATGCTATAGCCATTTGGGCCTTCAGTGAAGAGTCACTGGAGTGAAGGAAGAAGCTGAACTCTTTTCTAAGGGGAGAGTGCTGAGGCCTTAAGTAGCACAGTGCTTCCCATCAGCAAGCACAGTTCCTTCATAAGCAAAACTTATTGCTCTAGAAGAGGTGTATACATCTGCAGATTCTTAAGAAGTCTCTGGAATAGGAACCCATGAGACACTTCATTTGAAGAGATTCAGTGCTGTCAAAGTCTCCAGTGAATGGCAGGAGACCTATTTAAAGTGATAGGTCAAAACACCAGAAGCCATGAGGTAAAGCAAATAAATCATGAGTGAAAATGTTGCGTTGCTATACTGGCCTGGTAGTCAACTGTCTCCACAATAGAACCTTCTAGAAATTGTACACAAACCAGGTTATGTTCCTTTGTATCCTCAAGCTTTGTTTCTTTTGTTTTCAACTCCTGAACACATAGCTAAATGTAAGGTAATTTTCATGTAAGGATGGATCCTTTTGGCCAACATGCATGTTCTGTAGTTTGCTGAAGAACAACTGTCTAGGCTACATGTTCACAGACTCCCACACCACCTGCTTCCTTTTCTGTTACTTTTTGTGACCAAAGAAGAATTCTTAAACATTTGCCTTGTAGTTTTGGGGAAACTAAGTCAATGCTATCTTGAAATAGTTCTAAGGCTGAAATTTGCTCACACAGGGTTCGTAGGGGTATAATTGAGAAATGTAAGCTGAACAAATGGGTAGAAGCTAAAAGTTGCAGCCAAGAAAGCATTTTTGGCTTGGAAGATGGATCAGCTGTTAGGATTACTTGTTGCTCAATCACAGAGACAGGAGTTTGCATCCCAGAAACCAACATTCACATTAGGCCTCTCAGAAGCTCCTGTACTCTGCCTCCTAGGAATCTGACACACTCTTCTGGCCTCTGTGGGCACATGACATGACTACATACACACAGACAGAGCCACAGTCTCACATACACAAATAAAAAGAAACTGTAAAAGCTATTAGAAAGCAAATAGAACTTAAATTGTGTGTAAGTATTTCCAGACGGCAATGCCTTTTGGCCCTTAGGTTGTTTTTAAATTTCATAACCACCTTCCTAAGCGAAGAGTTGTTGGTGTTCATGATATACCAGTATCTCTGGATTTCTTCATATCTTGGTAATAGACATATAAAACCAGATGAGAATAAAATCTATACCATTATATTGACACTGGCTGGGCATTGTCCACCAACCTCTCAAAATATAGAACTTTCAGTAGGCCGGACAGATGGATATATCTTGGTGAGGACAAGATAAGGTTCCTCATTTCTTCCCATTTAATCAACATCTTAGATACTGTCTATGAGGAAAGAAAGATCCGCAAGGCAATTACCCAACTAGTCCAGAAAAGCACCATTATCTTCTCAAACCTGTACTCTGAGGATATTTATGCCTAAAAAAATACCTAAATGCTAAAAAGGGATAACATTACCTTTTTCTAAAACAAAAACAAAACTGTGAAACAAACAAATCATATTCTTAATGGCTTATATTCTCATTATTCCTATGACTCAGTTTTAAAGCTATTCATAAATACTTGCTTTTTCAGACGAATTAAGAAAGAGCTTTTATTAAAATAGTTTGGAGAATTACATTTAATTTATAGATTGACTAGAATTTAATTAACATTGTTATGCTATTGAATTTCTTTAACCAAAACATATTCAAGCTTAATTATATGTGCTTCAGTGGAATTACATAATTTTTCCTATTAAAGTCTTGCAAGTCTGCTGAACTGATTCATGGATTTTAAAATAATTTTATTGCTGTTGAGCTGTATTTTTGTCTCCAAGGTTTCCAATTAGCTGTATTGAGTTTTCTGTAATGATTTTGTATTGATACTGTTCATGTCTTTTCATGCGATTCCACTTTGAACAAATATTACATTTGACTTGTTTTTTCACTATTTCCAATTCATTTTCTTTTCTTACTTTGTTGGACCAATTAGGATTCTTCCTATAGTTGCTAAGACATAGAAAAGTATTTTTATGTAGAGTTAAAAGTAAATTTAAGTTTAAAAGATTTTGTCAAGATGTTAGTGGAAACTGTGTACTAAATGTTATATAATTTTTCACTCATTAAAGAACATACTGATTTCTAGTTTGATGTTATGGTGGTATTAAGTCATAAAAGATACCTTTTATATCAATGCACATTATCTAATTCTTAATTTTTAGAAATTGTGTTAATACAGTTCCCATACCACATGTAGTTTTTCTAGAATAAATACTATTTGATAATTTGTATTATTCTCTGAAAAATTACTGATTTTAACTTGTGACTAGTTCTTTGTGCTTGTGTCTATAAATAAGATTTATCTATGTCATTTCTGTTTGTTTGGTGTTTTCCCTTTATGTTCTGGTTTTGCAACAAAATTATTGAACTTAATTAAATAAGTTTTGAAGGCTTTTAACATTTTGAATTCTTTGAAATTTTATTTAACAGAAATGACCTGTTCCTTGAAAGCCAACTAGAAGTGACTCATAAATTCTTGTCTTTTTTTGTTAGTCAGGATAAATTATTAATATGATTATTGTTGTATCCAAATTTACCTCTTCCTGAGTCATTTAAATAATTTGAATTTCTCAATGCATCCTGTATTTTCTTTGGTTTTATGAATGTTTATTTTATTGTTTGGTTATTAATGTTGATAGTAGTCTGGAATTTATTGACTTCTATATCCCCAGTATTTCATCATTTTCTTAAATAAATTTTCGAAGGACAACAAATTATTAACTTCCTATTTTATTCATTAAAGCTCTTTTGAACTCTAACTAATGGAATGTTTAATTAATTATTTTACTTATTTACATCCCAAATGTTGCCCCTCTCCCAGTTTACCTTCCCAGAGTTCTTCACCCTATCCCCCTTGTCCTTCACCTCTGAGTGTGTGACCCATTTGCCCCCAACATTCCCCTTCCCTGGGGCATCAAGTCTCTACAATATTAGGTGCATCTTCTCCCACTGAAGTCGGACAAGGCCCTGCTACATATGTAGGCCAAAAGAATTTAGGAATGGGGGAATGAGGAAGAATGTTGTGGAATGCTTTGCTCTGGTATGATGTGACTGTTCTATCATGAAATTACAGCAGCATGACTACCTGCACAAGACCTGTGCTGCTGTCTCAAGCCAGTCAAATTTCCAGCGTGGATCAGGAAGAGGCTCTTGTGCTGAGGCAATTGGCATTTGGCAATTGTGGATACCAAAGGAGAGGGAGTCATTTTTCTATGGAAGCGTGGCCACTTATGGATTATAGTGCTCCAATGGATAGCACCACATCCATGCTTTTATACTCTGCTCAAATTGGACTTGGTGGGTTATAATGAAATAAAATAAATAAGATGTTGATGGAACATGCAATAATGTGAGTCTAGGAGGAAATGGAAGAGGGGAGTGGGATTTATGCCATCAAAATACTTTCTATACATACATAAAAGTTTTAGAGAACAAATAAAAATACCAAACCAAAAGAAAAGGTGAATTACGATTGAGAAGACAAAATGTACCTTGCTTGATATGTTTTAAAACACATAAACTTAAGGATAAACTAGTAAATCACATTGGATTGGTTTAAAAACAATGTTAAAGGAAGTTGCAGGTTACATCTACCCTAACAAAAGAGTAATATTCTCTTAGAAGTCAGTTTCTAAGCCACTGTCTACATTCGGACAAGAATTGCTGCTCAGTGTCAACCCCGCTTTGGTTTAAGATTGTGCAGAATGTGTCCCAGTTTTCCTTTGAGCAAGCATCTACTATATTTGTGTCCCATCTGTTCAGAATCGCCATCCATCACTTGGTTTTGCAGTTAGTAGAACATATACTTCACGCTGAACCCTAGCAGTGTCACAGCTTCCTCACCAGCTGAGCTGACTTGGGTGTAAAAGTGGAAAAATGTGGGTTTGCAACATCTTTCTAGTTTTCTAGTCTGTTTTACATGGTTTGCTGGAGAAGTTAATAATAATGTTAACTAGCTTTTATGTGATGCAACTTAACAAAACTGGAGAGGATGGTGATGGTAACAACAACAATACTAGTACTAGGATTTGAGACAGTGATTAAGGAATCCAATACAAATTATCAAGTTTTATATATATGTACATAATGCATTATATGTTGTTATATACATAATTTATAAACAAATATTTATAAGATTTTTATGTATTCATATACATAAATACATATGCACATATACATACACATATAAATATATTAAGAGACAGAATGACCAAGGAAACTTATAAAAGAAGGTGGTTAAATGGAGGCTTGCTTATAGTTTCAGAAGGTGAGTTCATGACCATCATGGTAGGGAACATGGTAGCAGGCTGGCAGGCATGGAACTAGTGAAGTAGCTAAGAATTTACATCTTATCTATAAGTTGAAAGCATATATATATATATATATATACATATATATATATACTTATAACATAATATATATAATTTTATAACTATGTATTTTTATAAAATATATTTATATAAAATAAATATTTGTATAAAGAAATAATTTATAAAAGAAATGTATTATTAAATATTATATATTATAATTAAAAACATAGGATTATAATATTATATAATTATATAAATACATAATATGTAAATTTTACATATACATGTAGAAGCCTCTAATATATTATATATAATATACATATTATATAACTGGAATTTTTATTTTATATATATTTTGCAACTGGAATTTTTCTCTTTGTCATCCAAACTTTTCATTTATTATGTTGCTAAAAGTTACAGAACATTGTATGTTTTCAAAACATCTGTGTATTTTGAGTTATAGAGCATTGTTTCATGCAGAAAACAGACATCACCATAGTCTCAACTCTTCTGTGGGATGTGAACATTCAGTTAGTGTCTGTATTGGAGTAATTTGTAGAACCATTAAGCGAGGAGTTACTTACAAGAGCATGGGATTGGCACAAAAGCAGCTGCTACACTGAAGAGGTCATTACAGTATGGGTACTTACTCATGAACTCTATGTCCCTGGAACTCCATGTATAATTTATCTGCAGTTAAGCTGGTGGGAAGTCTCTCCCCACCAAGTATCACTGTTTACATAACTTGAAGAATAGGCCTTGTGACCTTTTCAACTCTCTGAGCTTTGTGTGTTTTATTCTTTCTTAGCTTCCTGAGTCTTATTATCTCAGTTATGTACCTGTTGAGTTATGTACCTGTTGATGTGAAGAGACAATATGACTAAGGAAACTTATAAAGGAAATTATATATATGTATAATATATATATATATTATACATATATATATAAATATATACATATACATATTGCTAGGGGGGGAGCATTCTCATTAAAACCTCCACACATATGAACCCTCCTTCTTCCTCTAGAAGGAAATATTTCAATTCATAGGTAATAAGTGACCAACATCACTAATAAGTATCATCCTCTTTTGGAAAAAGGCGACATTAAAAATAGCTTCATCATTAAAATTTACATGTCCATAATCAGAGTATAATTTGTGTGCAAGCTTCAAAGCTATAGGAAAATTAGAGCCGAAGAAAAGAGTAGGGTTGGCTAGAAAATATCAAGCTCTGTGTCCCAGTCATTCATCAGAACTCATCTATATGAATGTGCAAGTCTTATTGCTAATGACCCAGGCTGATCCAACCTCATGGCTCCAAAGCTAATTAGCCAGACAGTCTCTTGGCTGAAGTGAAAATAAAAGGCTGGTCAGTACAGAAAGATGAATATCATGGCAAAATCATTAAGTTAAAGTAGCTGTCATTACTTGTCAATACCCTTTCTTGCCACAAGGTAATGGTGGAAAAATGGCTACAGTTTGATATATTTCTGGAAAAAAGTCATCCATTCATTCAGATTGCCCATGATTCATTTGTTTTGGAAAAGGTCAGAACAGCAAGAATATTTGAAAATTCACTTCAGCCAAACGTCAAATTTTCACATTAAATTTAAAATTGTATGTTTTCAAATATTTTAAACTATTTAATTCTAATTTAATTCTAGTTCACTGTTATGCATAATGCATTTTACATGTTAACTCACTATTTGAAAACAAAGCTTTCATAAAAGATTATTAACATATTTATGGTCATGGTTAGTATTTACATACTCTGTTTAATTAATTAGGCACATCAGAAATTATCTTCTAGAAAGTGTGTTTGAACCACAAATTTTGTTTAAGTACAATGTTTAACTTCTAGTGTGGGAAAGTGACATATAAGGTTCATGAGGACTTATTTCACAGCTTAAGAATGAACTACAAGTGCCAATGACTGGAAATAATTAGTCACCCTTTGAATAATGTTTTGATTTATATTTGGGGGCTTGTGTCCATATTAAAGTCTGTGCTGAAATTTTCCTTCAACATGTACAACTTGCTTGTTATACCCATTAATATTTTCTGGTCCGTTTGTTTAGATATTCAGTAACTACATTGTGCCAAGAAGGGACAGCAGTGGGATAATATTTTCATTCAGTCATTTCATAAATAATCCTGAAGTATCCATCATATGTCAAGCATAGTTCTATAATATTGAGAAATATCAGTTAAAATTATGACATTCTAGCCTTCAAAGTGTTTACATTCATTTAGTGGAACAAAGGAGACATAAATAAAAGATAAAAATAATAAATATTATACATTATTTTAGAAAGCAAAAATTGTGTCTTGAAAAAAAGCAGACAAGGTAGAATTTCTGAGTAAAATGGCAGACTAGAAGCTGTCTATGTGTAACCTAGTAAAGGACAAGGAATGGAAAAAAACAGACTTTATTTCAAAAAGAGAAAGAGAGCTAGACTATCTGAAATTCATCATGGCAAGTTATAAAAACAATTGGAAAGGCAGTTGCATGACAGACAATTCACATAGAAAGGAAGCCAAACTGAATTACATGAAATTCTCCTTTCAGAGATGCAAAAGACTACTACAAAAGGTAAACCAGATGGCCCTGGTATAAATAGATTGGTGTCCTATCCACAGGTCTCAAAGCCCTCAAAAACAATTGTGGGGTTTGGAGAGCCAGTAATTTTCAAAGTAGATGGGTCAGAAATGGAATAGAACATTCCTGTCACTCTCTATGATTCTGAAGACATAGTCATGTGCTATCCAGACAGTGAACTTACTTTTTCAAAAAGCTATTCTGGGAACCTGAGAAAGAGGAACAGCCACAAGGCAGAGGTCCTAAATTTATTCTTCCCTAGATGCAAGGTGAAAGGTAGCCCTGAAAGCCAATTATGGAGGCAGGTAGGGGGCAGATGCTGAAAAGATTAAAAATCCCATTGACAGCAGACTTCTTTAGCAATAAAGTACATAATGAAATGTAGACCCCATTGACTGACAATAACCATAAGCCCAACTCACTGAGTGTCTCAACCTCTGGAGCCTTCTATTTGCTGTTCATTGCTACAGAACCTGACAACTCAGAAGCTCTAGTTATATACTTGAGACCTATAGCTGCATCCCTCTAGCAGGTTAATACTTAGTTCTTAAAATGACAGACAGGTCTCCCACATGCACAGACCTCAGTGTGTGCTTTTTCTTTGTGTCCCCACTCCTTTTCTTTTTGTTACCACTTTAGCAATAGTTTACTTGATTGTATTTAAAAGCTGTTTTTAATCTTAAACCCATTCTTACAATCATCTAATTTTGTTAATATGTTTTTTATCATTAAGCAATTTTTTCCTTTTAATTCTTTCTTTATTTGAGATTTCTTTTATCCTCATATGGTACCTCTCTCTTTTCTCACTTTATTATATTCTTAATGATACTTGTTTCTGCTGTTATTTTAAAACAATCCAGGAGTTCATTTTTATCCTTCTCTTATAATTACCTAAGTTTTCTTGGAACCTTCCTATTATTGGGAATATTTTTCCTACTCTACCACTTTTCTCCTTTTTTTTTTCTTTTAATTTGTTTGGCTTTGCTTTCCTCCTTTATTTCCTCCATTTCTGTTCTTCATTTATCTCATTCATTTACAATTTTGTATTTATTCTAAACAATATTAATTTCAGAGGTCATTCTGTGTTGATTTTCACATTCCCTGGTTAATCATCAGCGGTGATAAATTACTGAGCTTTAATGATTTTAAGTGTAGTTTTCTATCTTGTACATTTTGATACTGTTTCCACAAAAGTTTGTTTTCTAAATAGTTAGTAGAGATGAGCATTGAACCCATATTAGTAACCCAATCACCAAGAACATCCCCAGTAATAATAGGAGAGTTATACAAACCAATAGATGGGCAAATTGCATCTCAAAAACATAAGAAATATAAAAGTCAAGGCATCATGGCTTCTATAAAAGATGATGACCCTTCAACTACTGAAATGAAATATATCCAAAATGGGTAAATTGGGACATATTTATTTAAAAATTTACTAATAAAAATGATCAATGAATTTTGAAAGGAGCAAACAAATATAGAAAATAGAATATCTGAGATAGAAGACAAGGTTGGCAATGTTCTATACTTAGAAACCATCAATGAAAATTATGAGCATAACCTCAGGATCCAAGAACCCTGAAATCAAAGGTCTAAACCTGAGAATCCACATAACAGAAGAAGGAGTTGGTATTAAAAACTGAAAAACATAGAGACTATATTCAATAAAATTACACCTAAAATTTTCCCACATCTAAAGAAATTAGTAGACATGCAAATGCAATAGGCATTTAGAACCCCACACAAATATAACCAAGAGAAGAATCTCTCTGTGACATATTGTAGGCAAAATATAAAAAATAAAAAACAAAGAAAAACTCTAAGAAAAATTTTAAAGGCATAATGTTAATATTAGAGCTCTCATCAGTAACTGTACAAGCCAAAAAAGCATAAAATGATATGTTTTAAGCAGTGAAAATAGTAACTCCCAACCAACTATAACCAACAAAATTATCTCTGAAAAGTCCTGAATAAGTAAAGCCATTTCAAGATAAACATGAACTGAAGCAGTTCTTAACAACCAAGCCAGCATTGTAGAAGACATAAAAAGGAATGCTGCGTACAGAAGAGAAAAAAGTCTCAATAATAAATACAAGTGAAAACTAAATTTCATGAGAGAAATAGAAGAACAAACATAGTTATGGCAGAATCCACCATGTTCAGCACAATTAACCAGCAAAACTCCACCATAAAAAGAAAGAAAAAAAGAAAGAAATTACAACAACCACCAACAACAAAATAAAAATAAAACCAAAAATAAACAAAAAATAACTAGCCAATAAAATCAAAGGAATTTGTAAACAACTCGTATAACAACCTTAAATATAAAATGCCCCTAACTCACCAATAAAAAGATGGTGAGAGCTGGACCCGAGCATAGAGCAGGTCACAGGTGGCAACTCTGTACCCAACCCCAGAAAACCGAGAGAAAGAGAGACTCTCAGGAACTTGAACTCAGACAGCATCCCAGGTAAAAATGAATCACCCATGATGTCTGCAGTTAGAAGTTCTAATCCAGATGCTGGCCTCCAAACTTATACTACTCAAACCTTGAAGGGCCACTGACAAGAACATCAAGCAGCTAGAGACTGACATCACTAATCTGAAGAATTCCCACATTTCGCTGTCTGAAGAGACCTCCTAAAATCGCAAAGATCCTTATTGGACTTGATTTACTCTATTACAATAGAAAAGGCTGTGTACAGCTCTTGACTGTGTACAGCCCTTAAAGAACAAGGTTGCCTTTACATAGACAAGACAAGGAGGGTTAAAGAGAGCATGAAATAGATAGTGAAGGCCCTAAGAAAAATCAGAGAGAGAAAGAGACAGATGAATGCTGGTACAAGAATTGGTTTTCAGCCTCTCCAAGGTTGTCAACCCTATTTCCTCCCATCTTTGGACCATTATTTGGGTTCTTTTTGCTTTTTTCTGCTGGTCCTTGGCCCTCAAATAGGCGGACTAACTCTGTGATACAACAGATAAATAATTTGGTAGCAAAACCTACTCAGATACATTATCATAAGTTAGCTATGGAGGACCACGAGACTCAAGATGAGGTTGTCACTTTATACAGGGTGTTCCCAAAACCCATCTCCACCCAACCTAAAAGGGGGGACTTCTGCCCCTAGACCAAGCAGAGAGGGGCTACCCAGAATCCCCTCTGACAGGTGATCTGAATTCTTGCTTAGGCTGTGAGGCTAAGCACTGCAAGGGAATATAAATAAAAGATAAAAATATCTGGGTTCCCTGAGGGACAAGCCTGACTGCATAGGGTTTGATGTCAAAAGTATCCCCTCTCCAGGAAAAAGACATTGGGATGGGTATGGCCCTCATGCTTCACTGGACAACAACAGGGGGACTGGAGCCATTACAAGGTCCCCTTCAAATACTGGAGGTCAGGCCTCTATCCCTGTCTTCGCAAGTTTAGAATTGCCACAGCCCTTCTATACTTAGAGAAGGGAGGAGATGTCAGGGGCAGCCCTGCTTACACACTGAAGGCCTAAAATCAGCCATAGGCCCAAAATTAGCAATACGCCTGTCATACATGTATACTAACACCAAGTCTTGGGTCTCAGTGGAAAAACATTGAAACAGATGGCTATAAGCTAATGTAAACAGGCAGCTTTTGTGGAAATTTATAAGCCTCAGTAGTCATAGACCTTGTAAATAGGTAGCCTTGGCAGACAATACCAACTTAGATAAGGACAATCGAGTCATAGGCAGAGTCATAGTGACTTGTCCCCTGAACCTTCACCCAGCCGATACCTGGTTCTGAAGATATCTGTATTCCCCCTGAACACCCACACTCCAGTGTCATTCCCTTCCCCACATCCTGCCTTTCTGTGTTTATAACCCCTGTGTGAATGAATTATGATTTGATAAAAAATAAATTATAAAAAAAAAAGAAACCAGGCTCAGAGAGCTTCTAGGTAGTTCAATTTACAGAAGTCCCTGGATGATACAGCCCTAAAGTGAACATAGCAGCTTTCTGTACATTCTCATATCACAGCTCTTATAATACCCCTTATAATAAATGTATACGTGTATATATCCCTAAATTCTGTGAGCTACAGTCAAACCAAGGAAGGGGTTGTGGTGACTCATAGTCAGTTAAACAGGAACACAGATAAGACAACCTGAAGGCTGGTGTGTATCCCTGACATATATAATGAGAGGAGCCATTTGGGGACTGAGTCTTTACCCTGAGACCTGATACTATCTCTAGGCAGAGAGTGTCAGAATTGAGTTAAGGTCTGAGCCCCTGCTGATGTCTACTGCAGAACTGATTACTGACTTAGTGTTTGGAGAAACATGTAGTGTAGAAAGTAATCTATGTTGTGAGCATATAGTTTGAGTCTCGATTTGTTGTTTCATACGAAGCACTGTTCCATCTAAGATCTGAAAAAAAAATGGTAATATCATTCTCATCATGGTTGATGCAATGGTCAGGGAATAGAAAGCAAGAATATCTGCCTGCATTTTCTATATCAAGTAAAATATTTATATTTTGTGATATTGTGTCTGATCTTTCTAAAAATTTCTTTGCCTGGTCACTGTAATGATATGTACATGGCTCATCTTGTTCTGTCTTTTTACCACTGGAATAAAATATACTGATAAAAACAAAACAAAACAACAAAAAAAGATGGTGAGAGGTTAAGTGGTATAAAAAGTGGATCCTGGAGCTGTCTCAGTAGCAATGGCCCAGCATGCTTAAAATTTGGATCTGATTCCCACTCAAAACCAAAACAAACCAAAATAAAACAAAAACCACAAAACAAAACCTAACAAAACTAGAGACAACTGCCTCTTGGCTCTGAGAAAGACTACTTTTTGTTAAAGGCAACCATAGACTCAGAGTCAAGGCTGGATTATCATTCAAACAAAAGCTGAAAACAATATAGTATAGCTTTCTGGTATTTGGTAAAGTAGATGCCAAGACAAAACTAGCCAGAAGACATAAATAAGACCATTACACATCACTAAATGGAACAATTAATGTTGGGTTTCCCAATTTCATAAAACACTAATAGGTATAAAAGTTATCATAGATCCTGATATAGTAACAGTGAATGTCTTTAATATGCAACTCCTGCTTTTAGGTAAGTTATCTAAATTGAAAATAAACAAAGAAACCTCAGACTTAAAATAGATTATCCATTAAACTAACTCATAGATATCTACAATTTCTATTCAACAGAAATGGGATATACATTCTTCTCAGCAACCCATGAAACCTTCTCTAAAATGGATTATATTCTGAGTTAAAATAAGTCTTAGCAAACATATAATCAAAATTATTTCTTACATAATAGCCGATTTTACTGAATAAAGCTAAAAAGCCAACTGTTAGTCAAACTCTGGAAGCTACCCTAGGACATGAAAACAAAATAATATACTCTTAACCAATAACTCACTGAAGAAATCATGAACAATAACAACAACAAAATAAATACCTAAAGTCAAATGAAAACTCATCTTACCAGACTTTTATGATATAGTTACATCAGTTCTAATAGAGAAGTCAGCACCCAGCTCACAGGAAGGCCTGGGTCCCTAAGACTGTTACTGATGCTGTGGTGTGCTTGCAGGCAGGACCCTAGCATAGCTGCCCTCTGAGAGGCTCAAAAAGTGCTGAAAAAGTCTGATGCAGATACTAGCACACAACTAAAAAAAAAAATAATAAAATTAAAAAATAAAAAAAACAGAAGCTGGGGACTCCTGTAGTGGAATTAGAGAAAAGCTAGAAGAAGCAGAGTTGGAGGGTGGCCCTATGGGAAGACCAGCAGTCTCAAGTGACCTGTACCCCCAAGATCTCTCAGACACTGAGCTACCAACAAAGCAGCCTATATGAGCGCCCCCTCCCCAACATAACACATATACAGCAAAGGACTGTCTGGTCTGGCCGCAGTGAGACAACTTAACCGAGACTTGAGGCCCCAGAAAGTGTGAAGGCCAGGTGGGATGGGGTGGAGGTATGAGATGTAGAGCAGTCGGGAGGCAGACCAGGAAAGGGACAAGTCTGCACTATAAAAAAAGAAATAAAGAATTTTTAAAAAGAAAAGAAAACAAAAATTAAAAAGACGCAGATATTCCCCCAAATAACTGGGCTGGTTAATTTTTAAAGATTTGTTTTATTTTTAAATTATGTATATGACTCTGAAACCATGGATATATATGCACATGAGTGCAGGCTCCAGCAGAGACAAATAGAGGGTGTTTGCAACTGCTGGAGTTGAAGTTATAGCTAATTGTGGGCCACCTGATGTGGGTAATATGCCCTCTTCAATGCAGTATGCACTGTCAACTTCTGAGCCAGGTCTCCAGTACCTGTAGTAAGTAACTGTTAAGCTTCCTATACCTATAATCACATGGGAACAAATTCTTGATGGAGAACTATCTAGAGAAGATTGGGCTTGTTTGTAGGACATTGTCTTGATTGTCAATCCATGTGGTAAGACTCAGCCCACTGTGTGTGACACTATTCCCTAGGCAGCAGTTCCTGAATAAACTTGAGAACAAACATACTGGCAGCATGGGTGTTTTCCTTTATCTCTGCTCTTGACTCTGTTGTTATATGTCAAGCTCCTTGAGTTCCTTCCTGAGCTTCTCTGAAATGTTGTACTGTGACCTGAATTTGTAAGCTAAAGTAAATTCTTTCAGCAAAGTAAAAAAAGATCACTTTTCAAGTTTTCATTCAATATTGTCCCACATGTAAATCTTACAACTTATAGCTCCTTCTTAAAGGTTAGTTGGTTCTCAGCCTTTTTCATTTGTTTGTTTTTCTTTCTTTTAATTATCATCTTATTGCAGAAATAATATGAAAAATACCACCCCAGTTTCATAATTTTCCATACTGAATTATATCAATATTATATATTTACATCAATTTCCAAAGAAATGTCATTCTCTGCAATAGGACTCTTCCAACAAGTGTGGGCAGCTAATCCATGTGTAAAACCCTCTAGATTACTGTGTCACCTTTTCTAAATTTTTTTTTTGCCACTTAACTCCAAGAGAGTCTAACATCATTTTCTAAATTTTATTTCCATGTGTTCTGAAAAAAATAGAATAAGTCTGCAGCCAGAATTATTTTACAGAGTTTATTATACTGGGTAGAAACAGAAGCTACATTCGTCTAATACCTGATGACTCACTGGGCTCCACTAATTGGGATTTCAAAATGTTAATTCAATTGCCATATATGGTAGCTGGTGGGATTTCCTATTAGATTTTTCATAAGTACTCATTGCCTTGCGATGGCTGTTTAAGACAACTATTCCAATTTGAATAAACAAGGAACATTTTCTTCCCCAGAGGAACCATGTTAACAGCCACATTTTCGAAATTTTTAAGCAAATCTGGGTTATACCTTTGTTTTAATTTTAGACTCCAAGAAGAACCTGAAGTAAGAATATAGTTCAAATAATTTTTCAGGTATATGCAACACTGAAGAAAAGTACATTAACAAAAGGAAGGAAGTACTAAAGATATGATATTGTTACACTCAGCACAGTATATAACCACAGGAAAATCTGGCATTAGAATAAAGTATGTGTGTCAGAATTATACCAACCAAGAAGAAAGGGAGCTGATGTGTATCTCCACCAACTTCCCAATTGTCTTAAATTTTTTCTTTCTTTTGGGATGGGGATGATTAATTCTTCTCTGCTTTTGACCCATGACTTTCCACAGTTGAGAGTAAAGGATTAATCCTTGGGTTTACCCCATGTGTAGAATTGACCAATGTCACTTGAACAACACATGTATCAAGTGTTTATGAAATTCATGCATTTAACATTCAGAAAACTATGGAAGGAGCTAGCATTCCTGGCAGCACCTTAGTTCAAACAATAAATCTTGAAGGATTGATGAATATTTAAGTTTCCTCGTACAGGCATTGGGATTTAACTGTAAAAGTCAAGTTGAGTCATGCAGTTCGAGCATTCATCTCTAACAAAAACATCGGAAAGTGTTATACCATCTACCACAGTGACAACTGGAATGAATTCCCAATGAGAATTCTGGTATTTGTGTAAAAACACATTCCTCTGAAAAAAATCCCAACCAAGAGGACACTTAATTTAGTATTTTGTGAAAACGCTAGGAAAATTTGAAAATATTTTAGCCTACACAGACTTTAGAACACACACACTTACACACACATGCACACACACACACACATGCATGCACTCACACATATATGACAACAATGATTATAGGGAAAGAGGCCATGAATTTGAGAAGTAGTGGTTGAGCACTAGAGGAATTGAAGTATGTGGGGGTGGAGGTATGCAAAATAGCGTGCTCATGATTGAAATTCTCAAAATGAAGAACATGTAATTCTCCACTCCTAAACTTAAACCAGGGTATCACTTATAAACCAAATAATGTTTGATATATTTCTGATAGCAGTACTCATCTATTAATTGAAAGGCTGACGAAAATGGTGTCCACAGTTATTTTCATTGCAAATGGAAATGTCCAGGAAGGCTTTGTCTTTACCCTACACAAATTTCCCTTGCATTGTGTGCTCCTGAGAACTTGCTTGAAACCTGTTTGAAGTCTATCACTTAGCTGTTTTAGAGTTTTGTTTGTCTGTTGGTATCCTTTCTCAGCTGACCCCCCTCTCTGGCCACATTCTCTCTGGAATACTATTAGTCATCATGAATTATGACTATCTTCATCTCCAGGTATTTTGAAGAGTTGTCTAAGAATGGGGCTCATACACAAAGTAAGCCATCTCATTTCACAATGTCAAGGTGCTTCCAGCGTAGGCTATTACCCAGCAGCCCGATATTCTTAGGTCATGTGATAGTAAAGGCAAAAACTAGTATTTCTAGTAACCATCGAGTATTCCATTTAGTTACCTATAAGTACCTGGTAAGAATGTAACATAAATATCATTCCTGAAATAAATTTCCCACTGTCTGTGAAAATAATAAAATGATTTTATAGGGCTGTTAGGTGAACTAGCGGATTCTTAAAATACCATAATGTCTTGTGTTAGTTATGGCATTATTTCTTCTGCCATGCCTGCCTTTTACTGTATAATGTAGATTTCATGAGCTAGGTGTTACAGCCCTTCTCTAGGGCAGTACCACAGCTAGTCTACAGCTATATTGTCCATCCAAAGATCTGATCATAAAAGATAAATAATAATGTATCTTTATAATTAACACTGGCATAAAGATTAGTATTAGTATTTTCTTTCTGTCATTCTATGGGCTGAGAATTTATACTTCGACGGCCAAGCTTCTAATAGATACAAGATCAAGTGGATGAAATAACAAATTTCTTAAGCATCCAACCTGAATTATGAGTGGCTCTTTACAAATATCTGACTTTATTTTTAAAAAAACATGTAATTTTTGAGGAAACTGAAACCAAACCATGCTGACTATCCTAGGACTAGAATTTATGTCCCTCAGAGTACTGTGATCAGGATTTCCTATTTGCATTTCTGCTACATAAGGAAGTAGCAGTCTATCATCAACTCTTTGATCTGACTTACTTTTCTTCTCCATGTCTTTTTGAAATCTTGCAGTTCAGTCGTCTATGAACCAAAATTTGGAATCACTGTTTTGTGGGATGGATTATGTTGAACTGAATTCGATCCTGCTCATTCTCTATGGTACGTCCCAACCAAAACAACAGCCTTGAAGCACTTGACTACTGAGGATAAGAGGCATGAAATTGTGCATTTTATGGGATTTGGTGAACTTGAACATCTAAAGAACTTTGTTCACTGATCCTTTTCAGAAAATTCTGAAAAAGTAAGGAAGTTTAAGTGCATTCCTTTGTATATTTTAATCCTTAGAATGGAAACACTATTATACCAAAGTTGACTGGCTCATAATAGCAAAGGACCTCCATCTCTATGAGAGTTTCACAAAGAATAGTTTCTTGGAGGCTGAAGAGTGTTCCAAGGTTCAATCTCACACACCCACAAAGTAGCTCTACTGGTCTAGTATGCAGTATGCATCCATGCCATACCTTTCGCAGAACAAGCCAAAAAGTTCTTGGCCCTGTTTCAAAACAAGAGTGTATTAGATTTTCCAAATTTCTTAGACATCAAATCAATAGATCTGGACAACTAAAGACATTTCATAAAATTTTATCTCAGTATTTGGTAATGTTTAGACATAGCCTACAGTCCCTAGATGAAGTCATTCCCTACTGTTAGGAACTTTTTCTTCTCCCCTGCCCACTCCAAATGGGCTCACAGTTCTTTATTTAGCACTGTAGAAAGGCTCATTTGCCAGCACTGCCTTCACTTTACTTGGCTTCAGTTACACAAACTAACCACACTCCATTGGATGGCAGCTGCTGTAGCAATGTGCCTGTCCTTTCCAAATTCATGAGTGGAGATTTTCCACCCGCTGTGTCAGGTACAGAAACCCAAAGAAGGATCAAAATCCTCTAGTGCAAAGAAGGGAGAATTCCAACATCATAGTCCTGCTTCTAAAGTTAAGTTGTATGGCCTACTCCCACATATGGAATAATAATAAAAGCTGCCAGGATTTTAATTGATTCATCACTCTGAGTCTAGCACTATGCTAAGTTCCTTGCACATATTATCTCAATTAATGCCTTATTTTGAAGGTAATCAATATAAAAATTGTCTATCAAGTAATTTATCAAACTCTTAGATAATCAAGTATATTCATATTTTATGCTTTGAGTCATAAATGGTTTTAATTCAGTTGATCTGTTGCTCTTCTCCTGTTTGTGGTCCCTGTGGACTGTCAGCTCCCAGCTGCTGGGCAATACCAGTTACATATTTGTGGCCCACTAATCTCTCTCCACCCTGCCAGCTTCCCTGCTCCTGACCACAGAGTGACAACATCAGTTCTACCATGCCATGGAAAACAGGACTCAACATTTCATGAGAGCCAGCCCATCGAAGAGTTTCTTAGGTTGTGAAAATCCTGTTAAACACTTCCATATTGCATTAACCTCAGATTCACCTGCTTCTCGTTGGGTCACAGGGGTCATTGACCATGAGAAAACTTTGAGTGCAACCGCAAATGAAAACTAGCATGGTTGCCTTTGGCACAGGAGACTGTGTAAACCTGCAGTGTGCTGGTACAGATCAGTGAGCATATAGGGCCTAGTAGAATCCTAGTTTTAGGCTACCCTAAAAGCCAAGGCATTTCAGGACCCTGAGTTAGTAGTGAACCTTTGGCTCTGCTTAGAGAGCAGGTGGAGTATCTTTTTAAGGTAGTTTGAGCTGTTGACAGCCAAATATAGAAGAAACAACTTTCAGGAGTGAGTGCTGACCATCAGGGGTTTCTGATGAGTTCAGCCTATATCTTACTACCATATTCAGCTAAGGCTTCTAGGGACTCTTATCAGATACCAGGTTGTACCCTGGGTTAAAAATTACTGCTTTGGTGGGATTGATGGAGCACCTTTTAAGTCTGATTCATCCAGCTGTTCTCTGGCAACAAACTGTCATCTCACTGAGCATAGGTATGTTGCTCTAAACTTTTTCTCTAGTGGGCTTCTTTCTTAACATGATCACTGGTCATTCTCTGGAACTCTGATCCAGCTTATCAGGAGATTTTTATTTTTATATTTTGTTAACATGCAAAATTTTACAGATTGACTTTGTTTCCTTTCTGTTTATTTGAGACAGTGTCGTATGTAGCATAGATGGATATATATCCAAGGATGATCTTTGAAATGTTCCTCCTGCCTCTGCTTCTAGAATGCTGGGATTACAGGTATGGTTCAAAATGAGTGTCTCATTTGATTTCCTCGTGAAGGTTAAGTTAGCCTGGAATACCTGGGATACATCTCTTTTGGTAATGATGTATCAACTTTTTCATATGCTTCTGGATTCAGTTTGCTAGTAGTTTTATACAATTGGTTATTCTTTCATTTGTCTTTGTTCATGAAGGATATTGGTCAAGAATTTTCTTATAATGCTTTTAGTGCTAGTATCCTAGAGGTTTATATACTAGTAGTATCTTTTTACCTTAAATATTTACAGAATTCTCCATAAAATCATTTGGGCTGGGAGTCATATGTGTTTGAAGTTTCCATGATATTTGGATGGATTCATTTATTTGCTACATATAATGCTTTTCAGATTTTTAAAAACTTCATCATAAATCAATTTTGATAAATTGTGATTTTTTATGTTTACATTCATTTGTTTAGTTTTTATTAAAATATAAGATAAAAATTTATTACATTGAAGTTAGAAAAGACAGCCCAAGAGAAGGAAATGAGAACCTAAGAGTGCACAAGAATCAGAATCCTACTCAATTATATTCTCAGGAATTCCACAAAAGCACTAAACCAGAAGCTATTACATATATGCAGAGGACCTGCTGCAGACCCCTGCAGTCCATGTGCATGTTACTTCAGGTTCTGTGAGTTCATATGAGCTTTGCTCATGTTGATTGAGAGGGCTTTGTTTTCTTGGTATTTATCACCTCACGATTCTTACATTTTTTCAACCCCTTCTTTGGCATAGTTCTTTGTACTCTGAGGAGATGTATTTGAAAGTGACATCCCACTTAGAGATGAGTGTTCCAAGGTCTCTCACTCTCTGTAATGTCCGGGTCTGGATCTCTATATTTGTTCCTGTCTCCTGCAAGAGGAAGCTTCTCTGATGATGGTTGAACAAGGCATTGATCTCTAAGTATAGTAGCAGAATGTTAGTAGCAATCATTTTATCATTACTCACAGTCTCTTCAGTTCTCTTCTCTCCTGTTTTCATCTCTTTCTTTTCTTTTAGAACAGTATTATTTCTTTTCACCCTATGTCTCTAGGCTATCAAATTTCAGATTCTTGGTCACCCAAGCAGTGTTGAGTATGGGTTCCATCTTAAGGATTGGGCCATAAGTCAGATCCGTTATTGGTTGATTATTTCTACAAAATGCTTGCCATTATTGCCCTAGTATATCTTGCAGATAGTGGCTGGCTTGGGTTTTGTGTTTTTCCTTTGATAGCATGCACACTACCTTCCTGTAACAAATATGCTGGAACATGGGGGCCAAGTCTCTATGTAGGCAAAGTAAGATATCTCCATATTCAGTGTGTTGGGAGGGTATTATTTTCAGCAATGCGGCTTTACTGTCAGTTTGTGAGAGTAACCTGTAGTCTTGGCAACAGACTGAGTTGTTTGAGAATTCCCATGGTTCCTTTTTGGCTAATAATTCAATAAGGTATAACTCAACCCTGATTCTGGAAGCTTCATTTGGTGACAAGAGATGACCAGTTGGGTCTCTGTCTCCCCCCATTAATTGGTGATTTCATTTAATTTCATTCACATGTGTATATATTTTAGGAAATTTCTACTGATTTGGTTTCTGTTACAACCCCTCAAATGGCACTTATTTAGCTGCCTCTCCCTATATTCCCTCTCACTAGCCATTCTCACTTTCCCATCCTTGCTTATTGTCCTATTCTAGACCCCCACATCCATCCATAGATATCTATTCTATTTCCCTTTCCTAATGAGATCTTTGTGTCTCCTCTAATCTCTCATTCTATATCTAACCTCTATGGTTCTATGGATGGTAGCTTGCTTATTATTGACTTAATAGCCAATATTCACATGTGAGAGAATACATACTTGTCTTTCTGGGTATAGGATATCACTCACATGGGGTTTTTTTCTAGTTTATTCTATTGCTTATTAATTTCAAGATGTCCTTTTTTAAAAACAGCTGTGTATTACTACATGTATAGATGTACCACAGTTTCTTAACCCATTCTTCGGTTGAGAGGAATCTAGGTTGTTTCCAATTTTGGTTATTATGAAGAGAGTAGCGACAATCATGGTTAAGCATGTGTCTCTGGTAGGATGAAGTATCTTTTGGGTATATGTCCAAGAGTAGCAACGTTGGATCTTGAGATAGATCAATTCCCGTCTTCCTGAGAAACAACCATACTGATTTTTGTAGTGGCTGTATGAGTTGATATTCCCACCAGCAATGGAAGAATGTTCCCCTTACTCCACAACAACACCAGAGTAAGCTTTTTTGTGTGTTATTAATCTTATCTATTCAGCCATTTGAGTTTATTCCACTGAGAACTCTGTTTAGATTTGTACCCCATTTCTAAGAGTTGTTAGTTTTTCTGATATCTAGTTTCTTGGGTTCTTTATATATTTTGAATACTAGTCCAAATTGGATGTTGACTTAGTAACAATTTTTTTCAATTCTGTAGGCTGCTACATTGTCCAAATGACAGTGTAAATGTCCATTCTGCCATGCAGATCTCCCTCAGTTTCATGAGGTCCATTTGTTCATTGTTGATTTAGAGTCCATGCTAACAGTGTTCAGGAAGTTCAGGAAGACTTGTTCCTGTACCAATGAGTTCAAGGCTATCTCATACTTTCTCTTCTATCAGGTCCAGTGTATGTGTTGAATTTGTCGTTCATTTGGAGTTGAGTTTGCAGGGTGATCAGATTTATTTTTTCTTTTAAAATAACATATAATGGTTTAAAAGTTAATTATAATCTAAATTTTTTCATTTAAATTTCTCCACCTGTTTACTTAATTTAAAATGCAAATTCTATTACAAAGATCTATTTTATTTATCTGTGTCCTTTTGTATCCATACATTCCACATATGGTTAGATTTCTCCTGGGGCCAGAATACTACATTTGATCTTCTGGAACTGGAGTTGCAAGCAGGTGTGTGATGCCCACTGTGAGTGCTGAGAACTGAATTCAGGTTTTCTGAAGGGCAACAATTACTCTTAACCAAAAAGGCATCTCTTCAGTCTTTGTAAAATTCATTTGCTTTTCAATGTTCATTTTTAATGGATAGTTTGTTTCTGTTTGTTTTGAGACAAGACCTTACTGTCTCTCCTCCAATCAATAATGCTCCCACTTGAGCTACCTGAGTTCTGGGATGATACAGCCTTGCCACCAATAAATATCTAAGTCTTAATGTGAGAGTGAACATGACTGAAAAAGAAGGATAACTTGTGGCATCTTCTAAATCACTAAATGCATCCACCGTCATAAATATTTTTGAATACAGATTTCCCACAAAAGTATAAACAGTGATTCTTCACTGTGTGGTATAAATAAGACTCTAGGTTCCTATAAATTTCAATAACTTTATTTAAGTTCTTTTGAGAAGTTGAAAAAGTGAGTGAGAAAGTCAATGGTAAGCCTCAAAACAAATTGCTACTATTTTTATTTGTTTTCAAAATAGAGAAGAATAGGGTACACGAAGACTTAATCAAAGCTAAATAGCTCTGCAGATTACATGATGCTCAGAATCCAAATCTAATCCAAAGCCCTCATGTATTTCCTATGCGATGTTTGGAACTGGACCAAGCTGAAATTCTCCATTTGATTCAATACTTTGCTGGAAGTAATCCTCTCTAAATAAAGGATGCTTCTGAATCAGTGCAGGCCAATGTGCTACAATAAATGCTGAACACAGCAGCAAGGTATCTATAATGTTTGATTCTTCATATCACAGCAAAAATATCCATGTTTTTGTTTGTTTTATTTTGTTTTGTTTGTTTTTGTTTTTTCGTTTTTGTTTCTAACATGGAACAAAGAAAGACTTTTGACAATAGACCAAATAATTTGTCTCAATTCAAGTTAACCGTTTATGCTCAATATTTTCCTGCATATAAGAAAAACTGATGTGAAGAAAGGAAGTAAGTGACATTGCTCATTTCTGCTGAAGAGTACACCATTTTAAAAACTATACTTATTGTTTGTGTACATGCATATGTGCATGCATGCACACACATGTCCTAAGAAGGTGTGTGCAGCTTAGATAATTTTGGGAGTCCCTTCTGTCCCTTCACTGTGGGCTCTGGGACCACACTTGGGTCACCAGGCCCCCTTCTCCCTGCTGAGCCATCTCCGAGCCACAAAAGCTCTGTGCTTTCACTTTGGCTAAAATTGTTGCTTTTGTCTGATTTGTGGCTATCCTTGTTGGGGTACCAATAGAAAATCATACAAGTATATATGATTTCCTCTGAGTGTGCTTTCCTCTGATTTCAGACAACTAAGTTTGAATCTTATTAAAGGTAAGAAATAACCCTTAGCATTGAAGTTACAAATCAGAATCTTATCAGCTTTGCCAAGTCTTTCCACTTATTACGAAGAACTGGAGAAAAGATAGTTTACTTCCTGGGAAAACTGGAAATATCATCAACCACATTTCATCTGTATTTCAGCTTAAATGAAAGAGAGAATGCTTTGGGGCTTAGTAAAACCTTTTAAATACTAAAATGCCAATGATGATCACCTTTCTTTAGTAATAATATGTTTGATCTGGTAATTTGGGAGTGTCATCCTTAAATTTATTTTCTCTTATTCAGATGAGCAACCTTTTGTTAAAAAAAAAAGAAAGAAAAGAGAAAATGATACATGAAGTTCAGGAACTTTGGGTGGAAAAGGTAAAATAAATAAATAAATAAATAAATAAATAAATAAATAAATATCTTATTGGCCATCTGAAGTGTGGTCTGAATTAGAGAGGAAGAAATCTGTAAATTCCCTGGTCAATGGCCCTGTGCTCTATGCTATAGTCACCAAAACAGGTATCAAGACTTCAGAAGAGAATTATATAGTTTGTATAAGGAGACAGGACCATGGTCCCATAAATCATCAAAATCCTATGTGCTCAAAAATGGCACACAACTAGGAGAACTCCAGACCTGAGATTCCTGTGTAAAGTGATTAGCATAACAGCAGAGATTGATAACCGAATGTGATCGACTATTACACTAGACTAAGTGGGATCACATAGCACTGGACAATCGGGCAAACTCATCAAACTGACCAAGAAGGTTAGGATTTATACCCAAATATTTTAAAATGTTTTTATTAAATTTGTTCTCTGACAATTTCATACATGGATGCAATGTGCTCTGATTACTGTCACCAGACCTGCTCTCATCCCCATTGTGATCTATAACCCCTCCTCTTCACTGTATTTCCCTTTCATACATTCATATCTTTCTTGTTGTTGTTGTTTTTAAAGTGGTGATTTTGTATAAATACACAAATTTCTTTTGCTTTGATAAGAAAACTGTCATGACATATAATATATATATAATATATTATATATTTTATGCATATATTATATGTATGATATATATGTACCATATATGATATAACTAAATAATACCTGATTATGTATATTTGAAAAGCTCCTTATTTTCCTGTTTACACTATGAGTGCATTTTTTGACAATGACTAACTCGTTAAAGTGTGCTCAGCTTTGGTTACTGAATCATTATGATGGGAATAATCATTGCCATGTAGCTAGAAAATTGCCAATAATAGTAGTAGAACTAGAAATCTGAGTGAGTGCTATTTATGCCTCAGTCCTTCCACTTTACTGAGGATGTATCTCGAAAATGGTAGACTCATTCTGAATACCACCAAGTACTATTAATTAGACAACAACTAACAGACGTAGTTACTTCAGGTGGAAAATACAAGTATTACAAATAACTCAAATTTATTTTTATGCATTTATACATGGATATATAAAGAAGGCACAGTGTTATTTGACAATACGTAGAAATAACTGTCGATACTACATGTCTGCAAAGAGTGTAGTAAAATACCTACAAGTAGCATACAGTCTGGGCGGGTTTACTCATGCTTTCAGGAATGTACATGTACATATATTCATGTGACAGTTGAGAAAAGAAGCCATGAGTTTGAAAGAGAGGAAGGAGATATTTTTTGGAAGGACTTGGAAGGAGGAAATGAAAAGAGTGAAATTATGCAATTATATTCTAAAAATAAAAAATAAAAGTAATTTCTAAAAGAGTATGGTAACAAAAATCTTAATTTAAAAGCTGCCCAGTAAAATCATCACCTAACTAACAAGGCGCCTGACTCATTTTTGACGTGTGAATAATATTCAAACATTGGAAATTTGTCTTTTAAATGATATTCCAATAGCCAAAATTTAGTGGAGAACTGGTTTGAAATAGAGCATGGAGCTTTAACCAAGCAATATTTTTTTTTTTTTGCTTTAAGTAAGGGAAACAAGAGCTTCAGGATCAGAAAATGTGGAGAGAGTGGAAAATATTTAATCAACAGTTATCCCTCTGCAGGAAAATCACTAGTGTCATAAAATGAGTCAGATGACTGCATTCGTCTCGGCACAAGGAGGAGATGTACTAGGTGTGCACTTTCAAGAGGGGAACGTATAAGGATTTGATGGAGTGGGTGGCAAGAGGAGTGGACTCTACAAATACTCATTCCGTGAATAATAACAAGGAGTGTTACTTTTATACATTATGTACACTAAGGGAAACTGAATTAAAGAATGACACACCTAAGGAACTTTAATTCTACTTACTGAAGTCCTTTCCATAGCCGTCTAGTTAGGATAAAAGGAATATTAAGTTTTTAAAAGTAAACAGGTGAAATTCAAATCCCTTAGAAGTGTCAATGGTTTCAGTTCTGTGACACTGATACACAATCTCCTATCCCAACAAGTATCTTGGAACCGGTTTTAACATAGCAATCAAGTATGTCAATCACTTTCTGCTCCACAAAAACACTAAGTGATGGACAGTACTCATATAGCAGGAGGTTCAAAGAGACAAGTGACTCACAGGGACAAAGTGAGGACCAATGTTACCATGCTGAGCCTCTCATCCAAAGCATGGAAACAAAGTTCCTCTTCTCCCTGCTCATTGAAGAGTCTGAGAACATTAACTTTTTTCAGAGGAAATCCAGAAAAGATACACTGTGAAAGGCCCTGCTGTGCAAAAACTGACACACAGGTCCAGAAAATGAGTTTCAAGGCAGAGGTAACTTTAGCTCTTTTTGTACTTGCTACTTTAAAGAGAAGACTTTTTAATAAAAATTATATGTTATTGAGAAAAAGATGAGCAGTGACAACATAGTGTTTACATATTACATAGTCCTCTAAATTCCAGCAACAGTAAACATGGCTATCCACACTCTATCATTACACTTGTACAAGTGCACACAAACACACAGGCACACACCCATCAGCTTGACTTCTCTCTGCAACAATTAATTTGAGAAGCAGGCATTGACTCTGTGAGTACAGGATGAAACTTGATATTTTATATAAATGTTGTAAGAAGCCTATTACAGATGAATCAAAGTTGTATTAGAAAATAAAATGAAATCATCAGAATTAATGGTGCAAAATGACCTGATTTCATCATTTGTATTAAGAAATGCCACCTGGGCTGAGTTATTTGAGATGCTACATTCCCTTATGTGGTAAACAAAATATAATTTGTTTAGTTAGTTGATTGATTGGTTGTTTGGTTGGTTGGTTGGTCGGTTGGTTGGTTGGTTTTTAGCTATCAAACCTTGGAAATCTTGATGTTCTTAAATGTATGCAAAGAGATGGAATATAACCACAACATGCATTATAAAATCTGTTCATGCATTTCTGTTTACAGTCTCCTGTCTCTCAACAATGAGATGATGAACAATAGAAGTTGTCATAGGGACACATTAGCATGATTTTATGCAGAAAATAGATAAAAGAGAGCTGTTCTTTAATTATAAAACTGTTGTCCCATGTAAAGCTCTAAAGGGAATCTTGGCTATTAAGATAAGGATGACCCAGTGAAAACACTATTCAAACTCTAAAAATTCATTATCTTCACAATTAAGTTGTATTTGAAATATTTTAGAGAACATGGCAAAATATTTGTGTCAATGACACTAATTATGTACATTTTGATAAATTCAATATGGTAAACTAGCTATCAAGTAAATTATGTTTATTGTGCTAGTAGTAATTGAACTATTTATTGCCTCTGATTATCTGATAATATATAAAATTTATTTTAAGGTGTCTCATTTGAACAATCTATGACCAGAACTTTTAATCGACGGACCCATTTAATATGAGCAAGATATGCAAGTAGTGCTGTACCTGGAAAGTCTATTTGCTTTATCACTTGAATACTATGTGATACTGTATCATGTATTTTCTATCTTCCCTTCATCGTCTTCTCATTAACACTGATGTAAGAAATCCATACACATTTAGTTGTTGCTTCTGTTTTCATTTTGCAAATGAAAATGTTTACTTATTTCTTATGCCTAGTCTAATAGCATGGTATATTTTTATAAGTACTTGGATATTTGATGCTACAGTGAACATTAATACTTACTTGTGTGATTCAAGAATATTCTCTTGAATCAGACATTACTTAGAATAGTTTCTCCAGAACTATGTGTTTCTCTGTCAGCCCCTGATGCAAATAGTACAGCTATGATCTCAGTAGGAAGGTTCTAAGCCTTTCTTCTCCTTTAGAGGCTGCCACTATTTTACCTTTAAATACGGATATCAGTGCACACACACAGACCACTGCTAGTGTCTCTAAGACCACTTCTAACTATGAATATACGTGCTTTAAAGTGCCTCCATTCTTTATTATTTGATATGACCATGTAATCTCTCTATGACTTGAGCTATTATTTTCTCCTTGCATATATAAATCTGAGTTTCTATACTATTAGTGTTAATATAGGAGTCTTTGAAATGAAGACTGTTGGTGATGATGGGATAGGCTCACTCCTCTCTACTTCTCTTCTCCTGGAAGCCTATTTGCATAGTCGGAATTTTGTAGTACCACATTTTCTCACTCAATATTTTAATACTATTTCCCCAGTTGAAACAAAGTTTGCCCCATTAGAATGTACACTGCCTGTGACTGTGATGTGTGTATAATGATTAATTCATATATATGTGTATACACATATACACATATACACACATACACACATATACACATATACACGCATACATACATACATACATACATACGCATACACGTATTCTCATGTCATATATACATATATATTACTTGCACAATGGCATTATTATTTTCACATGCAAATGACCGTTTCTGCCACAGAATGTGTTTATTGTCATTTGAGAAGGCAGTTTTGGATTCTGAGTCTTTCCCACTGTAATTCATTGGAAATGTGTGCCTAGTGAATAGGATAATGGGCAAGAGGGGTAACATAATGAGATATCTAAGTGTAATCTTTTCTCCAGGACTCCCGATTTTCCTGTTGTGGAGCTTTCTTTCATGAATATTTACATGCAGGTGTGTCCTGTCTCTTGCAATGTTTCCTCTTCTCTTATTCCCCACTACTACTTCTGTCTTTTCTCCCCCTCTTCTTTCTTTAACCAGACTGTATAAGGCTGTGTCTCTCAAACCCTCTCTCTGGATCTATCTACCTTTTAAAATGTATTTTGCAATCATATGCTTCTTATATTGTATACTGCTATATTTGACCTCACTCATGAAAAAAGAATGACTATAATCACCAGAATGTTGAACACCTTGAAAATCAGGTTTAAAGATTGTAAATGCTTGTAATGGGATCCTTTATTCCACTAATGTTGACTTTTGTTATTGCTCTGTCTTTTGTCCTTGCCTCCTAAGGTCCATAGAATTCCTCCAATTCACAAAGCCCTGCCTCCTGAGAAGATCCTTTCTTCTTGTGCACTCTCACACCTCAGATTCTTTGATGGTCTGTCACAACAGCTCTTCTAAGGACTGGTGTCACCCAGCCCAAAAGGAGCCCTATATTGTCAGTGTAGAGTCAGATTGCAGTTAGTGCTTCTCAAGGTCTTATTGTCTGTTCTTAGAGCACTTCACACAGTGATTAGAACTCATTGCAGTCTCCACCCACCCTCAGATACATCTTAGAAAAGCATAGGTATTTTCAATGATGACTCACAGCAGCTACTACTCCATAATTGTTGAGTAGAATTGAAACTCAAAGCAATATGTAGTGATCGATCCCAATGCCCTTTTTTAAACACTCCAAGCCAACAAAACACCAGTGTACGCTTGCCTATAAGACTGTCTCTGTTTTCTATATGACCTCAACAAAGAGAAAAGAGAGGGATACAAGGGAGAGTAGAAAAAGACCAGGTTATGTGATAACAATCACAGACTAGTTGTTGCACAATCCTAAACTGAAAACATCTTGACTACTGGGATCCATTTTTAAGTGGAAATCCTATAATTAAAAAGAACTATTCGTATAAAGGAAGTAGTAACTTTGGCCAATGGTTCACCTGCCGCTGAGAATCTTACACTAGGTGATTTCAAGACAGAAAGTCTTAAAGTAAATGAAAATGAAACAAAATCAAAATCAAAGGGCGATATTGCAGACAGGATTGTTGGATAGAATGTTTTCAGGGCCTAGATTTAACCGTATGGGATTCTTTTCCAATGATCATTTTAGTCAATCTCTGTGAATGAGGATTTTAGCTTAATACCAAACCACATTTCATCACAAAGCTAAAGTTCAAGTTTGATTTAGTTACTCCTTGACCACAGTTTTCTGTGCTGCATAACCTTTTCAATCCCAGCAGGCTGGAGCTACCAATATAAGGAATGAACTGTGGTGGCAGTCTATTCTCTTTCCCCACTGACCTGAACCACTTCCACTAAATCATTTCAGTAGGGGCATCACAGCTAATTTTGCACAATGAAGGGCTACAAAGGGCAACTTTATGAACTAAGAGTGATGCCTTTAAGTAATTTCATAGACAAGCACTCCACAAGCCACAAGTACTGACCTATAAGTTCAAATGACAACATAGGACATTGTTTACATCTTACCTTCCTTAGTGAGACTCATTTATCAAATTGCCAAATATTTACAGGTTTTCTCTTATGTCAAACTTCAGGAGGTTTCTGATATAACTAAATCTAAGTTTAGTTGTGAATTTGTATACCAAGTTGAGTAAGATTTGGCTTCTAAATGGCTGTTGAATAAAATTAAAATTCTAAGCATTAAGTGGCAATCTGTAGCAGTGTCTCTTGTAGGAACAGACAGTCAGAGAGGAGTGAGATTTGTCAGGTTGCAGTTCAGTGAGGACGAGAACAGTGACTTGTTTGGATCTGCTGGGTGAATGAAGTTGTAACCTTCAAGTTTACTAGGACAGGATTGTCACAGATGTACAAACTAAACTAGGACACTGGAAGCAAGAGAACAGTAGAGGAAATGACTGGAAACCCAGAGGAAAAAATAGGAGAAAGAAGTATCAGGTTTTTAATAACAGGTGGATAAAAGGGTAAGGATGATATGGTATGTAGATTTCTGGTTTGTAATACAACTAATAACTGGTAGGTTGTAACTGCATTCGCTTGAAGTAGATACTGAAACAGACATTTGGAAGTTGGATTTTAATTAGAGATGATATTCAATGAAAGGAAGGTTGTGGAATCAGAGTCATGCAGAAGAATATGAACTGCAAGGTTAGTCCAACAAAACTTTGGTCAACTTCACAAGTTCTGGAGTGCAGAGAGCCTGTAAGAGTTGCCCTTGTGAGGCAAGAGTGACCAGGCTATCCTGTTGTAATTCTACTCACTGGCTGATTATAATCCATCTTAGGTAAGTCATAATGTAACTTGAGATTGTTAACATTTTTGTCTAAGCTCTGCCCCACAGTTACCTGGCAACAGCCAGGTGAGCCTGACTCATTATAAAAGGGGCTGTTTTCCCCCTCCTCTCTCTCTTGTTCTCTTGTCTTTTTGCTCTCGCTCTTTCCTCTCGTCCCTTACCCCTCTGTTTCCATTCCCCTTCCTCCTCTCTCTCCATGTGCTTATGGACAGCCTCTACTCACCTCCTCCTCTACTGTTCTCTATTCTCTACTCTCTATTCTTTCCTCCTATTCCTCTATTCTCTCTATCTTTCTACCTTTCTGTCTCTACTACCCTCTCAACAACCCTCCCCTTTCCCCAAATGAACTCTATTCTATAGGATAATAGTCCCTCAGAAGGAAGAGATACCTCAGCATGGGCCTTTGAAGACACTCCCTTCTCCCACACCTGTCTGCACCATCCACCAAACATATTCCTTTTCTCCTTATCTTTTTATAAAACACAACAGAGATGCCTCTTGAAAGGTTAAACAGGAACCACAAAGGCTACTGTTGATCTTACCAGCAGCCCCAGTAAATCTTACCTTGCTGAGGATCTGCTGAGTCAAATAAGGACATGTTTTGAGAGAGTATGAGCTCTGTCTTGGCTGGTGATAGCTAAAGGTTGGATGTTAATTGTTCCCTAAATATCCCTGAGTTCAAGGAGTTGTTCTCGTGGTGGTCTTGTGGAGGTGGTGTAATTTTTAAGAAGGTAGAGATAATTTGATCACTGTAGATACATCTTTGAAGATGATTATAAAGCTCTAGGCCCTTCTTCTTCATCCCATTTTCTTTCTACCTTGTGAGGTAAGCTACTAGTTTTTCTCTGCTACTTGTTTCCTGTTGGAGTATGCTACCTCCACATCCCCAAAGCAACAAGGCTATCTAGCCATATACCAGAACCTGAAAATCAAGATAAATAACCTCCCCTCTTTCTTACCCTCTTTCATCAGTCTTACTGGGTAAACATAGCTGGACTAGAATATAGAGAGGGTTTGTCTTGTTGGAGTGTAAGATCCAAAACCAGGGGACGCGCTCCCACAGAAACTCATAGACAGGACTCACTGCAATCAACATGAGGTATGGTTTAATGAGACTAGTGCACTAGGACTCTCTAGCATGCAAGCAAGAGAGCCCCGAGAAAGAGCTGGGTACAGTATTTATGGGTACAATACAGGTCACGAGGGCAAACCACAAAATCTGACCTTTCCGGGTTTGATCCCTAGGTGACTCATATTATGACAAGGAGTGTCCTCCTTTTGCCCAGGTTTATTACATTAAGGGCTCAGCTTCCTGATTCCTGGAATGTATCTATGCTCTGGATTCTCCTCACAGGCAAGTGGGTTCCCTCCCCTGTGGTCTGAGGAATGTTAATCACCCTCTCCCTTCTGCCTCTGAATGTTAATCTAGCAAGTGTCCTCTGATTAAGGAATGGAATGTGTCCCTCCTGGGATGTGTCCTGGGACAGTGAGGTTCTTTTAATCTTAAATTCAAACCAAGACCCTTAAGTCTTACAGTCTTAGATGTGTGAACATTTTCTCTGTATGAATTGATTCTCTCACAAGGTATGGTAGTGCATACCAGTAATGCCAACACATGAGGATAAAACCAGGAGGCTAACTTCATCTACAGGGCAAGTCCAGGATGATCTTGTACTACATGAAACTTGCCTCAAAGTTAAAACAAAGCAAAAAATAAAAATATATAAACAAAATATAACTAGTTAAAAGAATAGAAACCTGGATAACATAGTTATATTATGATCGACGGATTGAAAATTAATCTATTTGCTAGCTCAGCCAGGAGATGCCAGAGTTCTAGAATAGAGTTTACCAAGAGACCTTCCTTGAAGATTACCAACATTCAAGTGCAAATGGAGGCCAAGAGACTAAAAGAATATTCACAAAGCATATGAAGAGAGAAGAGCCAAGCCAAGAACCAGCAGGAATAAGGCAGCCAGCTGTGGAAATATGCAAATCTCAAGTAAGGGTGACAATCCAGAGTGAATCATTTCGTGAGTATAAAAGTAACTTTTATTCTCCTGATATAATTGTTGTATCAGAAGCTCACTGACAAATAAGCTCACCCTTTCTATCTCTTTCTGAACTCTGGCTGTCTGGTTCAAGTCATGTGTTCTGGCTCAGATTCCTCTCCAAGTTGACTGATTCAATCTGGCTTCTCTCAGCCTCTGATTGAATTGCTCTGCTTGGAGTCATACACTCCAGCAATCTGTTTGGATCTTCTGGCTCCTTCTCATTCTCTGACTCATTCTGTCTTCACTTGTGTCTCACTTGTTCTCTCTTCAAGCTTAATCTGTAAAACTCTCTGGTAATATTGCCTTCTAATTCCATGAACTAAACTGCCACAAACTCCATTCCACTGCACTGCTTGTCAATGTACTGACTCAACCCAACTGACTGAATTCCCAACTGACAGACCAGCTCCATTGTCCTGAAGTCAATCAACTAACTAGCACTCAGAGATCTGCATGCCTCTGTCTCCTGAGTGCTAGATTAAAGGCTAGTACTGTCATCCTTAGACAAAGTTTTTCTTTACCTGAAACTTGCTCTATACCAGGCTGGCCTTGAACTCAGAGATCTGCTTTCCTTGGACTCCTGTAATTAAAGGCATGTCTGTATTCCAGCTAGATCAGACAAATCTAGAAGGTCTTTGGATATTATATTTTGTCAGAGCAGCCATGTTAGTGGATTAAAATTCCTCTACACATGAGAATCAAAGGAAGAAAGTTTTCTTGGAAATGAAACTGAATAGACGCTATCAATTGCCTTAGAAAACTTGAGCATAATAAAAACTAAAAAGTTCAGTACCTGGTAAAAATGTAGATAAAATACAGACACCTATCTGTGTCATTATCACTAGCTCTAGGTCTTGTCCTTATCTTTAGTTTTGAAGGAGAAATGGTCTTTTCCTTGCTAAACATTAAATTACATGTTGATTTATCTTCTTCTTCTATACTTTTTCTATATGATTTCCTTCATGCTGATTATTTTTACCAAGTATCCTTCTGTTCACAGATCTTTCCTACGTTAGAAAAGTGAAAGTAAGTTTTACCTACTGCTATAATCTAGATATCATCTGATCCCTCCTTTTTCTTTTATTGATCATCTTTCTTACATCAGAGGTATCGATGCTGTAGGTATGATGCATTTATAATTTTTATTTTCCCTCTAATCATCATTTTAGCTTCCAGTTTTCACAACTGAAATGTCCATTCTCTCAAAGGTCATTAATAATTAACTTTTTATAAAGCAGAAAAATCATCTAACTTTTATATTCAAGTTATTAGGTATAGGTCATAATTTCAGATTTAGCATTGACACCCAAATTATTTGATTTACCAGAAACTAGAAAAGTACTAAATAAGTGAACCACGATTCAGGTTGCTATCTGCCTAGCCCAGAACTTTCCTCCATCATCTGGTTTTGGTTTGTTTGTTTTTGTTTTTTGTTTTCACATTTGGGGTCATTTTCACTTCTTTTTTCATAGTCTTTATTCTGAAATTGATTTGATATACCAGCTTCCCCTTAACAACTTTGCTACTATACAACCAGCTCCTTTGAAACATAGATTTAACTTTGGAAACTTCCCTCTCTCATTTCTAATACGTCTAGAAGATCTAACTTTGCCCTCAGATCTAAAGACAATGTGATATTAAAGAAGCAAATACGGCAAGTTCAAGTGTGCATAAATATGTTTATGCTTCTTTTAGGATACCCCCTCCCCTTTTTGTTATCAGTCTGTTGCTTCTGGGAGAATTCCCATGCACCAAGCTTCAAAGATGAGACTACTGAAAATTATAACTAACATATGATTTCATAGAATCCATGTCTTTCTTTGTACCCTGATAATCTGGTGCTTGCTGGTGTTTCTCTAACTCAGACATTACACTTAGAATTTATGAGGCCTGTAGCCATCAGAGATGAGTCACCAGCTGGCCATCCTGCTCTTGCTGCAATGGCTATGAATCTTCTCATTTTATTTCAACTTCTTCTCATTCTATACCTGGTCCTAGTGACTACCAGACTGTTGGTACCCGGAATTTTAATTTATGGTGATTAAAGTCCACATCTCAAAATAATAGATTTTGCAATTCTCCAAGGATATTTTGTGTTATAGTTTGGGTTTTACTTACCATGTAATTTGAACCATTCCTGGATGCTTCAGAACATTTGCCAGCCAAAACTTCAGTATTCTGAAACTCAAACATAGCTCTAATATATTTGGCCAATACCTGAGTAGGCTACCCCCAAGTCTCAGAGGAGAAGCACATAGTTAATCAATTGAATTCATGTCTTTCTTCCCAACTTAAGTAGAAGAGACATGGACATTGATTTCAATTATCTTTTGGATGTCTCCATGTTTTAGCACCATGCTTCATGCTTGGTAGTTAGTAACTCTTTATAAAATGAAGCTGGCTAGACTTACAGATTCAGTTTTTAACTGTGCCAGACACTGTCCTTCTAAACTGTAATGATTCAACATTTCCCTTATGTGTAAATCAGTATACTGATTGGAATTGTATATAAAACAGTGTAACATTTAAGAGTCTCAAGTGAATACTGTAAAATAAATTTTATGACTATTACATAGTCATAAAACCTCAAACAAAAAAGGTTTTCATTTGTTATGAATTCTGAACCTAACTCCATTTTTATAATGATTTCTTTAGAAAAAAATTCTAGAGTGTGAAGGTACTTGATTTTTATTTAAATTGAAATTGTGAAAAATCTAAAATAGTAGACACCCATATGAGATTACATAAGATTTGATTTTCCAAAGAAAAAATCACGATTTCTCTTGTTCGTGTCTCTAATTTTACATTTTTAGATGGTAGAGTGTTCTGTAGTTTGTTATCTATACTTTGAAATAGAACATACATATATATAACCACAAAAATTCTAGCTGAATCCCACCCTTTGTACTGGATGTGGTGACTATAATCACAGAGGGCTATACATTTGTGTCTTCAGGACAATGCAATAATTCCAAGAGTGGATATAACTCAGCTCAAGAGAATCAGAAATTAGCAACCACAGGCAGAGCAGTTTGTTTATGAAATGGTAATCTCTACTAGTGTAAAAAACCTGGCATGCTGACACATGCTTTTAATTCCAACATTCAGGAGACAAAGAAAGGTGGATATTTGACACACTGTTCTACATTGCTAGTTCTAGGACAATCAGGGGTACAGCAAAAAACTCTGCCTCAAAAAACAAAACAAACAAACAAACAAACAAAAAACCAATGTTGCTACTAAAAGTTTTGGGTCAAAAATCCTAGTCTGAGAGTACCAACAGCCTAGGATCAGCCCTATACATCAATTAACAAACTGAGTAATGGTAAAAAACAGAGAAAAGAAATGCAACAAGTGTGGAATGTAACGATGTAATGGAAGGTGAACAAAGAAAGAGGTCTAGTGGCCACATATCCATCTTTGGGACACTGATGTGAACCTTAACTTTAAACAGAGGTGGAATAGAGTGAAAAAGATTAGGAAAAAGATGGAAAAAAGAATGGACAATGAATCAGTGTGAGACAAAGTATTGTCTATTAGCTCACCATCTCAGCTCCAGTTCCACGGGTAGTCAGAATAGATGTCATTGCTTTAAGGTCATTACCTTGTTTCTATAAAATAAAAACTCCACAGGAAGACCAATAGAGTCTAACCTGAACCCTTGGGAACTCCTCTAGTATGAACCACCAACCAAAGAGCGAGCCTGAGCTGGCTCTAGGCCCCCACACAAATGTAGCAAATGTGCAGCTTGCTTTACATGAGGATTCCCTAACAAGTGGAGTGGAGACTGTTCCTGAATCTGTTGTCTGCCTTCACTAGCCTCAGTGAAAGAGAATGTGCTTCATCCTGCAGTAACTGATGTACCAGTGGGGGAGGGATGGAGAAGGGGTGATACGGGGTTGGGTTCTCCCTTCTCAGAGGAGAAAGGGAGGGGAATGGGGAGAGAACCTGCGAGAGGGATGCATTTGGACAAGAAGGACAGCTGATATTTGGATGTGCAATGAATAAAAATAAATAAAAAAATGACTCCTGCTCATATGGATTGTCCTGTGAGGATTTTGTGTTCCTAGAATATAGGATAACTGCAAGTGTAGGACACAGGCTTTTCTCTTATGCTTTGAAAGAAAATGTTACAGGATAAGTATCACCAGCCTGTAGATAGATACCCATTAAGGGATTAATACACCTGTAAAGAGCTAAGTGGGAAACACACCACAGGGGGAAAGATACCCATTTTCCTTCTGCTTCCAGCTGCTGTGAGGGGCCATGTGACTGGATGCTCCTTAGCAAGAGCAGTTTCTAAGCACCTGTGTAAAATGGCTTTTTGGAAAATACCATTGTCATGTGAGGAGGCTGTCAGGTAACTAGTTACTGTCTCCCCTTCAATTATAAGCTAAAGCTGAAGCACAACAGAACAGTGAAAGTGGAGATCAAAGGAGGGCTCCTGGAGAACTAGGGAAACAGACTTCCAATGAAACAAATGCGCTCACCCACTCAGTCTGGGGAGGAAAGGCAATTCAATGCCTCCTCCAGCAACTTTCCACATGGTCTACCAGAGCAGATTCTCTACAGACAGGCAGACAACTGGGAGTGGGAGGAATTACACTTGCCAGGTTTTACTGGAAAACTTGCCAATCTTTCAGTGACTCCTCATCTCCAGGGAAGAGAGAGCAAAGAGAAAGAAAAGGGAAATTTCCATTGAAAAGAAACAAAGGGTAGGATCCAAGTGCATTTCTCCACCCCTATCAGAGCTCCTGGCTGACCAGGAACCAGCCTACCCCTAATCAGACCTGTCTGCTCTACAAAGTAGTGTCTGAGGACCAGTGAGGCGTAAGAACAGATGTCCATGCAGGTGAGTTTTCAGGACAGTGCTTCGATTTCATTGCCCAACAACAGTCTTGTCTCTATAATGCCACCTGCTTTAAAAGAATGTGCTCCATCATTGATCCCCATTGATCATCATTGAGAAGAAAAACTCATTTTGTTGAGTGATGTGACTGTGAGTTATATTTTTCCATTAATTAATTCATTTATTCACTTTACCTCCCAATATCAGCCCGCCCCCTCTCCTCCAAGTTCCTCCCTCCATTTTTCCCTCCACTTCTCCCCTAAGAAGGAGGAGTCCTTCTGGGTATCACATCCCCCTGGTACCAACAGAATCAACTAACCTGAACCTATGGGGACTCCAAAAGACTGAACTACCAACCAAAGTACCTCCACCCATATGTAGCAGGTTTGCAGCTTGATCTTCATATGGGTCCTCAAACAACTAGAAGGGAAGCTGTCTTTGAATTTGTTGCCAACCTATAGATCCCATTCCCTAACTGTGCCACCTTGTCTGACACCAGTGGGAGAGGATGTGCTTGGTCCTGCAGTGACTGAAAATATCATTTTTAAAAAGTTATATTCTCGTGGAAGAAGGCAGACAATGAGCAAATGAAATGCTTATACAGAACTTTAGGTGGTAGGAAGCACTAACAAGGAAGCTAAAATAGAAAAAAGAAAGACATAGAACGATATCAAGAAATTTTGAATAGAGAGATAAGGTAGATTCAAAGAGAACAAAAAGTTTGAGCCAGAAATAAGGAAAAAACAAGCCAGACAAATGTGACTAATACTCTTCTGAGTTTGGTAAGGTGATAGATGAGAGGCAATACAGGTTGAGAGGTTAAAGGGGAAATGGCAATTTAAAAATCATAGGTCTGACAGGCAAGTGCAATAATGTTGGCTTTTATGAGAAGACAATGCAAACGTGTAGCAGAGAATATAGTCTTTATATTTTAAGCAGAGTGATTCTAGATACTGTCTTAGATTGTAGAATCACACTGGAAGAGAAGGCATAACTCTTGAGTACTAAAATAATCCCAGCCAGCCAGAAATATTATTGACTTGACTACCAAGGATGACAACAAAATTGGAACCTAAAGCAGATGAAGTTGATGCTCAGTGCTATATTATACGGAAAATTTTTAGATGTCTTTGAGAGTGACAGGGCCTTTCTTGGTGCTTGAGTAGCCTTAAACTCAGGAGTCAGGATTCCGGACATATCACATAAACCCTCTAGAGTCAGTGACCTCCAGAATATTTATCTCAGGAGTTCCAAGAATAAAATTTATGAACTTATGGCAGAAGAAGCTAGGGTAAGCCATGGAAAAGATGATTAGCTGGTCTATCCATGAGGACTAAAGTATCTGATTTAGCCTTATCTTGGTCTAGCCTTGAGGTTCAAAGTATCTGGATTGGTCACAACATTATATAGCTTCTAGAGAAGGATAAGAGAGCAAGGAACCAGAAACCAGAATTTTCTTGAGTCATTCCTGGCCTACAGTACAGATATTTTCAGAACAGCTGCTTTGGAGTTCATGCATTCCTGAACAGTTTTTATCTCATGTTCCCAACAATAGGCTAGAAAATCCTGGTCAAGAAATAGATACCTGTGTGTGTAGATGGATTCATTTGTTTGTTTGGAAAGTTATTTTTAATCCAGGTTTATAAAGTGCATTGAGCACATCCCTCTTCATATCCGATGATCCCTCCCCTCCACTCTCACTGAGCTCCTTTATACATGATATAATCCATTTATAACATCTAGAGCCCTCAAGTGAGAGAAAACTTGCAGTATACATCTTTCTGAGATGGACTTAATTCATTAAGTATTATGTTTGCAGTTGAGTGTTATGAAACCAAGTATAAATGGAAGAATCTGAGGGAAAATTCATCCATAAGCATCCAGCTTATACACACTGACTGACTGTACATATACAGAAAAGAAAGGTGGATACTGCCATGTGTAGTTTTGTGCTCTAGGATAGGGAGATGTTTGCATCTGGTGACCTCTATATTTTCCTGTCAATCTTGAAGTTATTGCCCAAGAGAAAAGTTTATAAAGCTGTTAGCCATTATTAAATGGAAAGGTTATCATCACTACTGAGATCCCAGTCTTGAAGATTCTAAATTCTAAGTAACCCTAGTTTGAGGATACAAACAAAATCTTGCTTTTACCATGTTTAATACCTTATATTCTAAGAATATTCCAAATTTCAAGCTTATAAATTACTGCAGTGGTGTGGAAAATAGAAAAGGTAGGAGAAATGAATGTTTCCAGTGAGAGTATCAGAGAATTGATAACTATAGAATCCAAACTGATCCAAAAGTTATGTAACAGAGTTAGCTAACATTAATATTTTATAAAAAATTAGAGTGCTGTATTAGTATAAAAAATGAACTATATATTATATATCAGAAAGTATGATTTATAGCAATAAGATCCTTATTTGCACTAACCAAAGTAAGCTCATATACTATATAGATCACACAATAAGACATTTAATAAGAACAAATGTCCTAGCTAAATGATTATGTTCCATAGTTGTGACATTTAGTTTACCACTTTGACAAACTATCTTTATTTTGTGCATTCCACACTGGTTTTATTTGGTTCAAGCCAAAATCCCATGTGATTTTGTCTGTTGTTCTCTGGAATTTTTCAGTAGACATAGGCAGGATAAAATAATTGAGGTTGGTCAAGTCTCTTAACAAAGGATTGAATGTCCTCTTACAACATTCCAAAGAGATGATTTAGCTAAGCAGAGGAAAGCACAAAAGAAGTTGTGGCCTTGACCCATGGAGAGTCACTGTAGACAAATTTCCCTTATGTTGACTTGTTTCAAAGGAATAATCATTAAGGGGATATTATTCTAATAGTCTGCAAAACAGTAAAAAAGGATTTAAGGAATTAAAGCTAGAACAAATGAATGTCTATCCTATAAAATGTCTGAAATACCAAGGTGCCAATAAATAAGTAATTCTTAAGCTACATCCACAGAAATGACAATCTAGCAGTAGCAAAAGCCAGATCTGACTAGTTTAGGAGAAAACAGGAGTGCACTAAAGGGTACCATCGAATACCTTACATGCTGACCCCACTGGTTTGGAGAATTGTCAACATGCTTTGAATCCGTCTCCTTCAAGGTTCTAGAGCTCATCGTTCACAATTCCAAACTGTTGACATAATTAAACAGAACATTCACCTTATATTAGATGCCTATCTTGGGGCAATGGACAGGATGGTGGTATAGTAACAATATATATATATCTTTAAGAGATCATCTCTGTAATGGGAACAGTTTCTGGATGAGAGGAACTCCTAGATCAAACAGAGATAAGACATTCTAGAACATGAGATTTCCAAGGTGAGAAATGAGAAAGAGAAGATAAGAAAGTTAAAGAACACACTGTGGTAGCTTAAATGAGTGTGGTCCCCACAGGCACATATGTGTGAATGCTTGGTCCCAGTTAGTGGACCTTTTTGGAAAGGATTAGGAGCTGTGACACCTTTAGCGGAGGTATGTCACTATGGGTATGCTTTGAGGTTTTAAAGGCCCATGCCAGGTCCAGCCTTACTCTCTCTGCCTGCTGCCTGCAGATCAGGAAGTAAGCTCTCAGTACCATTCCTGTCTGTCTGTCTTCTGCCTACCACCACTCCATGATAACCATGGATTTAGCTTCTGAAACTATAAGTAAGCGACCCCAAATAAATGTCTTATAAGTTGCCTTGGTCACAGTGTCTCCTCACAGCAACAAAACACTAAGACACGTACATATTAGAAGCAACATAAGTAACCAAGCAAGGAAAGAGTTACAAAACTGAAGGAGAAAGGGTATATGAGAATTATCTAATCCAAGAAAATTCCAGAAGTGCTAACAGCCTAACATACTGACCACAAGTGTCAATGTCAGTACAGCCTGAGTAGGGAGAGCATGGGGAAGCAATAAGAAGCAAGAAAGCTATGTACTGAAAAAATCTCCACAAATTATGCTGGGATTTTGAAAGTGACTCTTACAACAATTAATAGCTATAAAATAGTTGTTGCTAGAGTTAGATGTGACCCTCTAAAATCTTTATTTGTTTTATTTATGTGTATGTGTGAATTCCTGCTAATCTGTACTATATGCATGGAGTGCCCTAAAAATACACAAAAAGACATTAGAATCCCTGGAATTGAAGGTATAGAATTTTGTGAACTGAGAATTGAACACAGGTCCTCTACAAGAGCAGTAAAATGCTCTTCACAGTGAAATGTCTCACTAGGGTTGGCTGTCTCACTGGACCCCTGGATTTGACATTTTATGTTTTATGTGTATCAGTGTTTTGTATATATGTATGTCTGTATAGCACATCTAGTGCCAAAACATTTCACTGATTTCTAGATATGAAGTTTCAGATGGTTATGAGATACCATGTAGGTGCTGGGAATTGAACCTGGGTCATCTGGACAAGCAGCCAGTGCTGTTAAGTGTTGAGCCTTCTCTCCAGCTCCTGGATTTGGCCTTTTAAAAACTGCCTTGATGCAAGTAGTTTAAACACAACCACCAGCAAGATACCTGGAAAAGTAAGGTAAAAAGACATTAAGTCAGAGACTTCACAGTTGGAGACCTGGAGCAATTGACTACTTATGTTAAGCAAAATAGGATTTACTCCTAAAATTTCAACATAGGCCTGTGTAAAACAGTGATTACAGTATCTACACTGCAGCTCTACTGCAAATTTTTATATAGCCATCTACTTTCCTCCCATCTCTTTGTTACTTAGTTTACAGGAGTGAGTCCTTTTAGAATGTCATGGAAACATAAAAATTTTGTAAACGTTTCAGCCTCAAGACAGCCCTCTAAGCTAAGTATTCTCATTTGCATTTTATTTTGAAAATATGGATTCTGAAATGTGGTGACCTGAGTTACATGCTCAAGATATGCATGTAGGTATAGAATTGTGTGCTCATTAGAGTCAGAAACAAACTCAGATTTCTGTGATGGGGTTTCTGTCATTGCTGTACAGGTAGCAGTAGTCAGTGTGCATTAAAAAAATGTATAGATCAAACTTTCATTTAAAATTTCAGATGTAGGCCGGGCGGTGGTGGTGCATACCTTTAATTCCAGCACTTGGGAGGCAGGTGGATTTCTGAGTTCGAGAGTTCGAGGCTAGCCTGGTATACAGAGTGAGTTCCAGGAAAGCCAGAGCTACACAGAGAAACCTTGTCTCGAAAAAAACAAAAACAAAAAAAAATTTCAGATGTAAATAGTTTACATAGGAGTCCACAAGAATTCTTAAACTTCTCTGTTTTTCTTTTCCTACATTAGTGTGTATGTGTACTTGTGTTTCTGTGTGTGTGTGTGGGTGTGGGTGTGTGTGTGTGGTGTAGATGTGTAATAGCATGTGTGTAAGGTCCCAAGGATAACTTGAAGGAGCTGATTCTCTCCCTGTGGGTAGCAGGGCTCTGTCTCAGGACATCAAGCTTAGTGTGAGGCATCTCTAACTGAGCTGAACCATGTCACTGTCACCAAAATTTATTTTTAAGTAACTGAATGTAGATTCTTTTTTATTTTAGTTTTTGATTTTGTACTTAAGGAGAGATGTGACAGGTAGCTGTTCATGTATAAGAAATCATCTCAATATGTAAAAACAAAAACCTCAAAATCACCCCCAATAATAAAAAAACTGCTTATTATTGTCATACATGTTTTCTGTGGACAGCCTGATTGGTTCTGCTGGTCTGTGCCAACATAGTTAATCTACACTGGCTTCTGACATGTGGCTGTGGTCACTTGGCCAGTTTTCTGGCAACTTGATGATCTTACATAGTATATTAGTTTCATATTGCTCCTGTAATTTATTACCACAAACTTAGTGGCTTAAAACCACACAAATTTATTACCTTACAGTCCTAGAAGTCATAAGACTAATGGAAACCAAAGAAGTCACAGAGAGGGTTGCCGATTCTAACTGGTAACTCTGATTCTGACTCTCCTATCTCCTTGTGATGATAGTAAATGGAGTAAGAGAATCCAAGATGATCTCAACTCAAAATCTTTAATTTAAAACATGTTTGGAGTAAGATATCTGCTGGTTCTGAGATTAAGATCTGGGGATCTTCGGGGAATGGGAAGTTCAGTTTACCTTCCATGGGTACTTTTCAAAAATGTGTTAAGGGCTGGAGAGATGGCTCAGTGGTTAAGAGCACTAAAACTCACGTGATAGTAGATGATGGAAAGGATGCTGAGAAAGAGAGCACTCCTCTGTTGTTGGTGGGACTGCAAGCTGGTGCAACCACTCTGGAAATCAGTCTGGCGGTTCCTCAGAAAATTGGATATAGCATTACCTGAGGACCTAGCTATACCACTCCTAGGCATATACCCAGAAGATGCTCCAACATATAACAAGGACATATGCTCCACTATGTTCATACCAGCCTTATTTAGAATAGCCAGAATCTGGAAAGAACCCAGATGTCCTTCAACAGATGAATGGATACAAAAAAAGGGGTACATGTACACAATGGAGTATTACTCAGCTATTAAAAACAATGAATTTGTGAAATTCCTAGGTAAATGGATGGAACTAGAAAATATCATTCTGAGTGAGGTAACCCAATCACAAAAGAACACACCTGGTATTCTCTCACTGATAATGGGATATTAGCCCAGAAGCTTGAAATACCCAAGATTCAACTCACAGACCACATGAAACTCATGAAGAAGGGTGACAAAGTGTGGATGTTTCAGTCCTTCTTAGAAGGAGTAACAAAATACTCAAGGGAGCAAATATGGAGACAAAGTGTGGGACAGAAACTGAAGGAGGGGTCATCTGGAGACCATTCCACCTGGGTATCCATCCCATGTGCAGTCAACAAAGGCAGACGTTGATGTGAATGTCAGGAAGTGCATTCTGACAGGAGCCTCATATAGCTGTCTCCTTAGAACTCTGTCAGAGCCTGACATATTCAGAGGCAGATGCTCACAGCTAACCATTGAACTGATCAAGGGGTTCCCACTGGAGGAGTTAGAGAGAAGATTGAAGGAGCTGAAAGGGTTTGTGGCCCCATGAGGAGAGCAACAGTACCAACCAACCAGAGCTTCCAGGGTCTAAACAACCAGTCTGGGAGCACATAGGGAGGGAGCCATGACTCCAGCTGTATATGTAGGGGAAAGGGCCTTGTCGGCAGAGGTGGGAAAGGAGATCCTTGGTCTCATGAAGGCTGGATGCCCAGTGTGGGGGAATTAGAGGATGTGGAGGTAGGAGGGGGAGGGTAGGTGGGGCACATCCTTGTAGAAGCAGGAGAGGGGGAAGGGATGGGAGTTCCTGGGTGGGAGGGGAAATAGTGTAAGAGGATAATATCTGAAATATAAATTAAATATCCAATAAATTTTTTTTTAAAAAATGTGTTATAAAGAAAATGGACCTTAGTTGTCTTGTTTTCTGTGATGTAACAATAAATTCTCTCTGTAGAAATATACTAAATATATTGGCAAATATTCTATAAGCTTCTAAATTATTGTTTTCTTACTTAATGAATCACCAATGTTATACCTATTTGTATTTCTACACTGGAACCCACAGTTCATTGCTAAGACAAAAAGGGAACAAAAGAAAGTAGTCATCCTAAATACAAGTCACAGAAAAATTTTCCTTCAAACAAAATATTGTAATTTAGGAGCCTTGATATGACAAAATGGTTGTGTGAAATTTAAGGTATCTACAGACTTCTGCCAAAGATTCTAACAGCAGATCTCTAAGGCAGTGTTCAGTTGGGTGGTCAAAATTAAGAACCCAAGGCCGACTTGCCTGTAATTTTTTCAAACTAAAACCAAAATAAAAGCTGAGATATTTTGGGAAGTTTCCAGGAAGGCCTTTTGGGGCTGACTGATTGCTTCTAATACATAAAGCGAAGGCAAAGATTTCTAAAATTAGGTGACTCAATACTGAAGACTGAAACAGAGATACAGCACAAATAAGCAGACCACTCCAAATTGCTAGAGGAATTAAAAAAAAATCAAAAGAGAGATGGTGAGTTACAAGAACCAGAGCTTGTTTGGAGAAAGAATGCTCTGTGTTCTGTAACCAAGAAAGTCAGCTCTAAGCCCAGTTTAAATGAAATGTACATACGTTTAATATGATGAAATAAGCAAGGAGAACCCCGCCCCTGCGTTTTGTCAAGGAATATTCCGCGGTTCACACATTGAGTGGAGGAAGGAGGTGTGCTGTGATTTCCCCTAGGTCAGATAAAGCTATTTTTATAACATGACTCATGAAGGATAAAAATGAATAGACAGCACCAAATCCCAAGAGCAACAAGGCTAGCCAATGCCTAAATATCCTGAGAGTAATTCAATTTTAGTGTTAAAGCTGTCAGTCATAGTGTACAAATTCTTAGTTAGTCAGTCCTGAGATCACAATTTAACAAAGTCTCAGCTTGTAGGGGGTTCATTAAAAACTGTAAGCCTCCTAGGAGAGTGTGCCCTAAAGGACACATTCTTGCCTATTTGAAACTCAGTCTTGTGATATTCACCCACACAAACTGACTAATGCTCATGTGGTCACTAATGTTGAGTTTTGGCACTTTAGGACCCAGGAATAATTTATTACATCTTCAGAACAACCTCAAGATGTAGAAATTAATATTATGCTCATCTTTCAAATGCAAAACTAGGTATAAAAGTTTAATCATCTGACCAGGATTTTATCATAATGGTATCTAAATAGGTAGTTTCTGAACCTGTTACAACAACCAGAGCATTACATTGTCTCTTTACTAGGACATTGTGCCACTGATGCTCAAAAGAGCATTTAGCGTGCATATACCTAGCTGATATGCCAATGTCCTCATAATTAAACGAGGGCCTAGAACACACTGCACAAGTATCCTACCACTGAGCCACATGCTTAGTCTAACAAATACAATCTGTATATAAAGTTTGAAACTTTTATTCTTTTACATTTATTTGTTCATTTAGTGTGTGTGTGTGTGTGTGTGTGTGTGTGTGTGTGTATACATTCTCAAGCCACAGTGTGGGTGTGGTCAGAGGATTAATAGAAGTTAGTTTTCTCTACCACAAAGGTTTCGGGGATTGAAAAGCTGTGAGGCTTAGCAGGCAAGAGCCTTTGTCTACTAAGTTATCTTACCAGATCTTGAAATTTTCATTAGACTTATTTCTCAAAACTCAGAGAAAATGCATATGAATTGGTAGTTTGCCATTTTGAAATTTCTTTTTTTTTTTTAAATTTTATTTTTTTATTGGATATTTTATTTACATTTCATATGTTATCCCCTTACCCCATCCCCCACCCACCCGGGAACCCCCCATCCCCTTACCCCTCCTCCTTCTTCTCCATGGATGTAACCCCCACCTATCCCCCCCACTCCCACTTCCCCACCCTCAAAATTCCCACCCCCTGGGGCGTCCAGCCTTCATGAGGTCAAAAATCTCATCTTCCACCTGTGCCCAGCAGGGCCCTCTACTCTTACATATTCAGCTGAAGCCCTGGATCCCTCCATAAGTGCTCCCAGGCTGGTGGTTAGGACCCTGGGAGCTGTGGTTGGTTGGTATTGTTGCTCTCCTCATGGTGCCACAAACCCTTTCAGCTCCTTCAGTCCTCACTCTAACTCCTCCATTGAGAACCTCATGATCAGTTCAATGGCTAGTTGTGAGCATCTGCCTCTGAATATGTCAGACTCTTGAAGGCCTCTGAGGAGACATCCATATCAGGCCCTTATCAGCATGCACTTCCTGACTTCCACATCAGCATCTACCTTTGGTGACTGCATATGGGATGGATACTCAGGTGGAAAGGTCTTCAAATGGCCCCTCCTTCAGTTTCTGTCCCTCACTTTGTCTCCATGTTTGCTCCCTTGAGTATTTTGTTGCTCCTTCTAAGAAGAACTGAATCACCCCCACTTGGTCTTCCTTTTTTATGAGCTTCATGTGGCCTGTGAGTTGCATCTTGGGCATTTCAAGGTTCTGGGCTAATATCCAATAATCAGTGAGTGAATACCATGTGTGTTCTTTTGTGATTGGCTTACTTCACTCAGGATGATAATTTCTAGTTCCATCCATTTACCGAGGAACCTCTCGAATTCATTGTTTTTAGTAGCTGAGTAATACTCCATTGTGTAAATATACCACATTTTTTGAATCCATTCCTCAGTTGAAGGACATCTGGGTTTTTTCCACCTCCTGGCTATTATAAATAAGGCTGCATAGTTGAGCATATGTCCTTGTTATATGTTCGAGCATCTTCTGGGTATATGCCTAGGAGTGGTATAGCTGGATCCTCAGGTAATGCTATGTCCAGTTTTCTGAGGAACCGCCAGACTGATTTCCAAAGTGGTTGCACCATCTTGCAGTCCCACCAACAATGGAGGAATGTTCCTCTTTCTCCACACCCTCGCCAGCATCTACTATCACCTGAGTTCTTAATCTTAGCCATTCTGACTGGTGTGAGATGGAATCTCAGAGTTGTTTTGATTTGCATTTCCCTGATGACTAAGGACACTGAACATTTCTTTAGGTGCTTCTCGGCCATTCGAGTTTCTTCCATTGAAAATTCTTTGTTAAGCTCTATACCCC
>NW_021604565.1:20035832-20097485 GCF_004785775.1 Grammomys surdaster | reverse complement strand
GACCAGGCAGGGGAGGAAGGGAAGTGGAATTCCGGAGGGGCGGGGTTTGGGTAGCTGCTGTGTCCTGAATGGCCCTGGTGAAATTTCTTTTATAATTTTCCTCATTAACTAAAAAAGAATATATCTGAGTCCACAAACTTAGCTATATAAAAAAATAAGGTTTAATCATTATAATTAGTATTTAAATTCATATTCATGCCTCTCTTTTGCATTCAGATAGCATGAAATGCCTTCTGTTATTGTGGCCCATCAGATTAACAGATAAGGCCCATTGATTTATCAGATTATTGAAGGCAAATATACCATCCATTTGTTACATATTACTTAGGATGTCTGAGATTTCATTTAATTTCTCAAGCTTTTATGGTCCTTGCAAGGCTGATTGTTCAGCTCTACAATTCCTGTGTGTTGGGAATAAGACTAGCAGGGCTCAGAGCCCTCGAGCTCAGGCCATCCTCTTTTGATGCACCTCTTCAAATATCAACTTGTCCCTCGGAAATTACCTTAACAAGGTTAAACTCACCATCTAATCATAGACTTCTAGTTACAGACTAAACGTTTCTCTAGAGTAGTCAAAATTCCTCTTCCTACTACAACTCAAAACCCACAGATACTCTCCTATCTGCTGGGACACATGGCACAAGCTGTTTAAGATGTAATGATAAGTATTTATTAAAAAAAATAAAAACGAAAGAAAAACCCTCTAAGCTCAAAAATTTACCATGCATTTGCAAAATACAATGCCAAAAATTGCTAAAGACCAAACTCTCTCCTTTACAAAACAAGGAAGAAGAAATATAGGTACATAAATTAATATTTTAATAACTTATCCTGCTTCCTTATAATTATGGTAACAAGGTTTACCTTGGCCTGATCAATGACTTGCCTGATCTAAAGCCAAAGTTTCTTAAAGTGAGATCCTGGATCACTGGAAAGCTTAAAACACAAGTTCTCCAACCCCTTTTTGGATCTACTTAATCCAAACTGTTGAGATAAGTCTATCTGTAAAGACTTTCTATATGACTGTCATGTTGACTGTGCCTCAGAACCAAGCTTAATGTGGTATATTTCTCTACAACAGCATGTAATGCGTATTTGTCAGCTTTCCATCATGCTGATCAAATATCAGAGATCACCTTAAAGGAGGAAGTATTTATTTTAGCTCATTGTTTTCAACGTTCTAATCCAAAATCAGCTAATTCCATCCATTAGGTCTGAGAGAACAAAGAATGTCATGGTGCCAGGAAAGTGTGGTGCAGAGGCCACATGCTTCACATAGCCAGGAAGCAAAAATAGAGAGAGATCCGATAGGAAAGTACACCCTTCAAGGCTATCCCACCTGTAAGTCACTTCCAGCAACTACACCCATTCATCTACAGACTCAACACAATAACTCTCATAGGAAAGCTAGATCAATTCATGACTTCATCTTCTCTCTACAGTATCTTCAGCTCTCAAAACATGAGTCTTTGAGGACTAACCTATAAAAGCTTACATACTCTACAAATTCACTAACTTCTTGTCTTCTCCATGGAATTAAAACTTATTTAAGAAAAAAACTATGTCTTTCACTTTGTGTTTTGGACTACTTAAAATTAAAAGTAGAGATGAGAATAGGAGTGTAGAGAAGAATCATGAATATTTGCTGAGTCTATGAATACATAAGTGAATTAAGAAATCTTTTGTCTTGAAGATTGCTGTTTCAGCTTTGAAAAGTCATCATTAAGATTAAAGTAGGGAATTTGTAGTAGTTCATAAAATGAATTTCACAACTTTTGATGGTATTATAGCCACTTGAGCCCAAAAATCATTCTTAGGGGAATTAAGAAGTGATGTATCGTATCCTGCATTCTTTCCCAGGACAACTGTGTAAATTTATAGGTTTATTCACTCACTAAGTATTTGTTGAAAACCTACCTATTTTTAGGTTTTCTGCTGTAGGATTTTGGAGCTTGTTCAATAAATAAGGTGCATTCTTATATCAAAGAAATGCATATTTCATTAGCTAAATTAAATTAATTCTACATCATTACATACACATGTTTTACATGACAAATTATTGGGAAATGAGCACATAAAGTTTTATATGTCTTCTGATTCAGGATGAAACTTAATAGATACTTGGAATTCTACAGCTTTATCAACAGCTTTAAAATGTGATCTCAGATATTAACGGCCATTTAAAATTAAAGGAGTTAGACACTTGGATTTTTCTCCATATTCTGGATTTCTAATTATACACTGGTCATATTCATTTGGATGATATATAATTCTTTCAGTTTTCAACTACAATTCATTATATTTATTAACTAAAATTCATGTGATTCTTACTAGGCTACATAATACAAGCTATACATCTTCATTATATCCAGCCAACATTATTCCCATAAGAGCAATTCAGGGCTTTCTCAGAGACACAGTAAAATTTAGCAAATCCATTGTCAGTCAGATCTCTTTTAACCTGAGTTTAAGAACAGGTTAAGAAGAAAGATTTTTTTGCCTGAGCTACAGATTCATAGGTTTGGTGCTATTATAACAGTTTTGCCTTCTGTCTTTCTCTTTATTTATCAGACTATTGAAACAATAGGTCTCAAGAAATGAGACCCATTTGAGTTCATACAGGAAGCTTTGCAGTGAGAAAAAAAAAAAAAGGCTGAAACCCTAGGGGCATCTAGAGGAGGAACTTGCAGCCAAAAGAGGAATTTGTCACACTTCTTCTAGAGAAGTCTTTTCAAATTGTCAGATGACCTTGAGAGAGACTTAGAGCACAGACGAGGATATGCAGGCACCTGCCAAACTGCTTAGTAATTAGCCGTTTGTTTGTTTGTTTGTTTGTTGAGATTTTGGTTTGTTTGTTTGTTTGTTTGTTTTTGTAAATCTTGGCTTCTGTTTAAGCCTCATGTCAGGACTCTAAAGATGGACTTTGAGCACACTGGATCCCCAGTACTCCTCTCTATAGCCCTTATATATTATAAGACAACTTGCTTGATATAAACTAAGGTTTCTATCGTGAAAGTCAAAGTTAAGTTTGTATGTTTGCCCCTGATTGGATGTAGGCAAGAAGCATGCTGGGAAGAAGTACATCAGAATATTTGCTTGCCTCTGATTAGACCTGGTGTCAAACAGCCTTCTGGGTTCATTGTTATAAGCCTCTGCAAAACCTTGTGGCTGATCTCCAATTGAATCTCCAGAATGGACCTGGCCAGAGTCCATCATCACAGCCAGTATTTAATTAATTAAAGTTCACTTTAAATTTGGCTCAAAAATGCAGTAGCCATCCTATTCTCTCACAATGGGATTAACACTGCTTGTACAATCCAAAGAGTAATCCAATTCTCACAAAGATGTTAGGTCACATATAAAAGAGGACAATAAGTAGCTATTAATAGGTCAAAGTAATTTGGTTCTGGACTTGCAACATTCCACCTTCTCCACATCATTTGAAATTCTGATCAGTTAATCAGCCTATCAGAATGTTCTCTGTAAAGTATGTTTATGTCCAGGAACTTTCATTCACATGAACCAAAGCATATTGTGGGTGTCATAGTCACTGATCTATTGCTGTGCAGAGAAATCACAACCAAGGTAACTTATAAAGGAAAGTATTAGTTGGGGGCTGTTGGTATCAGGCTGGAAACCAGTGACATCACATTTAGGTGACCCTTACATTGTTGCCAAGGCAACCACCATACACTCCCAGAATCCACCTGGTTACCTCACCTTCACCTGGGAGAGGCTATATCACCACCCATATAAAACAGGCAGAACTCCTTGACCTTGCCCTCTTTCTCAGCCATCTTCTCCCATTTCTCTCCCCCCACCTTTGCCCTCTGCCCTGAATAGCCCCCACCCCCTTGGATCTGTTTGGTCTGGTGTTGTCTGTTTTAAGCTGTGCTCGGAAGTCTAACACTGGTGCATGGACTGAGACTGAATACTCCGAGAACCTCGTGGCTTGCCTTGCCACTACCACCACCAACCCTGCCACCACCTCTCCCACCGCTACACTACGTGAACTCCATCCACTGCTGCCTGCTGTCACCAACTGCTAAATTTCCACCGATGCTGCAAACCAATTCCATCTGCCACTGCAAGGCTCACAAAACTTTTACCACATGACCTGCGGCCTCCATGTGGTGCTCTGCCACATGGGTTGGGCAACCAGACAGGCCTACAGACATCACGGTTCCACCTTTCCTGATACCAGACTGCACAAGCCCACAAACACACACTGGCTATTGAGTGGTAAGGAGCTTCCAATTGGTGGGAGGGATCATGAATGCCCAGATAGGGCCTGGGCAGCCTTCCCTGGGCTAAGGGGTTGGCAGTTCACTGCCGCAATCCATATGACTGGCCTCTAGCTGACCTACAACTTAGGACATTGACCGTTGGCTGACTTCCCTCCTCAAAAGTAGTTCACAGCTCCCAAAGCTCTTGCAGCACCAAGAAATTCTGGTACCAGGTTGAACTGCTTTCTGGAGTTCTCCAGGAGTTTGCCACAGTTGAGGCCCCTAGATATTCTCGTGATGGCCTCATATCTAGAGTGTTTGCCTGGTTTCATTGCCAACTTTTCTTTTGGGATGCCAATAGGAATAGCTCGGTAACAACCCCCATCACCCAATGGGCGCTACATTGTCTTTGACTGCATTCACAGACACCCCACTGGGTTGTCTCCTGAAAAACCTCAAATCTCAAAAATTAACGCCTTATTTGAGGCCTTACAAATTGATACACCTCTGCAATAAGATCTGGATTTGGTACCCTCTAGATAATGATTTAAAGTGGCCACCTAATGGCATGCTAGACCCAATCATTTTAAAGGGTCTTAACACATACTGCCAGCAGTCTGGTAAATGGAAAGAGGTTCCCTACATCCAAGCATTTATCTACCTTCATTCTAATCCTTCTATGTGTTCTTCCTGTTCCACACCCCAGGTTCTCTTAGCCATGAAACCTACTCAACCCCCATTAGATGACACCACGCCCTTAGATCCAGCTGATGAACTTCTCTTCCATTGCAGACCTGTTTCCATGCCGCCAAAAACCCAAACTGCTGCCTTGGTTTCTTTTTCCCACCAGGATACCTCAGAGTCTACTAGCTTGACCTCTCCTGACCCCTCTCCTCCTTCTGTGCCAGCTGCAGGGCATACTAATTGATCTGTGTTGGCACCAACCTTTACCCCTCCTATCACGAGTTCTAAGTCCACAGCCAAACCTCCGATTCCTTCTCCTCCAGGGACACCTAAACCAGCATCTGTCCTTCCCCTAAGGAAAGTGGTTAGGGTTGATGGCCTGGTCAGAGTACATGTCCCTTTCTCACTGAGTGGACTTTTTCAAATAGAGAGCAAACTGGGTTTCTATATCTCTAATTCTTCTGTCTTTATCAATGAGTTCCAGTACATCACTCAGTCTTATAGCTTGACATTCCATGATATTAATATGATTCTCACTAACAATTTACTTCCTGATCAATGCAGGAGAATTTGGGAAGAGGCAAAAATGCATGCAGATCAGATTCATCAAACAGACAGAACATATCCAATCAGATCTGAGGCAGTTCCTGACCAGGATCCTCGATGGAATTATAATTCCACAGGTGGTATCTTAGACAGAGATAGATTTATAACATGTCTTTTGGCAGGCCTAAGAAAGGCAGCCTTAAAGCCAGTAAACTTTGAGAAACTCCAAGAGGTTATCTAGGACAAACAGGAAAACCAGTCTCAGTTTTTAGAACGTCTTACAAAGGCTTTATTGTGGTATATTAATTTGGACCCTGAAAACCCAGAAGGTAGGCAACTCCTGATAACCTACTTTTTTTCCCAGAGCTACCCTGACATAAAAGCTAAACTTAGGCGATTGGAGAGGGGGCTCCTAACTCCACAGACAGAAATCTTGGCACTGGCCTTCAAGGTGAACCATGAAAGAGATGAGAAAGCCCCAAAACAGAAATACCACCTGCTGGCAAAGGCTATCCGACCAACCTCAGCCACTACCTCAGATTCCTGGTCTTTGAAGGCTCAGGGACCACCTGGTCCCTGCCATAAATGTGGCCAACATGGTCCTTGGGTGAAGGCTTGCCCCAACCCCAGAAAGCCAAGGGGCCCATGTTCTAGGTGCCATCAGAAGGGACATTGGGCTGTTGATTGCCTTCATGTTGCTGAGAACAGAGGGGCATCGCTTCCAGAAAACCCTTCAGCTGACCTTCTAGGATTGGCTATGGAAGACTAACAGGTCCCGAACTCTCTTGACCCGACCATGCCTATCACTAGCAGGGAACCCCGGGTAGATATTATGGTATGTGGAAGACCCATCTCCTTCCTCTTGAACACTGGGGCCATTTACTCGGTCGGTCCTGACAGGACCCACCTTACCTTCGTGTTTTCCTATTGTCGGGGTTGGAGGACAACCTTACCTTCCTCACCATACCTGGCCACTTAGTTGCATTTTTAGGGGTGTACCTCTCACCCATTCCTTTTTGCTAGTGCCTACATGTCCTGTCCACTTATTGGAAAGGGATATTTTAGCTAAGTTGGGAGCCTCTATTTCCTTTGCTCCCCCAATTCGCCTAAGCCCAAGCTTGCCAGAAGTTCCTCTGCTCCCCCTTCTAGCCAGTAAACCTACTAACACTGACACATTATTTCCCTTACCAGCTTCTCAGGTGGACCTCCTAGTTTGGGACATCCAGAACCCCTCTGTTGCTAAACATCACTCTCCTGTTGTCATTCAGTTACTGGACTCTACCAGGTACATCATCCAAGCTCAATTCCTCCCTCTCTCCAGAGCCTCAAGGGACTTAAGCCTATCATTTCTGACCTCTTAAGGAAAAAACTCCTTTGCCCTACCTCTTCTCCCTTTAACACCCCTATACTAACAGTTAAGAAACTTAATGGTACCTATCGACTGGTTCAAGATCTCGGGTGCATTAACTCTGCAGTAGTTCCCCTCCATCCAGTTGTGGCTAATCCTTATACACTTCTTTCTACTATCCCCTCAGGGACTTCTCATTTTTCAGTTCTAGATCTCAAGGATGCATTTTTCTCTATCCCTCTAGACACCTAGTCACAGGACATATTTACCTTTACCTGGACAGATCCTGACACCCACTTTTCTACCCAACTTACCTGGACTGTTCTACCTCAGGGATTCCTGGACAGCCCACACCTATTTGGCTGGGCCCTGGCTTCTGACTTGCTTTCTTTATCTCTCCCTAGATCTAAGATTGTACTTTACATAGATAATGTCCTTCTTTTAGTAGAAATTAACCAAGTTGACACAGCTGCCCTTCTAAATTTCCTTTCCAGTCAGGGCTACAGGGTCTCACCTTCCAAAGTCCAACTGTCCACTCCTCAGGTCACCTATTTGGGACTAACAACTACCCCAACCCACATGGCTATTACCTTAGATAGAAAGACTCTGATTCCATCTCTAACTGTTCCTTCTACAAAGGAAGAGATTTTATCATTCCTAGAAATGGCTAGCTTTTTGCATTGCTGGGTTCCTTCCTTCTCCCTACTTTCTCCTCCCTTATATGACGCAGCATTAGGCCCCACCCATGAACCTCTTCTCAAACCCATTACTAAGCCCTTTCAGAGGTTCCAACAGGCCTTCCTTAAGGCCCCAGCCTTACATCTCCCTGACCTGACTCGTCTTTTTTCCCTCTATGTAACTGAAAAAGAGGGATTTGCCCTTGGAGTCTTAGGTCACCAACTGGGACCATCTTTTTTACTTGTAGCATACTTGTCAAAAAGGCCAGATACAACCATCCAGGGATGGGCACCTTTTCTTCGTACCTTAGCAGCTGCTGAACTCCTTATTTGAGAGTCAAAGAAACTAACCTTGGGATTGCCTATAACTGTCCTCTCTTCTCACAACCTGTCACAGCTCCTAACTTATAAAGGCTTACAGACTCTACCTGCCTCCAGGGTTCTTTCTCTTCAGGTAGCTCTAATAGAAGAGTCCACCCTCACCTTTCAATCATGCCTACCTATTAATATTTCCAATCTTCTTCCTTGACCTAATACTAACTACTCCCTATCTCACTCCTGCACTGAAACCTTAGAGGAACTATTACCTCATCCTTCACACATACAGGAGGGCACATTGCCTCAAGCTATCTATACCTGGTTTACAGATGGAAGCTCCTTTCTACCTGAAGGGGCCAGGAAAGGTGGTTATGCCATATTGTCAGACACCAAGGTGGTGGAGGCACAGGCCCTTCCTGCTCATACCACCAACCAACAGGCTGAACTAGTAGCCCTTACCCATGCCTTTCAGCTGTCACAGGGACAATCTCTCAACATCTACACAGATTCCAAATATGCTTTCCCTATCCTCTTGTCCCATGCTGCTATTTGGAAGGAGCATGGGTAACTTACCACGAAAGGAGGATCAGTAACTAATGCAAACCAAATTATGGCCATGCTAAAGGCCTCCAATCTCCCCACACCTAGTGGGATTGTACACTGCAGATCCCACCAGGCAGATGAATCTATTGTCTCTAAGGGAAACAACCAAGCTGATGAGGTAGCTAGAGCTGTGGCCCTTAGGGGCCTAGACTCATCTCACCCTCCCCCAGGACATTCTTACACTGCAACCTACATCCCTACCTACACTCCCTGACAGTTGTCAAACTCTGTCTTATCTTCACCAACTCTTTCATCCTAACAGCCAAGCATTGTCTTATTTTGTTAAGACACACCTACAGCCTACTTAAGTCCTGAGGACTTAAGTTTCTTAAAATCTATCACTGCTTCTTGCAAAATCTGTCAGATGTCAGAACCCAACTAAAGGTATTGTAGCACACATTTTCCTACCCATCAGGCTAGAGGTTCCCTTCCTGAAACTGACTGGTAACTTTACTTTACCCACATGCCCACTGTCAAATGTGCCAAGTACCTCCTGGTCTTGGTGGACACCTTCTCAGACTGGGAAGAGGCTTTTCCCACAACTAACAAAAGGGCTCAGACAGTCTCTGATCTCCCCCTCAGGGAGATCATCCCCTGATTTGGTGTCCCAGCCTCCCTCCAGTCAGACAATGGTCCTGAATTTACTTCCCAAGTTTCTGAAATTCTATCTAAGGCCCTAGTCATCCCCTGGCATTTTCATATTCTCTACCACCCTCAATCCTCAAGGTCGAAAGAGCTAACTCCTCCTTAAAACTCACTCTTGTCAAGCTGTCACAGAAACTTCACCTTGACTGGGTAAAACTCCTACCTCTGGCTCTTTTCAGGCTATGAGCTCTCCCCAAGTGGCCTCCCCTCATTACACCCTTTGAACTCATGTATGGATGTCCAGTTCTAACTTCTGGTCTTTCACCTAAATGATCTCCCATCCCAGACTATCTATTCACCCCATTACTTTGCCACCTCTGTTCTCTCCTATGGAACTTTGCTGACCACCATCTACCTCGACGACACACTGTCTCCTGTCCACTGCCTGTCAACATTGGAGACCAAGTCCTTCTTTCCCATCCAGATCATCAGCCCTCAACCCTCTCTCCCAAGTGGCAGGGCCCTTTTAAGATAATTCTTGTGACCCCTACAGCTGCTAAACTTGAGGGACTCCATCATTGGGTCCACTTGTCTCACCTCAAGCCTTTCATCCCTCCACCTAAAACCTCTTTATACACATCAACCCTAACAGGACCATGCTCTATTAAGCTCAAGAGGATATTGAGATCACCCACCTTGTCCTCAATCCCAGAAAATGAGACTCCACTCCAGCAGCAGAACTTGACCTCACTGGACTAGGCATGAGTTTCTCATCCTCCCCCTGCTGCTTGTTTCTATACAGGTCAGCCCTTACATCTCGAGGTTCAAGGTTCAAGAGACCCCACAGATAACAAACAGTCTTTCCCAACAGGGTCAGGAAACTGTGCCATAGCCAGATGCCAAAAAACAATCCAAATTGCCATCATTCCTGTGTCTGTTATCCCATCTAAATATTATGTTCTTCTATACTTGCTTTCTCTTTGACCAGATAGAAAACTAGTGTAGAAACTGGCGAGATGATTATGGGGGCTGCCCATATTGGTCTTGTCAGATATATATGCCAGGATCAGGGACCAACCATTTCTTCTACCAACACCACAAGACACTCGTTTCTACATACAAGACCCGCAGGATTCCAGCTGTGGTGCTTCCGAACTGATGTGTGTCAAATGTTCTGACAGCTAAAGAAGATGGTCTTCACCAGTTCTTCCAAGAATAATGCCATTTTTAGGGAACATGAGACCTCCAGTTCTGATATTTAAAAAAAAAAAACATATAAAAGCAAATACCCTCTTTTGTAACATCCTTTTTAGTCATTCTCCTGATGTTATTTCTAACCAATTTATTAATCAGTTCCTGTTACAGAATTATCAGCTGCTGTCTACAGAGGAACCTGATACTCACATCTAACGAGTGGACCCTAATGGTGAAAGCCAGCTACTCCCCACAATGGACTACACCCCTACACAGCAGGAAGTAGTTTATGAGACCCAGCACCCCGACTTCCCTTTCACCATCGACTTCCCCTACTCCTCTTTTTTCTTCTCTTTATAATAAGAAAAAGGGAGGTATGTTGGTATCAGGCTGGAACCCAGTGACATCACATTTAGGTGACCCCTACATCATTGCCAAGGCAACTGCCATACACTCCCAGAATCCACCTGGCTACCTCACCTTCACCTGGGAGAGGCTACATCACTGCCCATATAAAACAGGCAGAATTCCCAGACCTTGCCCTCTTTCTCAGCCATCTTCTTCCATTTCTCTCCCCCCACCTTTGCCCTCTGCCCTGAATAACTCCCGCCCCTTTGGAACAGTTTGGTCTGGTGTTGTCTGTTCTAAGCTGTGTGCGGAAGTCTAACAGGGATTGTTTCAGAGGGTTAGTTCATGACCATCCTGGCTGGGAGCATGGTGCTGAAACATTAGCTAAGAGCTCATGTCTGATCCACAAACAGCAGGCAAAGAGAGATAGAGCTAACTGGGCCTGGGTGGACTTTTGAAACCTCAAACCACAACCCTCAGTGACACATCTCCTCCAACAAGAGCTACTCACCCTTCTCAAACAGTTACACCAACTGGGGGAAGAGCATTTAAATATATGAGCCTACAGGGGCTGTTCTCATTAAGTTATCACAGCACACATTCCCTTGGTGGTTGATTTCTTACGAGTTATCTCAACAATAAAATGGTATCTGAAAAAATTGTATGTTACAGGATATTTGATCACACTGTAAACTTGGAGATTGTGTTGTTTATTGAAAAAAATACTGTTTCTAGTTTCCGTGTGAATTACCCTTAGCACACACCTTTAATCTCTCTGACTAGAATATAGAAAATGACCTTAGGACACACCTTTAATCTCTCTGACTAGAATACAGAAAATGTCCTTAGCACACACCTTTAATCTCAAACAATGAAGGTAAAGTTAGTATGTAAAAGGAAGCACCAATGTTTGAAAGTGATGTCTAATTGAATGGCAAAGTGTTGAATCAGAAAGATATGACAGAATAGAACACACACAATTATCATAGGAAGAGAGAAAAAAGGGAAGCTACTTAAAAGAAAGAGCTCTACTTAAAAAGGGTTGAGTTGGGAGGAGGCAGTTTTATCAGGACAATTATAGAGACAGGTTTCAGAGAGAGAACAGCTAGACATATATGAAGACAAAACAAACCAGAGAATGAGAAGGAGCCAGAACATTAGAACATACTACCAAAATTAGTTTGAGGCCAAGGATAGCAATTCAGGAGAAGCCAAGAGAGAAGCCAGATTGGATCGGTCAGCTTGGAGAGGAGTTTGAGCCAGAACATCTGGGTTGAACCAGCAAGCCAGAGTTCAGAAAGAACTAGAAAGGGTGAGCTTATGTTGCAGTAAGTCTGAGAGGCTTAAAACATTCTAGCCCTAGATCAGATTGCATGGAGTCTAGAAGCTTCCAGGACTAGGCCTAGGTAAGCAGACAGTGGCAGTAAGCCTGGGAGGCAATAATACCAGGTAAATAAAAGTTACTTTTAAAATGATAAGAGAAAAAAATGACAATGCAAACTGGAAAATAGTATTGGCTAGGATCAAGCAGTACAAATTTATACAGTAGCAACAATGTATAGTCCCTGAAAGTGATAATCTGTATGCTAAGATGGTAAAATAAAATGGACTACCTGTAAGGCAGGCATTCATTGTATAGATTTTTCCTTTTCTTTGTAGTTTCATTTTTTTTTCAGCACATTTCACTCTAATGAATATGTATTACTATTATAATCATCAAAAATGCTTTGGGTTTTGAGCATTACTCAGATTTCCAGGCAACCATCTCACCTGCCAACTTCAAAAGAATAAATGATTTAATTTCTTTATTATACCCTGAGCCATGTGGTTTTCAAATTCATTCTGGCTGGAGTACAGAATTGAGAGAGATAGAAATGTAACCCCAAACAATAGCTCTGTGATCCTACATAATGATCAGAATCTGATTTTTTTTTCATAATTTGAGAGGAAAGTAATCATGAGAAACAATTGGGCAAAAAGACAAGATTGAAGGAAAATCCATTTTTATATCTTATTTGTGATTTTTAAAACATGATATACAAATAGCTAACATGATTATGTCATTCTGGACCAAGGATGGGCTGAGAAAAGAACCATTGCTAATAGCTCCCCTGAAAGCTAATCAAAACCTGTTGCTTGAAACAGAATTATTAATTTTATTGTTTAATAAGATGTGTCCTTTGGCCTAGAGGATAACTGAAGACAGGAGTTTTTCGTCTAAAATGACAATACTATTTTAAGTCAAAAACTCTTAAGTACATTTCACATAGGTTGATCATATGCATGATATTAGCATGTTTTTACTTTTCCTAAAAATGTGTTCATCTCATATATTGTTGTTTCTGGGACTCAAAAAACTAAATAGCCCAAACTTTTCAACAGTCTAGATTTAAAAAAAAAAAAAGACTTTAGGTGGGAAAAAGGGTGAAAGAATATATTTAAAACATAGGAATACAACTCAATTGTAGTGGCCAAAACCACATTTTTGATTGCTAAATTTGAAACAGAAATTTAAGTAGTGATTACTACAAAAATTGTAACAGAATTTACTTCTGAGGGAATGGAAAGGGTTGTAATGAACAGAGGATTATTGTAAGAGTCCTGAATCACTGAGAAATAATACCCCAAACTTGAATAGTATGTAAAAGCAAAAAGAATTTATTCTGCAGAAATCCAGCATCCAGAGGTCTACCATTCATCAAAATTGCCTCTTTGAGATGATCTCAAAGGCTCAATTAAGAAACCAATTAGAGGAATTCCAGGGAGGAGTAGGTGACCTTTCTCACTATTGGGTGGCTCTATCTCTAGGGGTACAGGTGTTTGGAGTGCAGGAGCCAATCTCTGGGACTTTTCAGAACTTTTGATGACTCAAGCCAGATGGCAAGGCACCCCCTGATTGGCTGCCCGAGGGCTGTGATTTTTCCTGGAACTGGTTCATTCAGTTCTGCAAACAGAAACTTAGTTCTAGTGCCCTGAACTGACATATTGCATCTTGTCATGGAGTCAGCCTGGCTCAAGCCTCTCAGTATCAGTGCTAGATGGCAAAGTACTATTATTTTAGCTGGTGTGGGGAATATTTGTTATAATAATTTATTAAACAATACAATTATTTTAAATGAATGCATAAATACCCACAATCATTGTGTATTTGGCATTAAGCCTGATATTTTGAAAATATCAAAAGTGATTCTTAACTGGAAATGTTGTCTTGTCTCCTCATTCCACATTTAAGATATAGACATGGAGTAATGCATAGGCTCCAACCTTTATAGTGACCATTGTAACAAAAGGAACAGGGGGATAAATAACAAGGTATATAAGCATCCTAAAGCATAAAAGAAGCTCCTAATGCTCAATTTCCACCCTTAAGAATTTTCAGAATATTAGATTTAATGCCAAGTATACATGTTTTGTGGATATCTATGCATTCATTTAAAATAATTGTATGTTTTAATAAATTCTTGTAACAAACATCCCTGACATCCAACACACACCACAGTGACATATACAAACACACACATGCATGCACATACATGTATGCCCATGTACACAAACATACATAATATAGATATATAAAATAGAATACACACATATATAAATATATATATGTATATATATGCATATATATATATATATGTTATACATGTCAAACTTACACATTAATTTGTATGTTTAACTATTTACTTCAGCTTGCCAAATGAATTTTATCATATATGGGTAAGTTCATGAGTTTTATAAGCTGATAGTATAAGCAAGATTTGGAGCAACATTATCAATCTTCCTCAAATTCAGTTAGCTCATATATAAAATAAGAAAAATATCATGAATTCATGGTACCAATTAACTATTGGCAAATAATCAGCTGCTTTAACATTTTGCTTTTTAAACGGTAGTCATCATTTGTAAGAACTTGCAATCTAAAAGGAGCCAATTTCAGTCAGTACTCGCTCTGGCTCCTGTGATCATCCAAAACGGATACTAGAATGAAGACATTGTAGCTTTTCCCCATGTGTGTCCAGTGTTTTCCACAAGGTTAACCCAAGCCTATTCATTGTGGTGGAGGTCAAGGGGCTAGAACAGAATATATAAGCATTTATTTTAAGCTCCTGTTTGCACCCAGTTCACTCTTATCTCATTGGTCAGAGAAAATCATCTGGTCAAGCCATAAGCCAGCCTTGAAAGAAACTTTTAAAGCATGAAGACATGGGGACTGTGTGAAAAGTTAGGGTAATGACAATCAACCTATTTTAACAGATTACAGAGTGGTTTTCAGAATCACTGTTGTGATTGAAACTTTTCCTTCTGTGGAGAGAGCTTATAAGACTCAAGAAGCTAATAAAATTTAGAAGATTCGCTTCATGAAACAGATTTCATGGATTCTGCTCACGATTCTAAAAGCAGTAATCAGTTGTTGGTAGAGAAGAAATCCTGTGGTGGATGGAGTTGCTTGAAGACTGTAGAGCTTCAGGCATTCAGCATTTATGAGCTGGGCTTTCTGTGCTCCATGTATTCTTGAGTCACATAGGCTCCGTACCCACCCACTATCTTGTAAGTAAACCCAACAAACTCAATAGTTCATTAAATAAGAATTGAGTGAAACTATTTCCTTGGTTTGTCACCTGTGCCCTGTCGTGGGTAAATACACAATAATCCCTGTCTCTCCAGGTGAAGTCATACAACTATCACAAATTCCTGTGTATGTAAAATATCTGTTCAATACATGGCATATAATGTACCTAAAAATTGTTAGTGATAGAAAGTAACAGGTGGCTACACATAACATTTCAGACTTCCTATCCAGTATAATTGAGACTAAGACCTTAATAATTATAGTAGTATTTATATGATTGTTTGTTTTTAAAGAGAATTTTTTAATAGTAGACTGGAAATTTCATCATATTGCTGAGAATTTACTACTTCAACATGGATCAACTTTGAACCTTTTGAAAAATGCAAAACAAATAATGAGGAAAATATGAAGAAAATGAGTTTTTCTAGAATCAATTAATAATGATAGACAGTTGGTATAAATAATACATACAAATATATGTTTTTACTGCGAAGAGTTTTTCTCTCCAATGAAGTCTAACAGACAACCTTGGATAAATTGAACTTGAACTCCAAGAAATAGGAAAATTCAAAGACATTTCTAAGTAAAGTTCTTCATGGGATCACCAAATAAATCTCACTCTTGATAAACAATTATGAACTAACATAGTATTACTGGACCTTGAAATAGCTTGAAATGGTTTTAGAAAAACAAAGATTTTCAAATGAACCTTCAGAATGTGCACTGACCCTACCCATAGTTCTACTTTCATCCATAAACATGAAATGTATGAACTCAGGATAACTTGTGATATAGGCTGCCATAGCCTATATCCTGTGCTAAGAGAGAGATTAGAAACCCCTGGAAACTAGGAATACATAAGGAGCCCATCAGATAGGAAGTACCAAACCATTCCATTTCAATGAATAACTTTATAGTGCGCTTTCCACTTGTAAATCCATCGACAGGATATGTGTGTCTCTCCTCTCTCATGCATTATTGGCCAATACAGTCCATTAGGGCAGAGGGAGCAGAGATGTCAAACAGGAGTTTCAGGAATTCTGTGAGTACTTATGGTGAATGATTGAAGCCTTATAAAGTTTTGGGGGAGTGAGAGTAGGAACATCCAGGATGGGCAATGCCCAATGGCTGGGGTCTTAGGTTACATGGAATGACTCATTAGGATGAAGAAGCATTTAAGGAATCTCAGGTACCAGCTGAACAAGTTTTGTCAGGAGAAATGAAATTGGTCCTGTAATCTAACTGAGGCAATGTGACATTCCTCAACTAGAGGCATGTTTTGGGGGCTTAGAACTCCCCAGACAAGGTTCTGCTAAAGAAGGAAGTCTCATATTACACCAAGCCCAAAGGCTATGCTATCATGGTGAACTTTGACCTTAATTAGCAGAGTTTTTCTCTTCCTGTATAGAGTAGATTCTGTTCATGACATCAGAGGTTAACAGACCTTAGTTCATAACTATTTCTTCTACATTTTGTAAAGTTTGCTTGCTATTGAAGTTTTATCTCAGCTATCCTTTCCAAAAATGCAAATTCGGTTCTCTTCTTTCAGTCTCACAGGACTTGCCTTTAGTAGCAGAGTCTGTTGCTTTCCTCTGTGTCCTCATCATTAATTGCTTTTAGCCTGGTATTTATATCATAATTTCTACTGAGATATATTAGCACACATCTGGTGACTTAAAACAGCATAGGTGTCATATCTTCTATTTCTGGAAATCAAAAATCTTAACATAAAGGTGTAAATAGACTCTGAGAAATAATTTCCTTGATTTTTGAGATTATTGTTATTGCTGTTGTTGCTGCTGGTGTTGGTGGATTTGTATGTGTCTGTCTCTGTGTGTGTCTGTGTGTGTGTGCATCCATCTATGTGTACATGCACACACCTGCATGCGTGTGTGCTACAGCACACATGTGAATGTCAGAGGACAATTGTGTAGAGTTAGTTCTCTTCTTTCCACTTTTATGTGGGTTCTACAAGTCAAACTCAGATCACTGGGCTTATAGGGCCAAAGTCTTTACCCACCAAACTGTGATTAGCCTAACATTTTAACTTCTTGATGTTCCCTGCATTCGTTCATGCTTGCTTTCAATATGCCTTTTTGTTTACAAATAGAAGGAAGGGAGCAGTGAATTTGATTAAAACATTATACACACATATGAATATTAAATAAAATACTTTTTAATAAGGAGACTGACTGAAATTCAAGGTTGTGAAACTCCATCAAATTTTTTGACTAGGGAAACCAGAGAGCCTAGTCAAAAAATTAATGAGCTGACATTAGGTTTTAATGAACAGGATCCAGATAAATTGAAATATTCTATAAACCTTGAAGTGAGGAGAGATAGGAAAACTAAAAATAAGACCACTTTTGGTGAAGTGTATGGGGACTGTCTTGTCTTGACCAGTGATGTGTTTAAGGAAGGAACAGGAACTGAGGGTTGCTAAATTTGATGAAGATTTCTGTGACACTTTTGAAAATAGTAAAGACTTTACAGCTGATACCACAGATTCTAAATGCTTCCTCTGGCTTCTGAAGAGCAGAGAAACCATGGGAGATGTCTTGAGGGAAACATGGCTGTGACATGCAGCAATAACAGGATAGCATGATTGACTCCTATGACAGTACTGCATGTGGAGAGAGTGGGGCTAAGCTGTAGCGGAGAAAAATGAACAGAGAACAGACACTCTCAAGGAAAAAGCATAGTTTATACTGAGTTAATATTGAAAAGAGAGAATGTTGAGAAAAGCACCAAAGATTACTGCTTAAAAGGCATAGGAGATATTCAAAGAGAGGACAGTTAGGTGCAGGAGGTAGCAAACTTGGTGTGGAGATCAAGGGGTACGTGGTTAGGCTATGGTGTATTTTAAATCATGAAGATGCAGAGTATATTTAGTAATATGAAACTGGAGAAGTATAAAAGGAGTGATGAATGAATATGAAAACCAGCCACACAGCGAGTAAGAACATGTATGGCACCCTTCTGAACAGTCTCTCACACCCATGTGTGTGGGCAGGTGAAGTCTGACCACTAGAACATCATCACAGTCAGTACTCAGACTGTGATGCTGTACTCTTCACTCGAAAGCATAGTTCCTCCAGGAAGCCCTGACTCTACAGGTTGCATAAATGCCCTGATATGACTCAGGTTGTAAAGTCTTTGCACAACATACAGGTCAGCAACAATGTCAAGTTGAAGGAAGTTCTCTCCACTAAATGCCTAATGAAGTGCTATGGCCTTATTTGTCTTTAATAGATAATCATCTGAAAAACAAGTCATTCTGCCAAAGTACAGGATGAAGGCAAGAAGAATACTATATACAAAGATCCAGGCTTTTAAATTGCTGAACATTCTTTTGACTGGTGTTAGTTTTCCTTTTGTCAGAGTATCCCTTGAAGTTAATAGAGCTTAGGATCATGAATAAGACATGATTTATGAGGGAAAACAGAATAGCATTTGTTCAAAGGGAAACTAATTAATGATAGTGGATGCCTAGCAACACTTTCTATGAATGTCAGAGCTTTCCTTTCTTTTCTTACTTTCATGCTTGTAGCATCAATTGTCAGTCACTCAATGACATTTTGTTGCTATGGGGATAGGTAGGATAATTTACTATTGTGGCTTTAGTTATTCTTTTTCTGTTCTATTTTTTCCACTAGATCGATAACTAACATGGCCATGAACACCAGGTAACTACTTTTTGTTCTGTGCTTATACACTTCCTCCTTGATCAACTGTCATAGGAAAAATCAGTAAGAAGTTTTAACCTGCCAATAATTTTTGTCACCTTCTACTTGGTACATTTTCATTTAGCTTTTGACTTTTTGTTCTTATTCCCCATGGAGGAAAGCACATGTCTTCTGTCTTTTTGTTTTGATTTGGCTTTTGTTTTTCTCTTTGAGGCAGGATTTCTTTGCATAGCCCTGGCTGTCCAGGAATTCACTCTGTAGACCAGACTGACCTCAAATTCAGAGCTCATGCCTCTACTTGCTGTGTGCTGGTGTACAGGGATGTGCCGCCACTGCTGGACAAAGTACTTGTACTACACAGTAATACTTTCATTAGAATCAGTCAGGGCTAGAGAGATGTCTGCATGGAAAAAGCGTTTGTTCTACAAGAGTTAAGACATGAATTTAGGCCGGGCAGTGGTGGCGCACGCCTTTAATCCCAGCACTTGGGAGGCAGAGGCAGGTAGATTTCTGAGTTCGAGGCCAGCCTCGTCTACAGAGTGAGTTCTAGGACAGCCAGGGCTGCACAGAGAAACCCTGTCTCGAAACACTAACAAATAAACCAAAACAACAACAACAACAACAACCACCATGAAGTTAGACTCCCAGAATCCATATATAACCAGGCATGGTAGTGTGACTGTGTCTGTAATCCCAACATGCCTATGGCAAGATATGAGGTGGAGACAGGAAAATCTCTGGAAGCTTCCATGCCAGCTAACCTGGAATTACTCAGTAATGAAAAAGAAACTCTCCCAAACAAAGTGGAACTTGAGGAACTTCCGAGGATCTGTCTCAGCATGGAGAAGGGGCATCTGGGAGCTGCTAAAAGAATGACTTAAAGTCAAATCATGGCTTTAAGATAGCAGCCTAGGTTTATTTTCCAGCGTGTAGGGGTCAACCCTCAATCACTCACTCTAGGTGAGGGACAAGAAGGTGACCACAAATGGCTATTACAAGCAGTTATTATACTTTTTAGGGACACAGGTTACATCATCAATGTTACAGTTCAAACTTATTCACTAAGCATATTGACCTCTAAATCTATTGGCTGGCATGGATGACTCGAATTTAAACTCTACCTGGAACTTTCTAGAGGGTCAGGTGACTATCAGTCAGTACATTCTGGGAATTTTTTGCTCATGAATGATCCTGTGGGTGGAGAATGGAACTTGACCTAGCCTAGACCTGAGTGGTGTAAAGCTGGTAAAAGCCCCTAGGGCCCTTCATTGTACACGTTCATGTGTGTGAGCATGCCACAGCAAGTGTATGCCACAGTGCACATCAAAAGTGCAGGGAGTAGAATACAACCCTTGTTTGAGCCATCTTATTGATTATCTTTCCTTCATTCCAGCTAGCTAAAACACAACCTTATGAAGGTTTTCCTGTCTCCTGTCTACACTTCCCATCTTTCCATAGTACTGGGATTTCTGATGCTTGTGCCAAACATCTGACCTCTATGGGGATATGTTCAGGGGATATGTTTGAATCCATGTATTGGTTTATAATCAGTTTCTTTCAACTTTGCCATCTCCTCAGCTCCAAATTTGGGCTCTATAGACAGGGTCTCTTGTAGACTAGACTGGCCTCAGACTTCTGATCTTCCAGCAATTATCTTCTGAATGCTAGGTAGGCATTCACCACTATAGCTAGTTCTAGATGACCATGTTCTTTTTCTGTTAACTAAACTTATTTTTAAGTTTCATATAAGTGTACCATATTTAAATTATTTCCTCCTTCCATACGTCCCATCCCATCTTAATATCTCATTTTGTATATGCTGAGTCTATTTTTCATTATACGTATATATATGCTTTTAGAGCTGACCACTTGGTATTAGTTTTCAAAGTCCAATGGCTCATCCTTGGAAAAGACGAATTCTCAGCCTCTGGGAAATTGGCACTTGTTAGTTAAGTGGCTTTTCATTTAGTGGTGGAACCCCTTGAGGTTCCCCCATCCACATTAGCATATCAACTGGTGTTGTCATTATTCAAGTCTTATTCAGGCAGCCATATTATTCAAATTTCATATGTACAGCTTTTCTGTCATATACAGAAGTCACAGTCTCACAGATTTCCTGGTCCTTTGGCACTTAAAATCATTCTACCCCACTTCTGTGATGTTCTCAGTTCTTCTTAATATGGATTATGGGTTCATTTTTAAAAGGCGATCCTTTCTCAAATCATTTTTCCCCCTTAGTGAAAAGATTAAGATGCAAGGACTCTCACTTTTTTTTGATTGTCTCAAAAATCACACAAACAAGCAGTAAACCCATCTTTTATCATGAGGCCAAAATGGCAGTCCTATTTTCTAAGAACCAATAGAAATCAAACCATGTTCAGGGTAGAGATTCCCCTAAGATGCTTTTCCTGAGTACTCACTGCTCTTCGAGGGGATCCAAATTTACTCCCAGAATCCATATAAGGTTGATCACAACCACTTATAACTACAGTTCCAGAGGATTCAACTCTCTTTCCTTAGATTATAGAAGGCACAAGATCAAGTCGTTTAACATTCTTTGATGTAGCTCTAGCATCTAGGAGAACTCATACGTGAATACATATATGCACATACACATAAGTAAAACTAGTTTATAAAACCTGATGTCTCTAACATTATGACAATCTGAGGCACAGGAGTTAGGATTTCAATGTAGAGATGGGAAGGACAAGATATAGCCTGTAACAGAATTCAAAGTCTAACACAAAGGAATTTTGCTAAGCCAACAAACAAATGTCTCTTCACTCTGTTTGACATAAATTCATTAAATTCATACATTAAATTCTACTTGCTGGGAATTTTTCATATACCTTTTGCTATCATTCTTCTAGCCCAAAGTGCTAGCTAGACCTTGCCTTCCTTTCCCCTTATTTCTGTAACTCCCTAAGGACAATACTGCTACTACATTTAACTCATAGAAAATGCAAGATCCTTAGATTAGCTTCCTAGTATAGAATCAACAGTGCCTCCAAATATTAACCAGAAAAAAATCTAATTTATGGATCATTTAAAATGATCTAGTATATGTGCTAAGTGTTTTGTATTCATTATCTGGTTTTATCCAAAATGCTGATGAAGCAGCTCTTATTTTACCTCATTAGAAATGAGAGTTAAGGCTAGGAGACTTTTCACAAAGTTGTTGATAGTAAAAGTATTTTAGTTGATTTAAATCTGAGGAGTCTGACTTTACATGCTGTGAGGCTATGCTATGTTCACAAGTGCAGCTACTATCTTTCTTCTTTGATGCCATAGTTAAAGAGGGAACTGATGCAGAAGGGAAAGTTTTAAGCCTTAAATTATGATATCTGGTCATGTGAACTTCTTTCCCAGGAACCACACATGCTCTTTGGGCATGATGTGTCCTCCACAGCTACAGTCTCTCACCTTTCCTCAAGCTTCTAGTAAAGAAGATCAAAGGTCACAATATAGTGGTCAAGTTTGGAAGTGAAAATATTTTAGCATCAATTGAAAACAAGTCATAAACACTAGTAGATCTCTATAGGGAAAACACTTAGAACTCCATACTATGCCCATTGTGCCCAGAGCTATGTAGGAGGGTAGATTATAATCTTTGATATCTTCAAAAGTCCACATGCTTTTTAAATTTTTTAAAAAAAAATAAGAATACATAAATCTAGTGATATAATTCAGTTGGTATAGCATTTGTCTAGAATGTTCAAGCCTCGTGGCTCCACCTCAATATCAAATGAAAGAAAGAAACAAAGTATAAAGAATGAAAAAAGAAATCATAATATATCTGTGAAGTGGAAACTTTGGCTTCTTTTGAAAGTCAGTTATGTCAAATGATGTTTTGCTGGGGCACACAGGTAAAAGTATGTTTTGCTAAAGAAGACACATGAAAGAATGTTTTGCTGAAGCAGAAAACAAGTGAAAGGAAGTTTTCCTATAGCAAACATATGAAAGGATGCATGATGTTCAATAGGAATATAAATATGACCCTAGAGACAGTGGAAGCTCGAACATTAGTTTGTTTTGCTCTGCCCCACTATTCTTTGCTTGTGGTGATGCCACAAAGACAAACTTACCAGAGAACTTCTTGTGAGTTTCCTGTGGCTTATTGCTGCTTCAAGCAAGTTGGCAAGTATTGCAGTTTCTTCTGGATTGAACTATCCTTGCTGGTTCATATGTGGTGACTGCTAAGGGACTGCAGGTGCTGATTTGTATTTGTTGTTGGCTATGGGATTGAACTGCTGATATCCTGACAATGAAGATTGGACTGGCCTACAAAGAACTATTGTGAAAAATGTCTACATTTCCTGTGTTACAACTTTTCTTTCCCACTACCTATGGTGGGAGGTGGGCTAGAGAGGAGGATGAACACTTATTAGATAAAATAGGTTGAAAAAATTTATGCCTACGTACCTGCTTACATCCGAGAGTGGCATATCCCAACTCCCATTGAGACAAATTGACTGCAACTGAAATCTTCACAGATATTGTCCTCTGTAACTCTTAGTCTGCTGTTCTATGTTCTTTATTACCCTCTTATGATATAACTAGTAAATATACTTAGTTAATTTCTGTGAGCTATTCTACCAAATTACTAAAACTAAGGAGAGCAGGTATCATGGGATCTTCTAACTTCTACCTCAGTCAAACAGAACGTAGGAATAATCTAGAGACCTGTACTTTTCAAATCATGTCAGAATCATGGTAGATTGTCTAGCCAAAAAAGTTCTTAAATGGTGGAATCAACAATAGCTTCAAGGATAAAGTAAGTAATTAATTATTTAAATTATTAATAATTAAATTGTAAGATACTCAATCGACACCTACAAAGTTAAAAGGTTCATTTTTGTAGAACACCCTGTACCTTTGCTCACAAAACTATTTGAGTTTAGTGAGGGCAAATATATAGAAATTTTATTTCCATCTATAAACTCAGAAAAGATGAGAACTTGATTTGAAATAGTCCCATAGTCTCTAAACAGAAGGGTTAAAACTTTGAACAACCGTGTTACAGTTTATGTCAAGTACAGAGTACGTGAAGATATTGCATAGTTCAGAGAAAAGAAGTAAGGGTGTTGTAAAGAGTCTCTTTAGCTTCTGATGATTTCTCGTAATCCTCAATGAACTGTGCGTATTACATTCTGTAGATCTTAGTGAATACTCTGGTCCCTCATTGCAGAAATCTGCCCTTAGCTACTTTTATATTTTCTTAGTTACTTCAATGCAAAAAAAATTTCCCTTGAGTGTAAGAAATCTTTCTCAATCTGTTTCCTTGGGCACAGAAGCAGAATAAAAATAATGAATATTTTGTTGTGAGTTTTTACTATTTAAGGGACACTATACTGAGAATTCACTGTGTCATTTATTCTCTACAAAAGTCAGAAGAAGTCATTATTAGTGTTTATTTCTATTTTACATGTGATTTCCTGAAAGCACTTAATCAGAACATTATAGAATTAAATTATGAACTCCACCTTTATTACTCTGAGTCCTATGTTTTTTTTACTATACGGCATCCCACATTGCTATGGATTATTTTAATGTACACAAGTACCCATGGGAACTGAAAACTGCCTCCAAATAAATATTCCTAAGCCTTTTGTCTTAATAAATAAATAACGCAGATAGCTGCTTTATTCAAATGATCAAGCAGAAGTGTGGGGAGGAAAACATAGAACAATTCATCTTTCCTCTCTGTACACTGGATTAGCTTGTGACTCTTTTTTTCTATAAATCTAATGCCAAATAATGAGTGAAGATGGAATTTGTATATTGATTCTAGTGGCTTAATTGTGTGGTAAACGTGTTAAATTTCTTCAATATATTAATAAGAGAAGTAATATTATTAACAAGAAAGAAGAATATTTAAACATTAAAAGATATTTCAAGTTTCCATACAATGACTTGTACCCAGCCCAAGATTTCCTAATACTAACTAGAAAGGACCATTAAGAAATCATTTTTAGATTTTTGTGTGAGTGTTCAGAGATACTAATGGGTTTTAGAATTACTTGAGACTTTTCCTGGGGTCAAAGGAAGAAAATAAAGTATGAAGTGATAACAAAATATATGAGGTGACTAATGGACAGGTTGTATATAGAGAGAGATTCCAGCAGAAAAACACTGAATTTTTACAGCATGCATTTAAACAAATAGGAGTCTCACTGACATAGACTCTTGTCTTTACTTAAGAGCTAGAAGTGGTGATAACATTGTATACAGTCATCTTCCATATCAGATTGTTAATGATTTTTCAGTCAACATGTCACTAATCCTGACCACCTCTATACCCATTGTCACCCTTAGCTGACAAGTCTTATGAAAGCTAATGAGAGGATAATGCCACATTTGATATGGCATTAAATTGATGACTCGATTTTATGTAGCACAAATCAATTTTCCATACATAAACTTTGTATAATAATCATTAATACCTAAACCAGCCCATCTAATGGCCAGATTATATTTTAAGATTTTACTATACATTTCAGCCATCAAGATGATAATAAATATTTTGAAATGAAGAGAATATGATATCATATTTTAAGTTTTAAGAGGGTAATTCAGAGTATAATTAAATTTGAGGATTTTGTTTTAAATTGTGCAATGTACTTCTCAATATGTAAAATAAATAACTATATAGGTTATTAACATGAATCATTAAAGTAATGTGAATGGCATACAAAATAGGTATAGTAGAAATAATAGGCTAATAGCTGATTTGTCATGTTTTAAAATTGAGTCATAAATGAAGCTAATGAAAGAACTTATGTGAGATTATGAATTGCTTAATTGATTCTGTCTCTCAGACAATCAAGTCTAAATATCTATGATCATTAAATTAATTGACTGAATTATTAATAAACCCTGCTATACATTGATTATTCTTGTGTGGCTTGGAGTATGTAAGGTTTATATGAAATGTGTTGGCCTACCATGTAACTCTTACATATTGTTCTTATATTTGAGGAATGCTTTTGTTTTAGATAGGATATAATTGACATTTTCCAATTATAAAAATCACATTTTTAGGTATATCAGGCTCCATTCCTGTAGTAAAATTAAGCTTGCTTCCAGGTTCATATTAAGAAGAGAGCCATAAAAATGAATAGATTTTTCTCAAGAGCAAAATAATTCAACAAAAATTACTTTTGCATAGTGGCTAATCATGTAATCACACTGAGGCTACTATATGAAATGTATTTGCTAAAGTACACTCTGCAAAAGATTTGACTTCAATATCTTATCTCTAAATCATAAATTATATTCTTACTTTTAATCTCAAGAATTCACATCTAAAATACATAATTTTGTGTTTTGTTTGGAAAAGAACATTTGAAAGATCCAAAATAAGTTTAAGTAGTAGAAAGGGAAAAGTAAAAGTTCTTATGAATTGGAAAACGGTAGATTGAAACATTTTTAAGGAGATGTTGGAGAGAAATATGTTAGTGTTTAAGTGTGATCTCATCTCAGAACTATATAGAATGTTTATCTCATATTTTGATTTGCTCTCCATGGCATGAATAGACTTTTAGAAAAACAACTATATAATGCCAAGGCTCTGTGCCTTGCTTTCATGACTCCTTGTTGCTCTTTTGCATGGTGTGGTGTGTGTTCTGTTAGCAGTTTAGAATCTGTTAGTTCTCTCTTCCACATGATTAGCAAGTATGTGAGATAAGCTTCTAGGGTCTAGGTCAACCTCTCTCAACATTTGCTGCTCTGTGAGAAACACACATCCGGATTCTTATCTTTCCTCACCTCTCACCTTTCCTTTTCTCTCTCTCCAGAGCTCTTATTACAAGAAAGAACATTCTGTGGGAAAACTATGCAGAAAATCTGAGTGTTTAAAATATACTAAACAGGTTAGTTTAAAGAAGGGTGATTCTCTATCTTTCTGTCCATCACTACTATATCATCTCCCTCATTTTCTAAGGTAGTTGGTGCTCTACATTTGTGAATTCTCTGTCAATGGATTCAACCAACTATAGACCAAGAATATTTTTTTAAAAAATTCCATGTTACTGAGCATGTTTAGGCTTTCTTGTCATTGTTCCCTACAACTACAATATAGCAGATATTTACATGTCTTAGAATTAGGTGTTGTTAGTAATTTTGAGATGATTTAAAACATTTCAGAGAATGTGTTTAGGTGCTATGCAAACACTTTAGGTTAAGGCCTTTAATATTCATCAACTTTGGTATCCACAGAAGTCCTAAAACCAATTCTCTGATGATGGAAGTAATGTCTATATTTTAAAACATAATAAAATTACATTTAAAATGTCTTTAGATTATAAGTCTAATAAAAGTAGAGGACAATGAGTAACTTCATTTAATATGTTACAGACACTCAAATTCTTATATATTAAGGAATAATAAAGGTTTACATACCTTTATTTTTTTATTGTGGCATTCAATGAGACCATGAGAAAGAAAAATCTGCAAATATCATCTAATCAATACAAAGCTAAGTGTCTGTTAAATGCATAGTGAGTAGACAGATATCATAGAAAAATGAAATATATGTACTAGAATACCTTGCCTTTAAAATATTTAACTGAAGACACTATATAGTTTTAACATTACATGTGCATTTATAAGTACATCTACATAGAGTTTACAAAAATGATAAAAGACAAAGTCATGAGAACTTTAAAACTCATTCAAGAAAAGGAAACACTTATTCTTGGGATAGTCTAAAAGTTGGATCTTAAATAAAAAATAGGATTTGTAATGCTTTTATTAGTATACATCAATTATATATAATAATGAGTATCATTATAACATTTTCATATGCATGTGTAATATTTTTTAGCCATATTCCCTCTTATTGATTACTCTCTTTTGTTTCTTACCTGCCCCTGTAGGTCCCCTTTCTCTTTGTAGCCACCATTTCTACTTTTATGCCTTTCCCCCACATGATCTGGTGAATTATTTCAGGCTGTTCTCTGGAGCATAGGTTGGGATTTATTTATGGGTCATTTAGCAGTAGCTACACAACCAAAGAAAATTATTGTCTTCTCCATCAATCACTAAATATACATAATACACAGAGAAGAGTTGAGGAGGACACAAACTTCTCTCCCATATGTGACAAGGTGGTGACAGGAATAGATTAAACTGTAACACAGACATGCATGATTTTGGACAAGTTCTTACAGCAAGAAAACCTGGAGACCTGAGAAAAAGTGTGAGTGGGCCACATTGATAATTTGACAGTTTGGTCCTTTAACAGGCAAAGGTTACAATCCTTATTCTAGTATGTTTCTACCTACCTGATGTTTACACACATACACACACACACACAATATTTAAAATAAAAGTAACAGACTTCACAAAATTAGCCAAAGAAAATAAAAATTGGAAGGAAGGGAAATCTGTCAGGATGTATGAGAGTAAATAAGAGAGAAAGGAAGGAAGGAAAGAAGGAAAGAAGGAAGGAAGAAAGGAAGGAAGGGAGGGAGGGAGGAAGGGAGGGAGGAAGGAAGGAACAAAGAAAGAAACAAAGAGAGAAACAAAGAAAGAAACAACAAAAGTTACATCTCTGAAATTTGGTTCAATGTGGAGCATTAACATTCACTGGACAGTGTTTCTGTCTCCTCTTTGCAGATGAACTAGGTAAATATGAAAGGCTGTGTCTTCTGTCACTAGGAAATCATAGACTATTGTTGCCAAATTATGTGTTAAGAATGCAATGATAGGTCCCAAGACATTCAGATAAGCATAAAGTTATAAGTTTAGAGTTTTAAAATATGTTGATACAGGGACACTTTTGGTCATATAACTGTTTGTTGTAGGAGATTCTCAGCATATAAGAGCATTCTTGAGCACTTAGGTCTTCTATATATGAGAACTATTTCTCTGTAAATGAGCACACATCCTATGACAGTCTGGACATAAAGTCAAAGCTAACTTAAAACATTTACAGTGCACTTTCTCTAAATATTGTGTAGATGGTGAATAAAAGTATGAGTTAGTTATCAGTTATCATTTTTTCTTCTATAAAAGTAGAGAACAGATTATTATTTTAGAGAAAGACTAACAAAAGAAGACTTTTTCATGATTTTTCTGTCACTATTCTGAGTTAGAGATCATTATCCTAGGTTTTTAAACAATGTGAATAGAGACAAAATGTTACTTTGATTTTTTAATCCCTACACATAAAACATGTATAGTACATAGTACAAATTTAATATTTGGTCACAAAGTATAACAGTATGAAGAAGGGGAAACATTTTCACTTTACAAACTAATATATGTAAGTATTTGAATAAAAATTTGAAGCATTGAACTGTCATTTTTAGTATTTTTATTCATATAAATTCTTAGATTCCTGTTCTAAAAGTGTTATTCTTTAAATGGTTGTATCTAAATAACACTGAGCTATAAAGTACTAAGATAATTTCATTGAGTTCTCAAAACAACATAATAGCATAGCGATGATTATTCTACTTTTATAGAAAATCTATTCAGTAAAAAGATAGAGAGGAAAGAGGATAAATGATTACCCAACACCACTAACAGGACAGCAAAGAGTCAACACAAATTCCAGTTCTATAGCTATCTGAGCACACACTGTACAAACTATAGCAATATAGGAAAACAATGGTTCAAAAACAACAATTGGTGTCAGACACTTCATCTCACAAACTGCCAGTTTTTTGCAAATTATCTTGAGCATGTTATGATTTTAATCTGAGTACTGAATGATATCTAACCCAAATATGAAAGACACATACCCAACAAGATACTTTCTTGGTGCTGCACACCTATCCAATCAGTGGTCACTGTACTGTTCGCATGTTTTCCTCCTAGCATTATGAAATTTGTCACAGCAGATTGGTATAGATTGTATACATCCTGACTTTCAAAACTTCTTCTCAATACACCTTCATATAAATTTTCTTGTTAAAAGTTGAACTCAGACCTTGGGTTTATTACATGTTAAGATGTGTGAAACCCTGCATATGAAGGAATAGGTTTAATTTTGGAATGAAAGGACAGATTTTCAGTGGAAGACTTCAGTAGGAAATATTTTTAAGTTTACCTTCATGATTATGAAATTTAAAGAACAATACAGATTTGTTTTACGTCCAGAAGTAAGGAATACTTCAATGCATGCATTGGGCTTAGCCAATTTAATTCTTTAACAAGCTCCTCTAAACTTGATTCAAGTACATTTGTCATGGGCTTTATTATACTACTGAGAAACTGAATAACAAAGTTTACCCAGCAAGTAACAGTAATTATATAAACCCAGCGGTACTTCCAGAAAGCATACTTGTAACTACAGTACAATTAGCATTTCTATCCAAAGATATACATTGCTTGATCTAGATACCTTTAACTGTCATCTTGACACAGGCTAGAGTCATCTGATGAGGGAATCTCAGATGAGGGATTGCCCAGTCAGATTGGCCTGTGGGCATGTCTATAGAAGATTGTCTTGCTTGTTAGTTGATGTAGAAGGAGTCCAGTCCACTTTGGGTGACACTATTCCCTAGGCAGTTGGTCTTGGGCTACATTAGAAAGCAGTGAGTGGGTCTGTGAGTGAACCAGCAAGAAACTTCCACTCATAGTTCTGTTTTCAATTCCTTCGTGGGTTCCAACTCTGACTTGTTTCAATAATGTGACCTGAGAGTACAAACCAAATAAATTGTTCTCTTCTAAGTTGCCTTTGATCAGCGTGTTTTATCACAGCAAAGTCCCTCCCTCTCCCCTTGTGATTTGGAGGATGAAGAGGGGAACATGATCTGGTATTGGGTGGGGGAAAGGACTGAAGCCCTGAGGACCAACAGAAGGAATGGAAACAGACAACCTCGGGAGATAGGAGGTTGAGGGAACTCTTCAGAATATACCAGAGACCTGGGAGGTGAGAGACTCTCAGGACTCAAAGGGAGGGACCTTAGATGAAATGCTCTACAGTTGGGAGAGGGAACTTGTAGAGCCCACCTCCAGCAGAAAGATGGGGCATCAAGTGAGGGATGGGGTTGCCATCCCACAGTCAAAAATCTGACCCATAATAAATTGTTTCTGTCTGACAGAACTGCAGGAATGGAAGTGGAGAGGAGCCTGAGGAAAAAGAGGTTAAGTGACAGGCCCAAAGTGGGATCCAGCTGAAGGAGAGGTCCCACGTCTGACACTATTACTGAAGCTACTGAGAGCTCACAAAAAGGGATTTATCATGACTGCCCTTTGAAAGACCCAACAAGTAGCTGAGTCAGATGCAAATATTTGCACCCAACTGCTTAGTATTCTCTTCACTTAATATACAGGAAAAGTCACAATAAATGAACACCTTTTTCACCTGGACTCCTCTCATCATTAGCTGGGGACTTTTCCTAGGACTTTGGAAGTAGGATACACAAAAGACACTCTTAGCCTTGAACCACAGATGCATCAAAGTTCCTAGGCACAACCTTCAGTCAATACAAACTAAGAACACATTAAAAAGTTCCCAGCCTCTTATCTCATTCTTTTCCAGAAAGTCCTTGGGGCATTGAGTCATAGTTATAACCACAGCAGTAATTAGGGCAGCTTTTATTGGTTCCTCTTTCTTCTCTGAACCCAAACACTGTTGTTTTCTGAGAGTGCTTCTCTAATAAAGTGTTTACTAGTGATTCAAGACTTAGTTTGCCCCTCTGCATATATATCATCCCAATCTTGCCACCTCACATAGGAAAAAAAAGAATCATGGACCATTTTCATGATATCCAATCTCACATATGGCATTAATGAGTATCCTGTAAATCTACCTTATTCGTGGTCAGAATGATTCATCAAGTTTCACTTCTTCTTCTGTACCTATTATTTGCTGGATTATATGGGGTTAACTAAGGAAATTGAAAATGTAAGATAAAGTATAGATGAAAGTTAAGTATACTTTAAAACTACAATTGTATTAACATAGCCAACTACAGAAAAATCATCTTAAATTAAGAGGGAGCTTCTACTGTCCTATGCCAGCTGTCAACAGACTAATTTTGGAAGAGGAGAGAAGAAACAGAGCTATAGTAAGGGATGGCTACCTCTGTGTCTGATTCCAACACAGACTTCCTATCATTTCCAGCTTTCCCACAAAGAGTTCTATCGTCTATAAGATGATGTATAGGTAGGTAGAGGACCCACCTGATGTAGATCTCTTGCAATGTGCTTTTTCAGGGTTTGTATACTTTTCCAAATGACATTGCTTCCCCCTAGAACTTGCACATGTGTGACTAACTTTCTCTTTGAGAATAGGGTTCTTCCTGGAGGTGGCAAGTTTTCTGTGATTCTTGAGCTACACCCAAGGTTATACTGGAAACTTGAGGAAAGGGTGGAAAATGTCTTGTTTTCCCCAAAAAGCAGGTGTTGATGATCAAGGACAAATCCAGCCTCGCACAGAACATACACCAGCATCTTCACACTGGAATAGAAACAGGGGCAGGTGCCAATCATCTGATTCCTTACCTCACAGATGAGACAATCCTGGGACATCCTCTCCACTCCATATCCACAATAGTAGATGGTGGTCCAACAATATGAACCCAGGAGTCCACAGAACTAGATGTCTCAGCAGTTACAATCCAGTGATGAAAGTCTGGAAAAAGCAGAGAAGAAACGAGATGACAGAGGAAGATTTCAGAGAATTGTTTATGAAACAGCAAGGCTCAACACTGGTTGGTTTTCCTTTTAATTCACAGAGTCCTGGAGTTAAAAAAAAAACTCAAATCAGTAGTGCTTTTCTTTTGTTACTTTTGATCCTTTTTCCAGGGATCTGTTCTGAAGCCTTGATTCCTGCTTTCCTTCCCTTCCTTCCTAGGGCTCCTCACATTCTTTTTATTCCATTTTCATGAGGTATGCACTCTTTCCATTGAGTAATTTGTAGCAAGTTTAAATTCCAACTATTTAGACCTCTCAGTATATCTGCTTTTTTTTTCTTTCTTTCTGACAACTCCCCATAAGGCCACGGGAACTTCAAAAGCCAGTCAAATGAGGTGTGGGTGAACAAACTGTAGAAACATGGATACAGGAGACAATAAGTTTTCCTACATTCCTTAAATAAAAGTACACACAGTGACTGCTCCTATGTTGGGTTCAAATTTTTCGAAATTGACATTAAAAAGAAAAAAAATATTGATAGTGCTGGACATATTGCTCAGTGATTAAAAAAAAAACAAACTTGCTTATCATGCTCAAAGACCTGATTTCTACCCCCAGTGTTCTTTACACCTGCCTCCCAAGGAGTTATCAATATATTGCATTGAATTTTCAGGAGTAAAGTTTTCACTGAAGGAAATACATGGTCAACCCTACCGTTTGTGCTCCACACTAAGTAAGATCCTGTATTAGATAGAGTTCTTTAGAGGAACAGATTGATAGAATACATATTGAATATGTAATATTTAAAACATATATTAAAAGGAAATGAGTTAGATCATTTTTCACAATAGAGGATAGTGATCCAATGTTGGGTCCCTCGTCTCTCCTTCCCATCCATGCTGGTGGTGCCTGGTAAGCAGGGACGCAGTGCACTCTCTTCACGGGTTCCACTCAGCTCTCTTCCCCCAGCCAGAGAGGGTGGCTGGTCCATTGCAGTGTGGTGCATGCCCTTCCTGACCGGTGTGTGCACGCTCTTGGGCCCCATTTTAGCCCTGGTTTGGGCCTTGACTAGAGTTTGAGACCTGTCTTAGTCACTTCCGTCCTCAAGTGACTCAACAGGACCTGTTTGGTCCTTCCTCTGCTCAGCTGTTGCTGATGGAGAGCTTTGCCATTTGCCCTCTGTCACCCTTCCTGCCCCCTAAGTCATCTCACCCCACCAAAACCTCTCCTCCCTGTGCTCCAAGTTTATATAAACAAGAGGTTGTTAAAGTTGAGTTTCTGCTTTGACAAGACTCCTGGTCGGGTGTGTTTCTTTGGGCCTCCAATACTCACCATCCCGCTCAGCTCCAGAGAGACCAGCGGGATGGAGACTTCGCTCTCCTCTCGCCTGGACCTGCAGGCTTTAAGGAGCTGACAGTCCAATAATAGCAGTTTGCATTATTGGGATATAATAACATGAGAAGCTAAGAACCCATGAGTCCACAGAACTGGATGTCTCTGCAGTTGCAATCCAGTGACGAAAGTATGGAAGATCCTTAGAAAGTTACTGCTACCCAGTTCATATGGGAAGGCCCAAAAATCTGTAGTCTGATGGCCACATAGGATGGAAGGATCAGTGGCTGATACACTGGCTCAGAGCAAAGCAGAAAAAGCTGGTGGACAGGCATACTTCTTTACACCCCCTTATATATGGTTCACCCATTGGAAGGTGCTACCTATTGGCTGCAGGTCTTAAACCCTCAGCAAGTCTGTTTTCCAAATACACCCACCTCCAGACATGCCCAAGGCGGTGTTTCCTTGGTGTTTCAAAAATACCATCAAGCTGAGACTAAAATCTAACAACCACAGATTCATAGCACTAGAGGTGAAGTGTATCAGTCTTGCCCTCATCCTCTACTTACTTCCAACCCTTTGCCCATTCTTTCACTTGCGTAAGAATACGTATGTTTTGAGAAGAAGCAACTGCATGAGGTGTTCCATCCAGTGCCTACCACTGAAAGGGCTTTCAGCCTGTTCACTTTGTTCTAGCTGTGTGATGTCATTCTCAATCTAGAGCACAATGAGCAATATGATGACAGCCTGAGTGGAAGTCAGTTTATTTCCTTACCCAGTTATTCTTTCTATTCTCTCGACTGGTGTGAAGTGCTTCCAGGGAAAGGCTTTGCACAGCAACTCCCATTTTGTCATCTGGTTCGGGGAGAGGCCAAATTATGACAGTCCTAGCTAGCCATAGGTTAATCATTGTCGGAAAAGGTAGCATGTCCAGGGCCTGTTGACTGGAACTTCAGCTACTCTTCTCTACCCAAGGACCTTTTAGTATGTAGCTTTTAAACTCCTATGAGTTCATTTTAAAGAAACTTCCTTCTTAGAATAGCTAGATGTCAGCTATTCCCTAGGTGAAAGTTTTACCACAGTGAGCCTTGTAGCCTTTGGACCTTTGAGCCTAGTGACTGTTCTTTGACTCATTGTTGAAAACTGGTCTTCTGCAATCTCTGCAGCTTCTGCTCCTCTGAACTGTCCAAAGTCTCCTAAGATCTGCCAGAGTGAAAAAGATAGGCAATAAGGAATGACTTAGTTAATTCACTATTGTTCTTTTCTCTTCTCAAAACATATTTTAAAGCGCAACCTATTTAACTTATTTCATCATATTGAGAAGTGTCTAACACACTGGCCTCTCCATATAGTATGCTGTAGTTTCCTATACCATTCTACTTTGGTTTTTATGCAATAGTGTATATCTCTGAACATTCTACTAAGTCCATACATTTCATTTGGAATATGCACACACATTCAATTATATTTTATGGCTAGTATCCATTTGGTTATAACACCTCATGTGCTCCCTCATCCTGTCACTAATTAGTTCATTCATAATCCTTTGAAATAGGCACAGAAGTCAGCCCTATCACACTGGCTTTCACTCCAACATAGCATTCCATTGACATCATTTCCGCTTTTGATTCACAAAAACCTCCATAAGGACACAGTTTATTTTCCACCAACATTCTAGTGTCTCTGGTTAAACTTGGTAGCATTTCTGTGCTAAGTTTTATTCCTCCTCCCTTTAACAGAAAAATTCAATATTGTTTTAATCACTCTTTGTAGTACCTATTCAACATGTACCAATTCAACATTCCAACTACTTGCCTTCTGACTAGCTAGTTATGTTCCTAGCATGTTCTCCTTCACTCCTTCGTAAGGAGTTATCCATAAATTCAAATTAATTAACATCAACTACACATAATTTGTTCTCAGGGTTATTAGAACCAGTAAAAATATTAATTTGTGTTTACATAAAATGGGGGGAGAAACTTTAGTTTGTTCTAAAACGTGAAAGGAAAAAAGGAAAGAGTACATTGTTAAATACTGCACATAAATTTTTTACAGTATATTCATTGATGATGTTTTAATGTATTTTGATAGTTACATGCACATGTGAAACTTTCTTAATTGAAACACTCATTGTATGTAATTAATATAAATGGACAGAAAGATACATGATTTTTTGAGATTGTATTTTATGTGTACGACTGTTTCTCCAGCATGTATGTTTGTATATCACATATGAACAGCAACCTCAGAGGTCAGAAGTGGATATTGGGTACTCTCAGATTTGAGAGATAGCTGCTAGCCACCATGACACATGAATTATAAACCCAAGTCCTCTGCAAGAGCAAGCAGTGCTCTTAAATGCTGAGCCATCTTTCCCATACCTTATGTGACATTTTCAAAGCATAAAAGACTATAATCTCACATACAGCCTTGCTAAGGCTTCTATGTAAATAAAGATCACTTTTATTCATCAGTATAAGCTGACGTGCAAGTAAACTTCACAAAAACAAAATTATTCCAGCATTCTCATAAACTTTTTTTTATATGTCAGGTTCCCAAACACGTGACCTACATACACTGTCTCTGAGAAATTTATACTCTAATTGTCACATTGAAGTAAACTGGAGGTAATTAGAAAAAATCACTTCATTCAAAGTTTGTGTCAAGATAACTGAGTTCTGGTAATCCAATGACTTCACAGTTTTCATTGTGACATGATATTGTCCCATTTGATATAAGATCTGGAACTCTGGGGAATGTGTCTAGCCCAGCTTAGAAGCCAATCAGTTTGTGGGTTTGTTCTTGCAAAATAAGCTCAGACCTCTTGGCATTTTCTTCTCTTTGTGGTGGACAAAATGTGAACTTCTATTTGAAAGGGGGGAAAGAAAGTAGTTTAAATGACTTCAAGCTTTTTGAACATCAAACAATTTTTACTAAAGAACAGCACAGTCACTGAAGTGTATCCAAATAAAAGAATACATGAATTTGACAGCAATCTGATTCATGAAATATCCACTACCATTTTGTGGTTACCACGGTTCCAAGTTAAATACAAAAGTCTGCCTGGTGTTCTTATCCTCCATTAACAGATTCCTGGTTGGGTATCATGATCTTCCAAGAGGATGACAGTGGGCATACATGAAGAGCTATATCTTTCAGGAAATGATGCTGGCAAGGCCAACAGATCTGGCTGGGTGAATGGCCCTGGCTAGGGCTGCCTCTCCTTCTATGGTCCAAGTCAGCAGCACAAATAACTGTAGGCACTTTAGGTCTGGAAATTTCACAATGGATAAGTTTTTTTTTCCATTCTTCAAAGTCTACGGATGAAGGGACTGGTAAATAGTTTGTGCCTACATCTCAGTAGTGTGGGCAGCTGAGATCAAAGTAAGGGAAATTGTACAAATTGTCCACTTGAATCCTAAAAGAGAAAAGCAAGCCCAGACAGCTCAACCAAATATTGCTTCCTTCTCTTTGAATTCTTTATTTGTCTAATCCAGAAGTTTATGTTCTAAATGACTGGTTGGCTGAGTGGCAGGGGTGGCTCACTGTCAGGATTTGAGCTATTAGAAAGCCTGACTTTAAAACTGAGTCTTAGACTTTAGTTTTAATCTTGGTGAAGATAAGGAAACATAATCCAAATAATCACATTAAGCAACTGTAGGCTTTAATAGTATACCAAATAAAGTAGTCTCAGCTTAACACCACCACCACCACGAACAAAAAACTAACTAGGACTGGAGTGTGTTCAGAACACGGAAGTCTCATGTAACACGTTCCTTATCTCCAAGTGAAAGAAAGCTTGTCCTCTTCTTCCAATTTGAATATGTCATGGTCCTGTGTCAAATTAACTATGTGCTTGGTACTGGATAGGCTACTTGAAAGTCTAAGGGCTTTGGATAATGAATCGGAGCATTAAGCAATTTCTATATCGTTTCTTCACAAATTCTGATCTCTTCGAATATTCCAGATTTGATACTGAACATGAGATAACTGGACGTCCATATCTAACACTGGTTAGTGACATGCAATTGGCAAGCCAACTAGACTCATTTATTCATCTGGAAAATGAGACTAATTATTTTACTATTCATATTTGCTTCAAAAATCTAGTCACTATTTGTTAAACTTATGATACTTTATGTAATAGTGTTAAGTATCATTTTTAATTATTTCAGTAATTTGTGAACCAGATTACTGTTAAGTAGTTTCTTGTGTCCGAGGAAATTTAGCCAATCTTTAATACTGCCTTATTTGACATAAAAATGACATGAGCTCAAAGGGTGTAAACATCAAGGTTTAAAAAATGTATTCATCAGGCCGGGCGGTGGTGGCACACGACGTTGATCCCAGCACTTGGGAGGCAGAGGCAGGCGGGTTTCTGAGTTCGAGGCCAGCCTGGTCCACAGAGTGAGTTCCAGGACATCCAGGGCTACACAGAGAAACCCTGTCTTGAAAAAAAACAAACAAACAAAAAATGTACTCATCAATCATGTGCAAATATTTGAAGGTACACCTTTACACCTATAATAAATGACAAGTTAGTTCACTGAGAGAAAGACAATCATATTATTTGATATATTGATTAGCTATTAGTTAGAAGTGAGATGGGAACATAGATGTTAAAGAGGAAGAAAACAAAAAGAGTTATGTGCCCTCTTGTAGGGGGGAGGTGCTGATACTAAAGTCTGATTCCCTAATTGGTTCTTGATTTAGTCAGTAAAGGAAACCAGGAGCTAATTGCTGAGTGCAAGGGACAGATAGGACTTCTGGGACACAGGAGGAAAATGAGACACAGGGAAAGAGAAGTGGCTTCTTTTGTTTGTTTGTTTTGGTTTTGGTTTTTGGTTTTTGTTTTGGCCAGGCTTTGGAAAGAGAAGCACAAAAAACTCACACAAGATCTTGGTGAAGCTAGAACCAGTGGTTCTGCCATCTGTGGACAGCCAAGGAGGTCTGAGTAGCCTAGCTAAGTTTAGGGCAGGAGACTCTGCCCAGCAATTGTGCTAGCTGGCAAGTTCTAAAGTAATGAAGCTCTCTGAGTGTTTTTCTTCTAAGGAGCAAAGGTGGAGAGAGGGAAGGAGGAGGGAGAGAGAGAAAGAGAGAGAGGGAGGGAGAGGGAGGCAGGGAGGGAGGAAGAGAGAGAGAGAGAGAGAGAGAGAGAGAGAGAGAGAGAGAGAGAGAGAGAAGCCAGGTTGGTAGCTGGCAGGAAGAACAAAAGAGAAGCGGCATAGAGTGAGCCAGGGGAGCACAGCAGCTCCCAGGCAAGCCAGGAGTGGAGCTGGCAGCCCATCTCATGGCCAGAGCACAGGCTGTGGTCCTGGGCAAAGGCGGGAATGTGTTTTTAAAATTACAAGCTACACCCTCCCAGCATAAATATCGTGCACAGCTTGTTCTGTGAATACTATAGAGGGAGTCACTAAATTGCGATTTTAATGTAAATTGCTATTTATATATCCATTCCCCTTAGGATAGAAGCAGTCTGTTTCACCTTTCTTGAATCCCAGGAAAGGCCTCGACTGCCACTAAACTCAAAGTAGACACCAAAGTCTGTAGTGTTTAAAACACTGTTCCCTGGCAGGCCTTTCTTTCCTTAATATCTCCTGCTTTACTCTGGCCCATCTCAATAATACCATTCATCCTTCACTTCAAATCCGTCCCAACAGCCATGTCGTTAGAATTGATATTTGTCTTCGGATACTGTTATGTTCTTCCGGACCACCTTTATTCTGTCAAGAACGTCCCTCACCACTCTGGGAATTTTTACTCTTTTTCCAACGATCTCCTTGACACTGATATAAAAACGATTTTCTTTCTTTCTTTTTTTTTTTTAAATTAGCTGCGTCCTTCACAGAAGTACGATAAATGAAGATATAAGATTGTTTTTGTTTTTGTTTTTGTAATATACTTGGTACTTAAGTATGTTTAGAATGAACAAACATATATCTGGAAATCGATAATTATATTCTAAGAAATTGTCCATGCAAATAGTGCTGAAAGACTGCAGCAGCTGTCTCTGTCCCCTCACAGCTCAGGGACATAGGACCAGTTCTTCCTAATATCATCTTCAACGAGTTTCTTCTTTTAACATCATTTTTGTTTTCAACATAGGTAGAGTTTCTCTACCTCTCATTGTATGGCCTCAAACTTTGATTCCTCTCCTTTAAGCTTCTTGAGTATTGGGATTAGAGGACTATCCCACCCAATCTTGCTTTTTCTTCTGACTTTTTAAAATGGATTTAAATGCATGTGTGCGTGCATGTCTGTGTGTGCACACATGTACACACATGCTAACAACTGACTCCTTTAAGTTGTCTTCTGACTTCCACATATGTGCTTCCACATTAATCACACACACACACACACACACACACACACACACACACTGAAAAAACACAAATTCTTGGACCATCGTTCAGGTCAAAATTTTCAACTGGAAAGGAGATATTTTCACCTTACTTTTAAATAACTTCTACTTCTGATACTTATGTAAATACAAAGTATAAGAATCACTTACAGAGTACATTGTGGCACACTACATTTTAAAATGCTGCCTGGATTTCTGTACTGGGCATGGATAGCTACATCTCACAGCCGCAAACTATCTCCGTGATGCTCCTTAACTTGTGCCAAACTGGCAGCATACTTAGTGACCAATTATTTGATGTAGTTCAAGGATGAGAATAAAACCAATAATAGTCATCCTAGTTGATTCATTTTGTGTCTGGTATGCTTCATTTTTAGTAAATCGAAGTTGTGCCTTTTATTATTTTCCATATTGCTGGTTTAATGATAAGTTAAACTTACCCCTTTTATATATACAAGTTATGTTCAAGCTTTTTAGGTATTTTAGGATGAATTCTAAAAGAGTCAATCAACTATTTTTCTTATTAATTAATTAATCATAATTTTAATTAATAATATATTATTTATTAATTAGGATGATTGTTTTAATTAACATTCTGAAATCAAGTAAATGCATATAATTATTTTATCTCACGCAATCCAATGTTGATTCATTGAGAAGCATCAGTGTTGCTTATATAAGTTCATTGAAGCATTTTTCTGCATTGTTTTTGTGAGACAAAGAATAAAACCAATAGCTTCTCCAGATGCTTTGTAAAACCTGGCTTCAAAGTGACCTGAGGTTTAATACAGTGTCTGGGGTTTTACAAGACAAGATGAAAATGAAATTTGTTGTATTTTTATTTGTTTGCTTGTCCAACCAGAAATTTCAAGCCATTTTGGAGTTGTCATCAACCAAAATGCTTCTGGCCAAACACTTTCCTCTTAATTTTTATAACCAAAGAAATTTTCAGAAAAATTTAATCCACATGTTTCTAAGTCAGTCCATATCCAGTAACATTTCAGTGTAGGGCTTGTGATTTCCAGATTTTTGAAAAGCATTTTTTTTTATCTGAATCTCTTAGGGCTCCAGGTGAGTGAAAATAACAGAGGTGCTCCAGACACAGCAAGAATTACCCAACATGCAACGGAACAAACAGTCCTGAGGTTCCGAAAGTTTTCTTTGAGGCTCTTGCAAGTTGAAGCGGGCAGTTTTGATTTCACTTCCCCACTGGATCCATAGCAGTGTTGGTTGACCAGGTAGATTATTTCTATTTTCTTAGAAACTCCATTACAGAAAGTCAGGGACTCAGTCAACAGCCATTTGATAAATGAAAATGGTCAAGTGCTGTTATTATTTTCTATGTGGAAGAAAAGAAATGAATAGCCATAGTACTGATCTTAAAGAATATCCAAATTACTAGGTGGCAATGAAGCCCAAGGAAATAATCCTGCTTTCAAACTTCAAGATAAACTGTAGCTGTACCCAATTATCTCTAGTCAATCTGATCCTGGTGGCTTCAGCACATGTTGCTATCCACCCCAATGTTCTGGGTTCCCAAATGAAATACACACACACACACACACACACACACGCACATGCACACGCACACACACACACACACACACAGACTTTATATTTTCATATGCCACTGCTCAATGGCTGGGCCACTTGCTAACTTCCATGTGGCTAATACCCCTCTGATATTGTTACTTACTAAAATCTATATCCCATCTTTGCTGTCCCAGACTCAGATCTGCAGCCCTCTCGGCTGTGTTTCCAGGCACCTACATGATGGCTATCTCTCAGTGGTATACCTTTCAGGCCTGGTCTTTCTCTTCCTTCCCCAAGATGGTGTCTATTCTTTTTGCTGCTCCTCCCTTGGTCCCTTGTCCCAGAATCATAGAGTCCTGCCTCTGTCTCCCTGACCAGCCATTGACTGTTAGCGTCTTTATTTACCAATCAAAGCCAACTGTGGTGGGACAATGAAAACATGTTTTTGGGGAACCTAATATGCTACATAAACTATGCAGGACTCTACATAACCTTTACCAATAAATCACTCAAATGCTATTATATATAAATCTGTACATGCACACAGAATTCCAATTATAATTGTACTAAATTTAGAAAATATAATCTTATTTGATTTGATTTAACAAAAAAATACATTTTATCTGGCATAACATACAAAGCATCTTAAGCATAGTTATTTGTGTTAAATGAATTTTAATAATATCAAAGGGGACCCATTAATAATATGTAATCTATTCTATTTTCTAAGTGTGTATTATAGATTAATTTTCATAATTAAGACATATATTCTGAGATTGGCACTGACATTTGAGACTAGAGATTTAAATGGAAAAGTCATGGGCAATGTTTTAAATAAGAAAGACTTCAAACGAAATTCTATGCTAGTTGTTGAAATGACAATATTACGTCTAATGTTATCACAACATTGTATGCCAGTACTCTGAAATAAACTAGTGGTAACTGGACTCTGCCTCATCAAAGAATGGTCTACCACAACCCCAATAGCATATCATTTCACAGCCAATGAATAGACCATAAACTATAACTTAACTGTGAAGATTCTCCTAAAAAGTTTTGCCTACAGAACGTGTTGTCCATTCGCTTGCTGGTCTATAACTGAAAATCATTTAAGACATTCTAGTGATTGATTCTTCAGTTTATATGGAGTACATTTTACTCACATGCTCCCTTTTCTTTTTATTGGTTTTTTATCACTTAAAACAATTTTTAAATTTAAATGTATTTTGACCGTATTCTTTCTCTATCCCAAGTCCTTCCCTATCTTCTCCATTGTCCACCCTCCCAACATTAAGTTCTTTCTCAAAAAAAACAAACAAAAACATAATAAAACAGCCACCACTCACTAAACAACAAAAAAAGAGGAAGACAAACAAGAAAACAAAATAAAACCACATCCCTCCCACCAAAAATAAAACTGTGAATTCTATTATATGTTGGTCAACATGTGGCCTATCATAAGTGGTTGACGTAGCCAGTGTTACTCAATTCCCAGCAAGAGTAAGTGAGAATTCAGTTGTTTACCTTTAGCCTAGTGGCTAGATTTTCATCATTCATTCATTCATTCATTTTTTTAAATTATAACAAGATAGACAAAAATATCTTTTTAATCCCCATTAAATTTGAAGTGAAACTATGGAATTTGTAGATAAAATCAGATTGTGTTTTCAGAAATGACCTCAACAACTCACATGCTGCATAGAGCCCTTGTCATTTTCTCATCTGGGATCTGTTCTTCTACTTTGATCTGAGAGGCCTTGTGAATGCTTTGACTAATAGAGTAATAAGACTTAAAGATGACTGATAGAAGATGTGAGGTTCATTCATTCCATGCTATAAGAATTCCAAGAAATATGAAAGGCTGTTGGTGTTGTCATGTAGACAACAACAAAAAAAGGAATATTAAGGCTTCTAACAGCCTCAAGTTCTAGATAATGATACTATGGGGGATGAGAAACAAAGCACCAAGCTGTTCTGGAGTTTCTCTGCGTCCAACACTAGGTGCTAAATAGTTGCCTTGACCTTGGTAGGAACTTATTTAAAATCCATAGACAATGAAAAATCATAATTATAGCGAAATATCTGTACTCTATCCAAACCTATACTAATATATGAAAGTGACATTCTAAAGGGTCTAGCCGGCATGTGAGTAGGGCAACTCAGGAAAGTATCAATCCAGTGAGTGTCAAGAAGTATTTCCATAGAAGGAGTTCAAGAAACAAATAAAAATTTAAGAACTTTAAATCATCAAGTGTTGATGTTTTGAAATGATTACAGCAGCCAGATAATGTCTTGCTTAGGAAACTTCGCCTTTAGACAGTGATGGGACAGGACTATCAACAAAAATAAAGTGGAGATTAAGATGAATTGTAAGAGAACTGATTATCTGAAATAAAGGGATAATGGAAATTGCAAAAGTGTCTATTTTGAGGCAAATTTCACTGTACCTGAGGTCAAGAAATGGTTGCAAATACTCAGATATACAGTGAGTCTCAACTCAAGGAACTGAAAATACATATAAATGTCTATCATGAACCTTCAGATGTCATACCTCTAACTTAGATATATGTTTGAAACCATAAAACAGAAACATAAAATAAATAAATAAACAAATAGATATCACACTTATTTTACCAAACCACATTTACATATATCACCACCAAGGGCCTTAACTGAGACAACTGTCACCAGTTAGCATACATCTTTTGAAGACTTTCTGCCACTTAAAATTACTAGCTCTGGCTACCCAGCAATCTATGAAGTTGATTAGCATATTTGAGATGCTTCTTATTTGGGTATACTCACAAATGACATTTTAGACATCTGTCCCCCTGATATTGAAGACTTGGTAAACATATGGGTAGTATCACAAGATGTATTTGATTTTACAGTGTCCATAAGGAATACTTTTGTGTATCTGTCTTTTTGCAAATGAAAAATTGTGGTATTCAAATTCTGTCTTCAAATGATCAAAATCATGATATGAATCCAGACATGTGACAGCCAGCCTTTGCAAAGAAATCTTGATCTTCAATTTGAGAAGCTGTTAGTATGTCTAGTGAGTACCATAAGACAGAAGAAAGAACATGAAATAAGTTCAAAAAAATTGGGATAAATTCTGATGTTTTTTAACAGATGTTGCAGGAGTAAATTTCTTTCTCTAATTACTATCATTTTCTCATAAAAATAGAAGTTTATTTGTTTAGCCATGTGTAAAAAATATTCTAGTGGCTTTTTATATACTAAGAAACAATAAAAGATAATTATAAATATCCTTATAGGTTTCATATAAATATAACAATAAAGGAAAAAGTAATATGCTCTGATCTCCTATCATATTGAAAACTACTTCAAAAGAGAAGTATTCAGTAAAGCGACAGATTAGTGATTGTTATTATTACCCAGTGATAAGTAAGAGTGGGCTGGACCACGGTGATTTTGGAAGAAGTGAAGAAAAGTTGTAAAATTCTAGAAGTCTCTTAAATGTATGCCACGAAAGTTCCTGATGGTTTGAATCTGATGAGTGAGGAGATGAGTTAAAGAAACTCCAAAACTGGGGACTTGTTCAACTGAAAAGGTGAGATTATTATCAACCTTGATGAAGAAGATTTGTGATGGAGAGAAGACTCCAAGATCATGTATAGACACATTAAAACCAAAAATGATAGGCACTGAGATGACCTAGTGAAGATGATGGGTAGAAATATGAGTAAACCAGCTAAGTTTTAGTGTATAGATTATGTCATTAGCATGTACACTGTAGCATCTACATAGCAGAATCTATTTGTTTATTGCAGTTGCATCATATAAAAATTCCAGAATAAATAGCGTTGTAAAGAGAAAATTATATAAAGAGTAAAAATTACTTGATTTTAATTCATTCTAGAGGCAAAAAGAGCTGCTTGAAAAATGAAAGTTGTTTAGTGATTAACTAATCACAATAATTGTTGTGACAGAATCGAAGCTCATGTCTGGACTGACCGTACCAGGCCAGTGAAGTTCCACATGAGAGAGGTTTATTGTGGGGGAAGGGACCAAAGGTAGCGACAAAGACGAAGGAGGAAAGAGAGAGAGCGAAGGTCAAGAGGGTCTGGCTTTTATTTAGGCTGTGACATAACTGCTTGCAGGTAAATGTGGGAAGTAAAACCAGATGGACGCTGGGAATGTATGGCAATTGCCACAGCAACAGATGCGCGGGTCACTGTCACCTATGGATGAAGTCACCCTCATTGTTAGATTCAGAAGCTACCAGCAACAGTAAAACCAGTTCCTGGTACCAACAATAATAACTGCACAGATCTTTCAGTTTCACACTTAATAAAAGATAACAAAAGTAACTTTATATATCTAAAACCTGTTATAGATGGAATATAGTATATATTTTATTGAAATGTTGGTTCAAACATGGATTTCAAAGTGAATTAGTAAGTTCTGATGTCTGTCTCTTATACTTTACCAAAATCTGAAAACATTTTATGTAGTCGTGCCTTTAAAATGGGTGTGCAACTTCATTTCTCATGCTGTTTTCTGTAACTCTGCTTCTTTCTCTACTGACATGCATAGGGAACTGTCTTTGTATTGTCTCTGCAAGTCAGATATTTCTTTGTTTTTCTCTTATGTTCATTCTTATCTTGCAAGTCAGGGTAATGAGTAAGTTTTCCCTCATTTTACAGTAGCCTGTAAAAGGCTGAGAACATCACTACCATTGTCACTCTGCTCAGCATAATGTTACTATATTAACACTCTGGCTCATCATTGCTTTCTACCTTGGACCAATAATTTGATTTTGAGCAGTTATTTGATTATTTGCTTTTTTATTTCCTTCTATCTTTCATAAATATTTTAAAGATGTTTTACATGGTCATTTAAAAAGTTTTAGATGGCACACAGTCTGAAAGGATATCATACAAATGTTTGCTAAAAAGCAGAATTTTCCAGATCCCCCGCCCCATAAACACTTTCAAGGTATACAAACATACTAATATCTCAACTCTCAAGGTTGGGTACTACAATCCTAGGCAACAAGCAGCGTTGTCTCTTGCCAAGGCCCAGCCTCAGCTTAGAAGAGGTTCAGAGGGAAGGCATGTCTGGGAATGATGCAAACAAACTACTCCAAGTCAAATCCTGGGTCCAAGCTCTTATGTTCTGCTCGAGACAGCTTTGCAGAATGATCTCTTTCATTCTGTGTTCTCCTTGACACAACATTTTCTTGCTATTCTAAAAAACTCTCTGGTTGAAACAACTAGCTCTCTGCTTAAGACACATCTCTCTGGTTGAGACAACTCTCTATCCTAGTTAAAATTCTAAAAGCTCTCTGGATAGTTCATCGAGTTTTCTGACTAAAGTCAGAAAAGCTTCTATAAAAATTCTGGCATTTTTCAACCAAATCAGAAAACCTGTCAGAAAATTCTAAAAGTAATTGAGAGTTTTCCAAACAAAATCAGAAAGCCAGAAAAAATTCTAAAAGAGCCATCTAATGCTCTTCAGACAGCCTTCTCTGTATAGCTGCTAAAAAAACATTCAAAATGAGCTTTGTTCGTTCCCTAAGTAATTCTTGGGATTTCCAACCAAGGTAAAGAATCTTGTTAGAAAAAAAATTAAAAGAGTTATAAAACATTCAAAAAGTGCTTTGTTCATTCTCTATGGATATTTCAAACAAAATCGGAAGTCCTGTTAGAGAAAATTCTTGAGGAGCTGTATTCACTCTCCAGAAATCTCCAGACACAACTTCTAAAGAAAAATGTGCTATTGTTTTCTACTAGCTCATCTCATACAGACCAAAGGCCCTGTTTTTTATTTACATATCAACTCAGTTATTTATTCCAGGTTTCCTCTAGACCATCTCACAAGTCAGCATTCCATGACCTTGGCTCCTTGACTCTTAGGAAGAGACAGCAAGCATTAGCACAGTCCATAGGACAGCTGGGTGAGACTGGATCTTTCCCAGGTTGACCTTGAACTCAGGAATCTGCCTGCATTTATATCTGCCTGTCTTTGTATCTTTCTGACAAACTGGCTCATAGTGGAGCTGCCTCTGTTTCTTTAGATCTGTGAAGCTCCTTATACAATTCATATTGCATCCTTATATTTTTGTATGATTAACTATATATTTTTTATTTCTTTTCCACAGCCTTAAGGGCTGACCTGAAGTTCCCAGCATTTACTGTTTTGTTGAGACATTAGCCACACCGTCACCTCCCAGACTCGTGATATCTCTAATTATCATGGAGTCATTAATGTTAAGAGGGAGGACATTCCTCAAAGGAATGTAGTGAATATATGTACAGCATTATACACACAAGCCCTATACCCACAGCAGCCATCAACACTCATGGAGGCCCACACTTGCTGGCCCTGTCCCAGGGGTGGTAACCGTGTCATTCTACCCTTACCAAGGCCATGCTGAACCCAACCCTCTATTTTCTTCAGTGTGTATTATATTTGAGTATGTCCCATTCAAAATGTGTATATATTGAAAGTTAATAGGGTGCAGGTAGATCTTTAAAAGACAAAGAATTGGGAAGGAAATCCCTCATAAATGAAATTAAGACCTTTATGAAAGATGACCATGAGGGCAGCAGCTCTCTTAGGTAAAGGTTAAGGCCCTTATGCAAGATGCTTAGCCACTGTTTGCCCCCCTTGTGCCTTTCTAAAATCCACTGTGTGAGAACATAGCATTCCTCCATTCTTGAAACAGGTAACAGAACTCACAAGACAACATGGTCTTTAAGTGCCCTAATGTTAGCTTTTGCATCCTTCCATAAAAGTTAAGAAGTGCATTTCTACTCTTTTAAGTAATTTGTTTTGTGTATTTTATCATAGAAGCACACATTAAGTGTACCATGCAAAAACAAATATCACCTTCTTTCCCCCAAGCTGATAGTAATAGCTTAATAAACACTGTTGTAATGAAGAGTAAGATCTGAAACTATACTGTGGTGTCAGAGTTAATAGGACTCTGTCATTTACCTGAAATTTGCTAAGACAGTTGTCTTAGTTAGGGTTTTACTGCTGTGAACAGATCAAGGCAACTCATAAAAACAACATTTAGTTGGACCTGGCTTACAGGTTTAGAGATTCACTCCAGTATCATCAAGGTGGGAGCATGACAGTGTCCACACAGGCATGGTCCAGGCGGAGCTGAGAGTTCTACATCTTCATCTGAAGGCTGCTAGAGGAAGACTATCGCCCAGGCAGCTAGGACAAGGGTCTTAAGCTCACACCCACAAGGCCAAACCTCCCAACAGTGCCACTCCCTGGATCAAGGATATACAAACCATGATAACATCAGACCTTAAGAGTCCAAATGTATTATAAGTACATGATAATAGATGTGCTAACTAATTTTCATAATCTTTTTATTGTATGTTATCATCACATTGTAAACTGATATCCAAACATACAATTTTTCTGTGTTAATTATACATAAATAAAGAAAGTAAGAAAAAGAAAGAGAAAGAGGGAGAGAGGGATGGAAGGGAGAAAAGAAGGATAAAAAGTAACAAAAGTTACAAAATAAAAATACTTGAATATCAGGCTGACAAGATGGCTCAGTAAGTAGAGGTACTTGCCACCAAGTCTGAGAGCCTGAGTTCAGCCTCTGAGAGCCATTGATTGAAAGGAGAGAAGCAATTTCTGCAAGTTGTCCTCTGATCTTCACAGGTATCCTATAGCATGCTCTTGTCTTCAACTCATACATATAAACAAATTTAATAAAAATAAGAATATGATTTTTAGTGCTTCTTAATTGGAATAACCACAATTTTTTCCAAGGGAACTAGCAATCCTTTCTTTATCATTCCCCTATGTATAGATAATAAAGTCTTCAGTGATGTGACTGTACTAGGTACACTGAAACATTTTTAGTAAAATCCTTCCCATTTCTTTCTATCTAAGATTATGGCATGATGCTAACAGGTTAGTCAATAAGATTAGCTTTACTATGATGCTACATAGTATTACTGCCCAACCTTGTCAGAGTTGTTCTCTGTAAAAGGAAAATATATAAGTACTTCAAAGATCTGAAGTGCTTTTTGCAATTTTCCATAAGTATCATCACAAATGAGACATTTTTATAAAAATATATACTATAAGAGTCATCAAAGAGTTCAAAGAACTGGACTGGTATCAGCTCAGAAGTACAGAACTTCTCAGTCATGCAAAAGGCACTGGGTTCAACCCTCAGAACATTCCCTGAGGAAGATTTTCAGTGAAGATATTCTTTATTACATATTTAACAAGCAACTATGCAGAAAGTAAGATTAACATTTTCATATGAAAGATCTAATCAAAACACACATCTTAACAAAAGGCCACTTTTCTGGAATGACCAAGAAATTGCTAATATGCGATGCCAGTATTTGCCTGATAACAAGCTTGATTTGATCCAAATGGATAAATTGCAAATCAAAACTTCAAGCAACTAAACTTATATAACCTGTTAACAGAATTTTAGATGGCCAGTTTTAGGTAAGGAATTATCAATCACCTCTCATAACAAAAATCTAATTATGACTTATCATGTACAGAATGTCTGATTCTAGAATACATCATATATGCATGTATATTTGGCAAGAAATAAATGATTTGAGTTGCCATATCAAATTATCATATAAAAAGTAATTGACTATGTACGCAACAACAATTGATGAAAAATAGATCATGAATTTGAAAGGAAATGAGAAGGGATATGTGGAAGGGTTTGGAGAGAAAAAAAAGGAAGGGATAAGTATAATTAAAATAAGTCCAAAAATAAACAAAAACATAATTGAATATTGCTAGAAGTCTTGCAGAATAGACAAAATGGCTATCAGAGTGCTAATCATAATTAATATTTTTGGCAAAAGCATTAAAACAAGAGTGACTGAATACAAAGTTTCAGTCAATATAGGGAATGTCAATAAAATTTTATCATATATGTAGTCATTACCTCATAATTACAGAGGGACATAACATCAGAAAGCATCAAGGTCATGCGACAGAGAGTATATGTCAGAGACTTCTCACACCAACAGATCAGAAAGTGGAGAGCAAGCCAGGAATCAGGGGAAGATGTAATCTTCAAAGGTCCACCTCTCTTGACCTTCTCCTACCAACTAGGTCTTGTTTTCTAATGTTTCTAAAACATTTTGAGATGCCATTACCAGTAAAGACTAAATCTTCAAAATGATCCTAGAAGAGTGAACATTTCTGATTAAAATCATATAAGTAATGGATGAAAGTAACTAATATTGTTGAATGCTTATGATATACAGACTATGTTCTATCTGCTTTCTAACAATTACCTCATTCAGTGCTCACAACACTTTGGAGTAAATAGAGTAACAAATAGAAAATCAGACATGAGATGGTTGATCTACTCACTTAATATCATACAACTATGAAGGAAGAAATTCTGACAGTATAGTGTCTGATATTTGAGTTCACTTACTGAAGAATTACTTTTGAATTTTTAATGAGACATACCTGTTCATTGTTTTCTAAGCTCTATCTTGTCATTATAACACTCTTCCAAACAAAAGTAAATAAAAACACATACAAAAAGCATTGGTATCATTTTTGTATTTACGCTATTTTCATGATTTCTGGGAGCTACATGCGTTTATACTTTTATTTCTTCCTTTTTGCGAAGAAGCACTAGTGCTTGACTGAAGTTCAGTCTACTTAGTCTTGTATTCTTTTAAGTATGTAAGTATACTTAAAGACTTTTGAGCATTTAAACAATATCAATCCATAAATCTAGCCCTACAGAAAATACTAGAAGGAAAAATTTCAACCCAAAGAGGATAACTACATCCAAGGAAACATAGGAAATAAATAATCCCATACCAGAAAAATAATCAAAACAAAACAAGAGAATCACAGACACACACACTAATACTACCAACATCAAAATAACAGGAAGTGACAATCACTGACCATTAATATCTCTCATCAATGAACCTAATTCCCCAAATAAAAAAGACACAGGCTAACAGAATGGATACAAAATCAAGATCCATCATTTTACTGCATACAATAAACACATCTCAGCTATAATAGACATTACCTTAGAGTAAAGGGATGTAAAATAGTTTTCCAAGCAAATGGACCCAAGAAGCAAGCAGGAGTAGCCATCCTGATATCTAGTAAAATAGACTTTCAACCAAAATTAACGAAAAAAGATAGGAAAGGACACTTCATCCTCATCAAAGAAAAATTCTACCAAGATGGTATATCAATTCTGAACATCTATGTCCCAAACACAAGGGTATGTACACTTGTTCAAAAAATTGCTAAAGTTTAAATCCCACATCGAACCCCACACATTAATAGTGGAAGACATCAACACCTAACTCTCACCAATTGACAGGTCATCCAGATAAAAACTAAACAAAGAAATAATGAAACTAACCAACATTATGAATAAAATGTACATAACAGACATATACAAAATATTTTTCCCAAACACAAAGGAATATACCTGCCTCTTAGCACCTCATGGATTCTTCTCCACAATAGACCATATAGTTGGACAAAGCAAGTCCCAATAGATGCAAGAAAATTGAAATGATGCCTTGTATCTTATCAGAGCACCATGAATTAAAGCTAGAGATCAACAATAACACAAATACCAGAAAGCCTATACCCTCCTGGAAACTACACAACTCTCTATTCAATGATCTCTGGGTCAGGAAAGAAATAAAGAAAGAAATTACTTTGTAGAATTCAATGAAAATGAAGGCACAATATATCTAAATTTATTGGATTCAGTGAAAGTAGTGCTAAGAGGAAAGTTTGTAGTACTAAGTTCCTTTATAAATAAATTAGAAAGTTCTTGTACCAGCAATTTAAAAGTACGCTGGAAAGCTCTAGAAGAAAAAAGAAGCAGACACACTGAAGAAGAGTAGAAGGCCAGAAATAATCAAAATTAGAGCTGAAATTAATCAATTCAAAACAAAGAAAACAATATAAAGAATCAATGAAATCAAGAGCTGGTTCTTTTAGAAAATAAACAAGATGGACAAATCCTTAGCCCAAATAACCAAAAAACAGAAAGAAAATATCCAAATAAACAATATCAGAAATAAAAAGGGAGACATAACAACAGACAATGCGGAAATTCAAAGAATCATTAGGTCTTAATTCAAAAGCCTCTACTCTACAAAACTGAAAAAAATCTTTATGAAATGGATGAATTTCTAGAAAGATACCACTTACAGGTTTACTTACAGTTAAATCAAGATCAGATAAACTATTTAAACAGCCCTATAACTACTAAGAAAATAGAAGCAGTCATCAAAAGTCTTACAATCAAAAAAAGCCCAGGGCCAGATGGTTTTAGTGAAGAATTCTACCAGACTTTCCCAAAAACTAATACCAATACTCCTCAAACTATTCCACAAAATAGAAGGAAAACTGCCAAACTCATTCTATGAAGACACAGTCACTCTGATATCTAAACCACACAAAGAGTCAACAAAGAAAGAAAATTTCAGACCAATTTCTCTTATGAACATTGATGCAAAAATTACTCAATAAAAGACATATTCCTAACCAAGTTTAGCTGCTTGAACCAATGAGTTTAACTAGGTTTTCTTACACTAGTATAAATGTGGGGTTACCTACAAAAGTGTGGGCAACTTATGGACTAACACACCACTGAAGAAAATGTTCCCCCCTTCCCCAGAAACTGTTAATGGAAGACTATGACCTCCTGAACCCCACCTTTGCTGCATATTAAGTCCTCCCTTCACTTAACAGGGGAAAAGATTGTGCCTACTCTTGTTAAAGGTCTCATGTGAGTAATCACAGCATCTTTGTTTTCAAGAACACACCTCTGTCATATCATCTCTGGTGGAGTTTCACAGTACTAACTCAGAGTTGTGAGTCTCGTAATATTTACAGGTCGTAATATTTATGGGAGGAACTAATAAAGAACTTTTATAAGTGGACTCCAACACAGGAAGCACACTAGGAAGTAGAATTCATAGAAGTCACTGTTTAAATTACTATAGCTGAAATAACATGAGGACTAAACCTGAACCACTATTCTTCAAAAGGGAACACTCATTTGTATTTTTGTTAAATATATAATTGGAAAACAAGGAATGAGTTACAAAGTTTATATGGGAGCAATAATTGGTTTTCTGTGTGTGTATTTGTTTTGGTTTTTAAAGCCAGTATTGAGTCTTTTAAGAAAAGATGAATAGGCTGGGGAGGAGGGGCAGAGGAAGAATAGGTAGTGGAGTAAGTAGGCCATGCCAATCCTCATGACTTTGCGCAGTGAAAGGAGAGAATGACTACTGCAAGGTGTGCTCATGGGAAAACTACTCTCTGACACTAATGGAAGAATTGTGTTATAAGACAAACACACTTTTATGAGATCCCTTACAGCAAAGAATTGCTGGAATTTTCCTTAGTCAGACTCCTGTTAGTCATATTTTCTTTTTCTTTTCGATGCCAGTATTTTCCAATCTACATTTTTCTGGTACATTTTTATTCTGTTCTGGGAGATGGATGAGCTCTGTAGGTGACTCTCACACACAAAACTTCATTGGCAAACTGTATTAAATTATCATAGAAGTTCACCTTCTTCTGTTAAGTTAAGCTAGACAGAGTTTAAGGAAAGGAAGCTAAAGGGCTGAGGATTTCATTTAAATCACAGTAGTTTTATTTATAGGACAGCAGCCAATTTAAAAATTTTTAAAAATCTATTTATTTCACATGCTTAAAACTTAGCTAAATATTTTCCTTGTTATAGGCATTTCGTTAGGTCCTATGAATAACAAGATAATTCATAGTAGTTAGTCTCTACCCTTGACCTGGTCACAATGCAGAGGGAAAGTATACTATATAAATAATGGATCTTAGTTTCACAACTATGGCCTTAATTGTGCAACACTGGAATTCCCAGGCACCATTGGAAAACTTACTTTGCCTGAAAGTCTTCTAACTGCAAACAAAATTTCTTTATTGTCAGCACATCAGGCAACACTGGAGTCTCATTTTCCACTGCATGTGGAACAAGTCCAGAATAACTCAAGATTACTTACTCAGTTTGATTTGTGAAAGCAGAAGCTAAGAGACTGTAATGGACTCTGGTCTGACTTATGAGCAAGAGCCGTGGTTTTCAACCTTCCTAATGCTGCATCACATCCCCCATGTTGTGGTGACTCCAACCATGAAGTTATTTTCATTGCATCTTCACAACTAATTTTGCTACTGTTATGAATTATAACATAAATATTTTTAGAGATAGAGTTTTGCCAAGGACTCCTGATGAACAAGTTGAGAATCACTGAGAAAGCTGGTTAGGCTTTGAGAAATGAAATATATATTCCTCAAGACTATGAATGTATAATGAGGATAGAGAGAATGGGAAAAAAAGAGCAGAGAAGAAAATGTTCTAACCAGAAAGAATTAGTTCTCAATTATTCTGCCTGAAAGAGTCAGTTGGACAGATGCTAAAATAACAACACAAAGAATCAAGGTAGTGATGCATCAAGTGTGCCAAGAAGCTAGAGTGACAGACTTGTGGTATGAGGTCTGCATTTTGGTTGGCACATATATCTGACAAACCTGAACTTGTGAGTGAGTATAGCTTGAAATTCCTAGCAAGGCCAAAGGACTGTCAGCTCACAACTGCAACGACCTAGTGAGACTCTTCCACTCTTATCTTCTCCACATCGTCATATCTCCCAATACGTTAGGATGTGTATTTCAACACAGCTGAAGACGTAACTTGTAAAAGTCTCACCACAATGAATAACAAGAGAATGATTTCCTGGCTATGATAGTCCATCTGATTTAGTAATTCTACATCATACCCAAATAACAAAATATCACGTGGTCATTTACATGCTGACAAGTATAATTTGTCAGCTAAATAGTATTATTAATAAAAAAGAAATCTGTTGAGAAAAATCCTTTATAATGTATTAATTTGGTCTAAGTTGAAACATACAAGTTATGCCTCAAAAACATGATACTCATGTTGTATGAGATAAATATATACAATGTTATGATGGGAATGCAGTTCTAGAAAAATTCTAAGTTAACTAGATCAATAACAGAAACTTCCAAGTTTTTGTCAAAAGCAATGGAAAAATTAGGCTTCCTGAGAGTATTTCCAAGCAAAAGTGGTAGGAAACAAAGAAAGTCTCTTTTACCCTGTGCAGGGTCCTGCTTGTCTTGGATACTGAGATCTAACAAGGCTCCATGTCCTGCAACAAGCACAAAGAAATATAAGGCCATCAAAAAAAAAAATACTTTTTCATGTTCTCAGTGTTAAGTATTGTCCCCCTGCAATTTGAAACATAAAAAAGTTCTTTTATAAACAACCACAATATACATCTTACTTTAAAATATCAAAGTACTTCTGTTTCCATATAAGATTAGAGAGGCATTTTCCATTCTTTTTCTACCATTATATGCCCAGGGGAAGGGGAGCAAGCAAAAAGACAACAAAATCCACACCACAACAAAAACAAACACGACACATGAAATAAATATGTGAGAACTAAAAGTAGACGAGAATGAACTAGTCATGAGTTCATGGCAGCCTTGTCTCTGGGACAAGCTGGGACACAGTCTTAAGCTGGGAAAGACATTGGCACTGAGGTTGAGAGTTGGAGGGAGAACCTTGAGTTCAAAGAGCAGAAAAGGATTCTCTAACATCAAAGTAGGGAAAAGTCCCCCATAGACAGAAATCAAGGCTGTTCACTCTTGCTCCTATGAACACCACACTGGAAGTCCTTGCTAGTGTAATAAGATAAGACAAAATAAAGACACACAACCTAGTCACATACATGAATATACTTATTACTTTGTTATTTCAAACAGGAAAATAAGAGGATTTAGGGAAATTGTTGGGAAATTTCATAGTCATTGCCTTTACTTTCTGGTAATGGACAATAACTTGCCAATACCTTCTAGCCAGACTGGATTAACCTACCAGACATGCATTAAACTGTCTAGCCGAGATGTGTTTCTTAATAATGTGAGCATGTTCCTAAAGGTGTATTCCAAGAATTACAGAATAACTTCCAAAAATCTTGCCAGATTTAGAGCTGCCAAGACACAAAGAAAAGAAGGAAAATAAAAGGAGGTTGGGGGAAGGGAAAAGAAAGGGAAGAAAGACACTTAAGGAAACCAGACTGTTATTCTTGGGAAGCATAATTGTCAAGCTGAAGCCTGTCAATTATGTGATAACGTGTGGGATTGGAACAATTTCTTTCAAACCAAATCAGGGGGAAGGATGTACCTATTGCTCACTTAAACTCATCAAACTCAAATGTTATTTCTCTTGGGAAATAAAATTGCTCAACTCTAATCTCAAAGTTAACTTCACCATTAGAAAGACTGAAAAACTAGGCTTGCTTTCTTTCTTTCTCTCTTTCTTTCTTTCTTCCTTTCTTTCTTTTTTCTTTCTTTCTTTAGAAAATGATATTCTTTGATCTTATATGTGGGTTAGAAACATACACATCATCACATAAATTGTCTAGTCAAATGTGTCTAAATTTTAAGGAAATTTTAACCCTAGAAAAATGCACTATCTTCCTGAAAAATATTAGATTTTAATTATTTTAATTATTATAAGGATATGTAGAATAACAGAATAACAGAACAAGGATAAAGATAACAGAATAAATACAACGAAATAATGTAAACAGTAAGAGAAGTGGAAACCATGCAACCTCATAAAAGCAGAACTTTGAGGCATAATTCTCTTCACTAAGCAACATCAGTAAGCAGCAGCAGCAGCAGGTCCATGGGTAGTGTACCTTAGCCAGTTGATACAGGGCTTCCTCATAAATGTATTCTAATCTCATTTCCATAACTACTAATAGCACAGGGCAACATCCTAAAGGCATACAATCTGTCAACATGCTCCTCTGCTTTACTGATACAGACAGAGAAAGGGGGAGGAGTCAAACTATAAGTAAGTGATTATGCGAGACAAAATGTTTTGGGTCTTTGATATGGCTTTTATACTGAGCAGCTATTTGAATGCCTATTTGAAGCTTAGCATCTTAATGAGCACTGGTACACTTTTAATTCACAGCTCTTCTGGGGAAACATGTTGTACATGAAAGAACTAGTAAATGTCAAGAGTACAAGTAAGGTAGACATGCCAGAACCCAAAGCGTCATTATCTATACCTCTGGTGTAAAATAAGCACTTGTGTATTAATCACAGGAACAACAGTGACACAAAGAGTAGAGCTGTTGCTCTCTCCCTTGGCAAGGGTCTCAGCCCTTGACTGGCTATTAATGATACTCTACAAGAAGAATTCATTATCAACTTTATCCCTCTTGATATACAGATTTTTGTATGAAAGGAATTAAGCATATTAAAGCATCATGGAAAATTTGCTGGTCCTCTGGCTTTTACAACCTTCCCTCCCCACTCATCCACAATGTACTCTGAACCTTGAGTGGAGTGTCTTGCAGACTTATTCATTCAAACTGGGCTCTACACCTCTGAATTTTCATTGGTTTTGTTTTTATGTAAAGGTCTCCACCTGTGGCAAAGAGAAGTTTCCTTGATGAGGGATGAGCATTACACTTATCTATGGGAACAAGAATAAATATTTAGACTTTTATTAGGGAAGTCCATATTTAGAAATACATATGTACATGAACATACATATATACATACACTAATGATTAATGAAAAAAGAGGCCATGAATTTGTAAGACAGACAAGGAGGAAAAGGAAGTAATAGAATATGTAATTATATTATAATCTCAAAAAATAGAAAAAAACATGGCAATATTATGCCTTTCAAATTCTTAATATTTAATGGACTACAAAGTTAACAACAACTACCCTAATCTGTACCTAAACTCTGCTACTCTCCTACATGTCTAGTTTTGGAAAGCGTTCTGTTATCTTGAATGATTTTCTTATCTCCCTAGTTTCGGTCATACAGGCTTTTACTATGCCTTATTCACTTAAAGCAATCTTCATTTACAATACATTGACTTTTTTTTTTAATCCTGAAAACAACTTGTAAAGTACAGCTCTTATTGGACTCTTCTACAGATCAATAAGTGGAGTCTTAGATCTTTGTGAGTGAGCAATATGTTTGACTCTCAGGAGCCTGGTGAGGATTTACACTGTAGAGTTCATCTGTAGCCCGCTGGATTCATCATTTTCCCTTGTCTTGTTTTACTTACAAAAGCTGCCCATGGTTAGGTAGCTATATGACTGAGATTTTATGGGTGTAGTTTCTGACATTCCTAGAGACACACTTCCACACCAAACTCCCTAAGTGTGGAAGTTGTACAGGAGACCTCTGTCTTATACAAAGAACTACAGGCAACTAGGGAATACTGAGAGTAGAACTAGTCTTCCCCAGGGAAGAGCACATCAGTCTCCAGTACCAAATGGTCAGCCATAAAAACATATATACAGCTATCATAATGTGACTGATTAGGCTTATTATTTAGAAATATACACATGTAGTGACATACATATGTACGTGTGAATGTATGTATAACATGAGTTGGTGTGTGTGTGTGAAACAACAATTAATGAAAAATGAGGCGTATATTTGAAAAAGAACAAGAAGGTATGGAAGAGTTTGAAGGAAAGAAAGAGAGGGGAAATGATGTAATTATAATCTCAAAAAATAAATAACCTTTTAAAAGATGCTCAATTTAATGATACATGACAGGAAGCACCTAACTTTTCAACAATGAAATCTCATAAAGGGATAATAAATATATTTTCCTTTATTCTCTTTCTCTCTCCACAGCTTCATTCTTTATTTATTCTTCTTACATAAAATGTGTAATCATAGTTTAAATAAGAAATATTCCCCATGGGTCCAGATATTTGAGCACTTGGTCCCCAGATGATGCTATTGTTTGGAGAGGTCATGCAATCTGGAGGAAGTTATGCCTTGCAAAAGGCAGAATGCCTACAGGAGTTGGCTTTGAGAATTTTACATCTTTTCCCATTTCAAGTTTCTTCTCTGTGCTTCGTGCTAGGGTTGAAGCAGTGATGTCTCTGCTTCTTTCTCTCAATGCCTGATTCCATGCCTCCCACAACATTACTGACTCTCCCAGTGGAAGTCAAGGTAAATTTTCTTCTGTAAGTTGCTTTTGGTCATAGTGTTTTATCACAGCAACAGGAAAGTAATTCTCTGAGAGCTTTTCTCTATGTTGATAATGTGTTCTAGAACTGAGGAACTCTTGCCAAAAGATCAATCTGTAGGGGCAATTGTAAAATATAAGGAAAAGAAGGATAGTTGATGAAAGCTTCCAAATTTCTCACTGGTTTCTGTCTTTATGGTTTTTAAAAAAATTTTATTTACATTCCAAATGTTACCACTCTCCGTGGTTCCCCCCTCTCATAATTCTTCAACCCATCTATCCCCCCATCCCCTTTGCCTCTGAAAAGGTGCTCCCCCACCTACATACCCACCCCTCCACCAGCACCCATACACCCCAGCAATAAAAGAACTTCAGAGGAATCACCATCCCTCATCTCAAGCTATACTACAGAACAATAGTGATTAAAAAAAAAAAAAACAACTGCCTTATGTTGGTACAGAGACAGACAATGGAATGGAATTGAAGACCCAAAAATAAATTCACACACCTATGGACACTTGATCTTTGACAAAGAAGCCCAACCATCCTGTGTAAAAAAGAAAGAATCTTCAACAAATGGTGCTGGTGTAACTGGTGGTCTACATGTAAAAGAATGCAAATTGATCCGTAATTATCACCTTGTGCGAAGCTCAAGTTCAAGTGGATCAAGGACCCCAACATAAAACCAGAAACACTGAATTTAATAAAAGAGAAAATGGAAAAGCTTCAAATGCATTGGAACAGGGGAAAATTTCCTGAACAGAGCACCAATGGCTCAGGCTCTAAGATCAATAATTGACAAATGGGACCTCATGAAACTGAAAAGCTTCTGTAAGGCAAAGGACATTGTCAATAGGACAAAACAGCAACCTACAGGATGAAAAAAGGTCTTCATTAACCCCACATCTGATAGAGGGCTAAAATATAAATATACAAAGAACTCAGGAAGTTAGACTCCAGAAAACCAAATAACCCAATTAAAAATGGGTACAAAGCTAAACAGAATTCTCAACTGAGGAATCTCGAATATCTGAGAAGCACTTAATGATATGGTCAGCTCCTTAATCATCATGAAAATGCAAATCAAAACAACTCAGAGATTCCACCTTACATCAGTCAGAATGGCTAAGATAAAAAACTCAAGAGAAAGCATATGCTGGTGAGGATGTGGATAAAGAGGGACACTCTTCCATTTCTGGTGGGGTTGCAAACTGGTACGACCACTCTGGAACTCAATCTGGCTGTTCCTCAGAAAGTTAAATACCTGAAGAGACAGCTATATCATCCCTAGGCATATACCCAAAAGATATTCCACCATATCACAAGGAGAAATACTCCACTATGTTCATAGAAGCCTTATTCATAATAGCTAGAAGCAGGAAACAGCCCAGCTCTTCCTCAACTGAATGGACACAGAAAATGTGATTCATTTACACAGTGAAATACGTATTATTCAGCTATTAAAAACGAGCACATCATGAATTTTGCAGGCAAGTGGATTGCAATGAAAAATATTCTGAATGAGGTCAGGCATGGCATGTACTCAGTGATAATTGGATATTAGCCAAAAATACAGAATACCCATGATTCAACTCACAGAGTATATGAAGTTTAACAGAAAGGAAGATCCAAGGGCGAATGCTTTAATCTCACTTAGAATGGAGAAAATAATCACAGGAGGCATAGGGAGGACAGGACCTGTCTTTATGTTTTTAAGATTTATTTTTTATTTTTATTTGTGTGTAGTGGTTGTGTTGGGGAGGGGGCATATATGCAGGTACCCAAGGAGGCCAGAAGAGAACAACTGATGTCTTGGAGTTGGCGTCACATTTGGCTGAAAGCTGATTTACATGGATGCTATGAACTGAACTAGGGTCCTCAGGAAGATCAGTAAGCACTCTTAATGCCTGAGCCATCTATGTATATGTATATGTATATGTATATGTATATGTATATGTATATGTATATG
>NW_021604565.1:20035306-20035822 GCF_004785775.1 Grammomys surdaster | reverse complement strand
ATATGTATATGTATATGTATATGTATATGTATATGTATATGTATATGATGTATATATATATATATATTTCAGTTTATTTTTTATAAGTAGTAGGAATTAAACTAATATTTCCCATATCTGTATACTATACTGCTATTTAACTAGGCCAGAACTTTCATGTGAGTGTATTTCTCATTTTACCAGTATGAAAATTCAGATTCAAAAGGATTAAATAATCTCTCTGGGGTTTCAGTACAGACACTGACCTTCAGAGGTCTCACCATATGTCTCTCTTGTTCCAGAATGCCTCTCGTCTCATATTGAAATACAAACAAATAAGATCTATATACTATGTGTTTGAATAACTTGTGGTTTTTCTAAAACATTTTTTAAATTTCTATAATTGTAAGAGATAACCAGGCTTGTAGTCTTGCTTTCTTTCTTATGCAAGGATACCATTGATACCCACATTTTTGTGATCAGCTTCAGGTTTCTCTTGTTGTTGTTGTTGTTGTTGTTGTTGTTGTTGTTGTTGTT
>NW_021604565.1:19994523-20035206 GCF_004785775.1 Grammomys surdaster | reverse complement strand
CTTCTTCTTCTTTTTGTTCTCCTTCTCCTTCTCCTTCTCCTTCCCCATCCCCTTCCCCTTCCCCTCCCCCTTCCCCTTCCCCTTCCTCCTCTTTCTCCTCTTCCTCCTCGTCCTCCTCTTCTTCTTCTTTGAATTGTGACCAAAACACAAAAAATTCTATGAATATGAATGTGTACACACCCGTGTTATAAAACAAAACAAAGCAAAACAAAAGCTTGCTTGAAAATAGAGCAACACAAATATCTACTTAACATCAACTACTGAGTCAACCTTCAATCAAAGTTTGCCAGTTCTTTCAGCCATAAAGGGCCTGTGTATTGACAAAAGGCACTTAGTCAACAATTGAAGTACATGCCTGTATGATCATAGCTAAGAAAGCAGATTTTAAAAGACTTTTAACATGTAAGTACATGAGTAACACATATATTCATTCATTTGACTTAGCAATCATACATCAGTACACCAAAACATCACAAATGTTTGAAATTTTGTTTTTCAGTTAAAAATTGTGAACAAGTTGGAAGACCATACTTCTGTCAATTATTGAAATTGTTCAGGGTCACTTCACATACAGGCTATGTTGCTTCTCTCTAGTCAACTGTTACCAGCCAAAAACACAGGACATTTTTGTCCTCTTATACTGTGTTCATGAATGCAGCTCTCATGTAAATATGGTGGCAACCCTCAGAACAACCCATCTTCATTCTTCCCTGCCCTTTATTTATACAAAAGTTCTGCTTCATTGTCCCAGTGGCACTTTTGTGAATCTGTGGATACTCCAGCTGAGTGATTCAGAATTTTTTTCTGCAGCCAAAACCAAGACTCTGAGCAACTCTGATCCAGCTGCTAAGGCAGTCAGAAGTTAACCAGGTTCACTGGGAATCCATCCTTTGGCCTAAAATGAGTGAAAAGGAAGGATATTATCAGTTCATCCTGACACAGAGGGAAAGTGTACAGTTGATAGAAGCTCTCACCCCACAGATACTTCAGCAGCAGATTAATCCCAGGCTAGAACCAGAAATTTAGCAAAAATTCAGTGCTACAGAATACTAGTCAAGTGACTCAGCCATGGATCTAGGCTATGGTTCTAGTTCTACCAACAACTCAGTCCATGTCCTTGGGTAAACCACTGACATTCTCAGAAGCAGAGGAGAGAGGGAGAAACAGTGAGGTGGAGAAAGGGAGAGAGAATGAATTCCCCTGATTTGCTTATATTTCACTTTTCTTGCTGTGCCATTCACAAAGGCTATTCATTTCAACAATAAATTGACCAGAGATGCTATATATTATATGCTAGCCCCACTCCTATCACCAAGCACCATATCATATTGATTGCATAAATTAACCTGTCAATGAGAAAACTCAATGAGTGAACTAACAGACTTGGGGCAGCAGGGAATAGTAGTGAAACAATCATTTCTGTCAACCACAAAATAATCTTCTGTTCAAATTAGATACCACTGTCGGCTTTCTGACAGTTAACATTCCAGCTTCCACAAATTAAACATACTTCTCCATAATTAAATATCACAGTTTCATTGTTCCGATAACAAAAGTGGAATATTTTCCACCATCATAATATCCTTAGCAGATAATGTCATTGGAATAGCATGATGTTACCACATGATAATAGGCTCTGGAGGCCAAAGTCAAGTTGCAGTGTTTATTTTCAAAACAGATCATTACATTGACTTTTTTCCACTACCAAGTAATTGATGCAGACTTAAAGATGACGAACAACAACAAAAGATTCTTTTAAAAACCTGATCTAACGTTAGGGTCATACGCTTAATGATTCATATATCAAGGGAAATGTTGCAACTAGCAATGCAGAATCCACTTATAAATTAACCTTTGTCTTCTTTCAACTGCAATTTGCTCTGCAAAATAAGAGGAGAAGTCGGAGGCCCCAAAGTGCTTCAGAATATAATAGGAGCTAGTGTTGACACGATCCATTTCTTGATAACTATGGAATTCTGGATTAGGACACACTCCAACAAAGAACTCTGCTGTACAGGTAGTAGACATAAGCCAACTCATCCTGACAAGCAGTGAAAGGAAGGAAAGTCAGTGGTGCCAATACCAGGAGCTACAAACAAACCCTCAGGACAGTGGCAATCTGTCCCGCAAGCATCCAAGACCACTGTGCTTTCCAGCATTTGGAGATAAAACCCGATCAGGGAGGTCATCTTCAAATACAAGCAGCAAACAATGAGTCCCTTTCACACTGGCTGGGAGAATCCACAAAAGGCCTTTCAGCAGAACTCCCTCAGTACAAATGGCTGCCTTATCACATTTCCTCCTGTTCCTTGAGGGGAAGGCAGAGAAGGCAAGTCTCCACAGTACATGACTTGATATCGTGACTCGAGTTATAGTTGGTTTATGAAATCAAGTGTGACAAAGCATAGAGAGCCCTGTACACTTCTCATATTTAACAAACACTTAAAGTGTAAGGTACTCTGCTAAGGGTACTGTGGAAGACTGGAAAACCAAATCAAATATAAAGAGTGCATGTTGATCACCCTGCCCTCTTGCTGTTGTTTATTTTCTCTGCATGAAGTCATTTGGGCTGGGAGAGTTCCCATTTAGAGAGCTTCGCACAGTCAGTGCTTGCTGCTTGCATGACATGTGTGCCAGGCACAATATTTTTGATGATGACGCTAATTGGTGTTGAATGCAACTTATTTCTAATTCTCAGGAATTATACATGTGTTATGGATGTCTGAGGTTCTAAGGCCCTAAGTTGCATGTTAAATATTAAAAGAGACATATTTCAAAATTGGGCAATCCAATAAGCTGGCGCATTAACAGATTATTTTCAAACATGGTAGTCATGGAATTTGAGAGGAAATGTTATTAAAAGGGTTTTTCTTAAAGATTATAGATGATTTGTGATAGAAATAAAAACCTTACTTAGCACATAAAATGTATTCCAAAGGAGCCTTTCTCTGTGTCACATATTTCCCTTTGACAAATCTTGCCCATCAGGGGCTAACCTACAGCAATCCAACCCTTCGTTGCTAGAATACCACACTATTCATGATGACACCCCTGTGCTAAACTCCTAGCCTGCTCTCCAGCAGATCTTTTTATTTGTCCCCTCCAAGCATAATCTCCTGACATAAAAAAAGGTAAGTAAAAAAAGTCCCATGTTCACTCAGCTTTTAGTTGTGTGTAACAAACTTTCTGGGTTCTTGCTCCTACTGCCTTTGTGATATTTTATTATTGATTTTACATGTGTATTCATTTATACATGTGTATATATCCATGTTTGCACATAGGTAGGTGCACATAAGTTGAGAGGAAAATGCAAGTGTGTTTGTGTGTGTGTGTGTGTGCGTGTGTGTGTATCCATGTGAAAGGCCAAGATTGATGCTTCTTTGATTGTTCACCATATTCTTTGAGACAGAGTTTCTCAATTGAACCCAGAGTTTATACATTAGGCTAGTGTAGCTATACAGTTTGTACTTGAAATCCTTTGTCTTTATTTTCTAAGTGTGGAAGTTACAGGCAGCTGCTATGACTTTTATATGGATTCCTGGGGTTGAAACATCTCTCAGCCATTTGTGTTAGTCCCTTAGTACCAAACTCTTCTTCTTGGTGGCACTCTTTCTATTTGTTTTTGGTTTAGTGTCACTATTTTCTTATGAGACAATAATTTACTGATCTAGGAGTTAATATCTGGGCTAGCATTCAAAACTCATATTATGTATGCATCTCATAACATGTCCAGTTTTGCTACTGTCTTTTCATATTTAAAGCTAACACTTTTTGTTTTTAGGCCTTAAATATATTTCAGGGAATTTCAAAGCTTATTTTCCTCAATCATTATAGGAATAGCAATATTCCTATAATGAAAAAGGCTAAAACAGCCCCTCCTAAGAAAGCACAAACTCTTCATTCTAATGAACCTATGCAAAAATACTTTGCCTAGCCTTTGCCAACCTCCTACCACAGAAAACTTGAACCTAGTAAGGGCTTGCTACGTTATTGGTGGTACACATGATCTTTTCCTGGGTTAGTGAAGTTCCTCTGATAAGCAGATTTTACTGTCATTGTTAAACACTGTGGTTTTATAACAGCTTAGACTCCTAATCCCTAATGTTCTCAGACTTGTCCCTTTACCTATGAAACCAACAATCAAACACCATTTTGCCAAATAAGTAGTTCTTGAGAATGTCATGTTTATTTAAAACTCTGCTTGTGGACAGCTTGGGAAAACCCAGGAAACCATTTGTATTGCTTCATGCAAAAAAAAAAAAAAAAAGTTATTTCCTAACCAGTGCCTATGCTGATGAGACCATGTGGCTCTCAAAAGTGACTTCTTTCCAAACACAATTGAGATCTTCACTCTAACCTTACTGTCCTTCCAACTTGCTTATGACTGAAGTGACTGTACTGGATGGTTTTGTGCATCAGCTTGACACAAGCTAGAGGTGTCAGAGAGTAAGGAGACTCAGTTGAGAAAATGCCTTCATGAGATCCAGCTACAACATTTTTTTTAAAAAATTAGTGATTAATGCAGAGGCCACAGCTCATGATGGGCATTTCCATCTCTGGTCTAATGTCCTGAGTTCTGTAAGAAAGCAGAAAAAGCAAGCCATAGGAAGCAAGCCAGTAAGCAGCACCCGCCATGGCTTTTGCATCAGCTCTTGCTTCCAAGTTTCCTCCCTGCTTGAATTTCTGTCCTGACTTCCTTTGGTGATGAGCAGTGATACGGAAAGTGTAAGTCAGATAAACCCTTTCCTCCCCAAATTGCTTTTTGGTCATGGTTTTTCATCCATAGAAACCCTAACTATAACAGTAACTCTCCAATAAAGCATGTTTATCTTTTCATAAATTCAATGAATAATTTATCGCTATTTGAATGAGAATGCACTCACAGGCTCATGTTTTTGAATACTTGGTCTCAAGTTGATGGAACTCTTTGGAAAGGATTGGGAGGTAGAGTTTTATTGAAGGAGACATGTCACTGCAGTGTGCTCTGGGGCTTCTAAAGGCCATGTTATTTCCAGTTAGCCCTATCTGCTTTGTGCTTGTGGATCAAAATTTAAGCTCTCAGCACCAACTCCAGTGCTATGTCTGCCTGCTTTCTACCACGTTCCCTAACAAAATGGTCATGGACTATAACATTTTGGAACCATAAACTCAAATTAAATGCTTTTTTTTCATATGTTCCCTTTGTCAGAGTGTTTTGTCATGGCAATAGAAAAGTGACTAAGAAAACTTATTTTTGAAATTATAGAAATGAAAAAGTAAATAAGTAGATGCAACAACCTACTTGAAATGCCTTAAATGCTCAACAAAGCAAGCTTCCAATAGACTCAATGAAGGTCCAATCTCTTGCTTCAGGCAGAAGCCAGTGCAGACTTTCTAATGGTAAGTAGACAGGCATGCAAGGAAGGACAAGCACAGCAAACCAAATGCAGCTGAATTTGAGTCCCAAAATAGACACTTATGGTTCTCATATTATTTATGTCAAATTGCATATGCATCCTTGAAGGATTACTAAATAATGCAGTTTTCAGATACTGAAAATTGGAAAACCTCATTAGATCATGCAGTTCTTTCTCTTTTCCCTTCTTTTTATGTGTCTAGATGATTTCTTTAGTTCTGTATGATTAGTGGGATTTGGTCATTGCCAAACTGCCAACTATTTGGAAGCACTTACTTAATCATGTTAGTAGGGGACAGGTAGGATGTGCCATAACTAAGTCTATAATTGTCCTTGGAGATTTATTTCTATCCACTGTGTTAGGAATAAATGCGACTCAATGTTGTTTCAATAAGTACTGTGCTATTAAGTAGAGTCTGTAAGACATTAATATCTGATAATTCTTACTTATTCTAAATCACCATAAAGCTCCTCACCCATTCTTCCAAGAAGTCACCTACTATTTACAAATAAATCAGCAAAAATGAATGAATTATACATGAAAGTTCCCTTAGACCAAACACATTTGATTCCTATGTGGCTAGGTGCCATCTTTTCTGAGCATATGGAACAATTTGTGAGAACAATTTGTTTAATCTCCTACTACCTCCCCCCAAAAACAGAGATCAATATCACCACATCTGCATCCAGACAACATATATTAAAACCTTAGTCTACTATTAGTTATATATTAGGAATTTTATCTATTCACTTTGGGCTTTATATTTTCATCTGTGAAATTATACTACTAACAGGTCCAGCCTGTGGGTATTCTTGTAAAAATTAGGAGAATTGAAAGAGTCAGAAAACATAAAATAAGTGTTCAAATAATAAGTGTAGTGATTAATTTTTTGAATCAACTTGACTGGGCTACCAATTTGTTGTCAAAAAATAATTCGGGTGTTCTTAGGGAAATTATTTGTATAAAATTAGCATCTAAATAATAGGCTGAGTTATACATATTGACCTTCCTAAGGCTTGAGAGAGAATTCTTTTTGCCTGACTGCCTTCAAGCTGGAACATTGGATTTTCTAGTCTTTAGCCTGCCAAGCTTTCAACAGAACTATACCATCTGGTTTCCTGGTTCCCAGGGTGGAACTAAACCATCATCTCTCCTGGGTCTCCAGCTTGATGATTCACTATGCAAGCCTTAGACTCTCGCTCTTTTACAATCATAAACCAATTGCTTATAATGAATCATCGAACAGAAGGGCAGGCATGCATGCTTGGTGAAAATAGAAGATCTCATATTTAATCCAGACCTACTAAATCAAACTTGGTTGTACAAAACCCTCTGACTAGATTCTGAGTCTATTATCATCAATTTTAGTCATAATATTATTATGTTTTCTAGCCACAGATACTCTAGAGGTTGCTTTGAGGTATCCCTCATGCAGATATAGTTATAAAATTCTTACTCTACTTCCCTTTCAAACATCTCTGCAGAACTTTAGCTTTTCTCAGAAGAATTTCAAAAATCCCTTTATGAATGGAGGGTGCCTAATATATGTGGCTCTATGGCTTCACAAGTTATCATCATAATCACAGTCATTACTTTAGGTTGAATACTGCCCCACCCCAAGAAAGATAGATATTGTTTTCTTAATCCCTGGCTGCAAGAAATGTGAGTTTGTTGGAAAACAAGGTCTTTAAAGATGGGATAGACTTTTGTTCTGGATGGGGTATAATAATACAACTAGTACTTAAATTAAAAGAGAGGGAAAATTGCCATAGGCGCAGAAAAGTCACATTGGAAAAAACACCATATAAGGAGGAGCGCAATGGCAGAGTGATGTCTTATAAGGCAAAGAGTTCTGAGGACTACTGGCAAACCCCAAAAGCTAGAAGAAATGCGTAGCTACATCTCCAGAGTCTACAGTTATCCTGTTTATGCTTTTATCTCAGATTTTCACTCACGAGAACTATAAGAAAATTGATTTTGTTGCTTTAAGCTACACTATGTTGTGGGAATTTGTAAGCATTACTCTAAGAATTTAATGCAGTGTATTTACTTTGGCAATCTAACTGCAATAGAACTTGTTACTTCAAGCAAAGGGTTGCTCACTTGTTCAAGGTATAAAAGCTCCAGTTCTCCTCAATTAGTAGTGAAAGCAAATAAAAAGGACCACAGAAATATTTTCTCTTTCCCTTTAATTAAAACTCTTTCATAGAAGATCCTTACCTTCTAGATGTTTTGCAGATTTTGTTTTATTTTGTAGAATTTTCCATTTCTATCCCTTCTCTCTCTCTCTCTCTCTCTCTCTCTCTCTCTCTCTCTCTCTCTCTCTCTCTCTGCCCAATTCTTTGTGAAGCTTGGACAAATTACAGTTTCAGTGATACCACATTATCCTATATTTAAAACCATTCACCATAGAGGAGGAGGAGGAAGAAGAAGAGGAGGAGGAAGAGACAGAAGTATTCATGAGCCAGTGCTAAGAGAGGACCAGAGTAAAGCAGTTTCTTCTAGACAAGACAGAACTGACACATTCATGATCTCAAAACAGCTGTGGTTGCCCATACAAAATCAAGCCAGTCAACATTCTATTATGGAGGAGGGAAGAACTCATGAGACACCACCTCTGACTGAAGAGCTACCTATGGATAAGTGATGGCTTCTAGGGAAGAGAGATTCAGATTTCTTTAAAGGTGTGGCTCCTGTTAGGTCAAACACAGGTCTATGGACGGTTCCACACACAGGACTTAAATGGACAGCAAACCAGTGGGTTATTAATTTTGAGAAGACAAAAAGAGGACAGGAACTTTGGGTTTGGAGAAGAATGTAGATTGAGAATAGTGAAGAGGAGGAGGAAGGATGAATATGATCAAAATACATTGCATGAAATTCTCAAAGAAGAAACATATTTGTGTAAAAGAACTGTAATAATGAATCTTGTAAGGGGATTTCTCTTAATTATTTGATTGGCTAATAAAAACAAGAAGCCAATTGCTGGGCAAAGATAAGAAGGCAGGTTTTCCTGATCCAAGAGAGGAAGAGGAGGACATGAGAGAAGGGAAACAGGTTTTTCGGACAGATGGTGAAAAGAGAATATGTGCAGAATGTAGGCGGGAAAGATTTTAGACCAGTGGCAGCCACCGCTGGAAGAATTTCAACATAGAATAGCTAATGACTTTAGGACATTGTTGCTCTCCTCATGGGGCCTCAAACCCTTTCAGCTCTTTCAGCTCCTTCAGCTCTTTCTCTCTAACTCCTTCACTGGGAACCCCTTGATCAGTTCAATGGTTAGCTGTGAACATCTGCCTCTGGCAGACCTCTAAGGAGACAGCTATATCAAGCTCCTATCAGCATGCACTTTTGACATCCACATCAGTGTCTACCTTTGGTGACTGCACATGGGATGGATACCCAAGTGGAATGGTCTCAAGACAGCCTCTCCTTCAGTTTCTGTCCTACACTCTGTCTCCATATTTGCTCCCTCGAGTATTTTGTTACTCCTTTTAAGAAGGATCGAAGCACCCACACTTGGTCTTCCTTCTTCATGATCTTCATGTGGTCTGTGAGTTGAATCTTGGGTGTTTCAAGCTTCTGGGCTAATATCCAATTATCAGTGAGTGAATACCATGTGTGTTCTTTTGTGATTGGGTTACCTCACTCAGGATGGTATTTTCTAGTTACATCCATTTACCTAAGAATTTCTCAAATTCATTGTTTTTAATAGCTAAGTAATACTCCATTGTATAAATGTACCACATTTTTTGTATTCATTCCTCTGATGAAGGACATCTGGGTTCTTCAGCTTCTGGCTATTATAATAAATAAGGCTGCTATGAACATAGTAGAGCATATGTCCTTGTTATATGTTAGAGCATCTTCTGGGTATATGCCCAGGAGTGGTATAGCTGGGTCCTCAGGTAATACTATGTTCAATTTTCTGAAAATGCACCAGACTGCTTTCTATAGTGGTTGTACTAGCTGACATTCCCACCAACAATGGAGGAATGTTCCTCTTTCTCCACATCCTTGCCAGCATCTACTGTCACATGAGTTTTTGATCTTAGCCATTCTGACTGGTGTGAGGTGGAATCTCAGGGTTGTTTTGATTTGCAATTTCCTGATGACTAAGGATGCTGAACATTTCTTTAGGTGCTTCTCAGTCATTCAAGTTTCCTCAGTTGAGAAATCTTTTTTTTAGTTCTGTCCAAGCCCAGCCATTGTGCCATCTGGTTGATTTTAAATATTAAGATTGTCTGAAAATCTCAGTATGGGGTTCCCACTGGGGTCCCCAATGGAGAAGTTAGAGAAAGGACTGAAGGAACTGGAGGGGTTTGCAACCCCATAGGGACTAAACCATCAAACACAGAGTATACATGGAAGGACCCATGACTCCAGTTGCATATGTAGCAGATGATGGCTTTGTTGGGTATCAATTGGAAGAGAGGCCCTTGGTCCTATGAAAGCTATATGCCTCAGTGTAGGGAAGTTCAAAGGAGGGGAGGGGAGGAGGGAATCAGGGGGAATACCCTCATAGAAGCAGGAGGAGATGGGATGGAATACGGGGTTCTCTAGGGGAGGATCAGAAAACGGGATAACATTGGAAATGTAAATAAAGAAAGTATCCAATAAAAAAAGCTGGGGGGGGAGTATTGTTTTGTGTTTTCCATTCGTGATGATTCAGATGAGCAAGTGAGAGAGTACAGCTGCATGGCAGACATCAGCAGAGCCCACCGCAGGAGAGTGCGGGGAGGATAGGTGGTGGAACACAAATGGTTGCTCCAGGCATTCTCAGGAGGGACATCTGCTGACATGCTGGGTGACTTAACAAAGCCAGCCAGAGGAATCTGTGGTGGTTGTGGGCAAGGAACAGAGAGAGACCAGAGCAGCTTGGCAAAGCTAGCTATGGGTGCTGGGTGAGACCACCATTGCCAGCACCTAGCCCAGAGCAAGTGTGGGTTTTATTTTAAAATTACACACTATAGCATCAACTCTAATGGACTGAGTAAGTTGCTTGATTCCCCTTTCTTCCAGTGAGTTCCTTTTCAAAGAGTGTGCTCCCCGGGAACTTAAACAGAGCCAGTGTTCTCAGACTTCCATAAGCCACTCCTAAGTCCTAAGTGGTTAAGAGATGGCTTTTACTAAAATAGCCATGGATCTTTTATAACTTTTCTTATAATACATGCCTAGAATACTCTTGTCATATACTAATACGCACCACGCAGAAAAATTTGAATGATAATATCTTTGAAAATCTGGGTTTAGATCCTCTGCACTTCAAAAAATATGAGACAAAATGAAAAAAGATACATTGCAAATACACTTGAAAAGAAATACAGAAACAAACAGTAGACTGTATAAATCAGTGGGGCTGATAGACACTTCTAGATTTAGGAAGTCAAGGATTTCTATAGATCTTGACTTTTTAAACAGTGACTAGTTGAATGGATTAATATAGCTAATTGCGTTTTTTAAAATTAAAATCTTTAGAGATGTAACACAGAACAGTCTTTCCTTTCACTCATGAGCCTGGGTTTGATCCCCAGTCTTTTAAAAGCCCCTTCCCCGCTAAAGACATTGTTGTCTCCTTCAGATTAAGGGTATTTCTTCATAGTAATATTTCAATGCTATAATTAGAGTTAAATAAACAAGAAAAAGAATGCAGATAATTATTCAAAAACTAAGTCATAACATTGTTTTATATTTTTAAGTTTTATAGTTGCGTTCTGTAAATTCCTGTGGAACTTTGTCAGTTTATTTCCTTTTGGTTCTAATTAAGGAACCCTACTGGAATTGTGGCCTAACTTTATAAGCTAGAGACGTGGTCGTGTTTTCATTAGATTATATTCAATGCTAGTGATTTTTTTTTATTTAATAAGAAAAAAAAATCTCAGTGATGTTATGGTGTCAGTCAAAATTTTTTTTAAGAATGGAGGAAATGAAACCAAATATTTACTCAAAGTCATTTTGAATGTTGCAAAAGCATGTGTTTATTGAGAAAGTTGAATTTCTCAAAGGGGGGAAAAATCCTCCAATTCCTGTTTTTGCTGCCTATCAACTTTGATTGAGGCCTTATGAAACTCCAAGTAAACAAAGTAAGTAGTCAGAAAAACATTCTTGTATTTATGGTGGTAAGCAGAGGCAAGACAGAGATGAACACCCTTGGAATACATGTACTATTACAGGAGACTTCTGAAAGACCCACTAGGAATTCTCTTTGGATTTTCTTAACATAAGACCATTTGTGGATAGAAGTCTGTCTGTCAGGTCATCTTATATGGTAATATCCAAGAAACAACAAGCCAGCATCAGTAGGAATCCAGAAATGGAAGGAAATTTTTTTCAGTCAGTAATGGCCATACGAGGGTCCCAACATAAACTTTTTTCCTAAACAGTTCTTTCTCCAGTGCTTGTAACTCAGGCCTCATCCTTACCAACATAATCTCTGCAAAAGACTGAATGAACATTATATCCTGCTTCTTGATGTTGAAGTACACAATAAATGTTCTTTTCTTGATCTTTCATATTGTTCTTCTGCCTGATTGCTTTTTCTGTCCCTTTGTGTTACCAGTTCGTTATAAAAAGCACTCTTAGCCCACTGGCTTTCCTTTCTGCCTTTTAAAATTTCACTGTGTTAAGTTAATCCTTCAATTCTTAGATTTCAGAGCTTAGGAAGTCTCGCAGACTTTACTCTCTCCTTTTATAAATGATTATAATGAAGCCCAGGAAAATTAACTTCCCAAGGTTACTTAATATGTACTAATGTTGTTACTTATGCTGGTAGCAACATGTCTCTCACATTCATGCATGTTGCTATTACTATGCTGAGTTATAGTTGAGAGCATTTTAATCAAAACAATGTAAAATAAAATTCAAATAAATACAATGTTAATATGATGAAACTAAGTCATTTATTTTTATTGATCACATTTTATGTGTCAACGGTTTCTCTATATACTAGAAATTTAACTGTAAATAGGAAAATATTTGAACATATCTTAATTTTGCATTAAAATAGTAGAAAAACAAATGGTAAATAGACACACAAGTAAAGATATAACAAAATTGCCTTGGTAATGCTGAAATTCAAGGAAGCCAGGAAGAAAGGAAATCAATCTAGAGAATCCTGTCTTCTTGTATATGAAGAACGGTGAGGTCTTCGATGAAAACAAAGCTTTGGAAATGAGAAAACGGAATATGCTGGAATCAAATTAAAGAAGGCGAGACCAATAAGGAAGGATTACCCAATATAATCTTTCAGATGATTTTTTTCTCATATGAACAATGTAAAACAATGGTAGAGAGCTATATAACTAAAGGGGGGACTCCTTTGACAACCACTTCTGTTCTCTTAGTTGCCTTTGAGAATCTCATTTATCAAGGACACAAGAGTCACTCAATAACTGTGCAATTACTAATTACCATATCTTACATGTCCTCATTTTAAACAACTAAGCTCTTTATTTGGAAGCAAAGAATCAAGGCTGCATGTAAGAGGAAAATAAAGAGTAGGCAGGATCTATTACTGCCAGAGCTTTTGCTCAAACATCTATGGTATTGGATATTCACAGCAAAAGTCAACAGCTTGGAAAATTTTTTATGAAAAAGGTCTGGTAATAACATTGGTACCAGAAATTTAGAAAACAAACAAAAAGTATTAGTTTAACCCAGAGATTTTGAAGAGCTCTCTGAAAAGGGAAACTTATTTCTATGAGAACTTAGACTTTGAGCAGCATAGGCATTAACCTGACTGATGAAAGTGCTGACATACACATTACTATTGTCTGAAATCTTCTGAAGTCATGAAAAACACATGTATATGCAATCATGCATGCATGTGCACGAGCACGCACACAAACACACACATACACACACACCATACACACACACACACAGAGTCCAGATGTCTCTCGGTAGTGGCAAAAGCCTCGTGTGGAATTCCTAACCTTCTCTGTCACTATAATTTCTATCATTTAGAGATAGAAAGATGATAAAAGGTCAAAAATAAAACAAGAGATTAAGCAAGAGCAACTGAGACTGTTATCACAATATAAGGAGAAATGTGTCATGGAAGAGTCAGTAAATGTGTCCCAGGAAGGAAGCATTAGCCAAATTTCTCAAATTTTCTTTTTCAGAGTAAGCCATTTGAAAGCAGTAATGAAAAGAGTGAAGTCAGTTAGGTCTCCTAAATTTATTAATATATAATGTTGAAAAACAGAGGTAAGAATATATTTCCCTTCCACACCTCACTTGGTCCCTTTGGCTGGGGCAGACACCTAGCTGGTCTGCTCCTGTGGAGACACCATATCCTGAGCCATCCTAGAGGAGCCACTGCACTCAGAGCAGTAGACACCTAGCTGGTCTGCCCCTGTGCAGACACCATATCCTGAGCCATCCTAGAGGAACCACTGCACTCAGAGCAACAGGATTTTACGATCCCAGAGGTGGTCTGAGTCCCAGGAGTTCTTCCACCCAGGAGCTTAGGATCACAAGGTCACAGAGACATCTGGACTCTGAGGACTTCTGACACAAGCAAGATAACTGGAATGACAGACTCCAGTCAGACACAGTGAAGGAAGGTAACACTAGAGTTAACCAGATGGCGAAAGGCAAGTGCAAGAACATAAGCAACAGAAACCAAAGTTACTTGGTCTCATCAGAACCCAGTTATCCCACCAAAGCAAGCCCTGGACACCCCATTACACCAGAAAACCAGGATTCAGGTTTAAAACCACTTCTCATGATGATGATAGAGGATTTTAAGAAGGACATAAGTAACTTCCTTAAAGAAATACAGGAGAGCACAGGTAAACAGGTAGAAGCCCTTAAAGCAGAAACACAAAAATCCCTTAAAGAATTGCAAGAAAACACAATGAAGGAATTACACGAAACCATCCAGGATCTAAAAGTGGAAATAGAAACAATAAAGAAATCCCAAAGGGCGACTACCCTGGAGATAGAAAACCTAGTAAAGAGATCAGGAGTCATAGACACAAGCATCAACAGAATACAAGAGATAGAAGAGAGAATCTCATGTGCAGAAGATACCATAGAAAACAGTGATACAACTGTCAAAGAAAATGCAAAATACTAAAAGCTCCTAACCCAAAACATCCAGGAAATCCAGGACACAATGAGAAGACCAAACCTAAGGATAACAGGTAGAGATGAGAATGAAGATTCCCAACTTAAAGGGCCAATAAATATTTTCAACAAAATTATAGAGGAAAACTTCCCTAACCTAAAGAACAAGGTGCTCATAAACATACAAGAAGCCTACAGAACACCAAATAGACTAGACCAGAAAAGAAATACCTCCCGTCACATAGTAATCAAAACATCAAATGCACAAAACAAAGAAAAAATACTAAAAGCGGTAAGGGAAAAAGGTCAAGTAACATATAAAGGCAGACCTATAAGAATTATACCAGACTTCTCACCAGAGACTATAAAAGCCAGAAGATCCTGTAGTGATATCATACAGACCCTAAGAGAACACAAATGCCAGCCCAGCCTACTATACCCAGCAAAACTCTCAATCAGTATAGATGGAGAAACCAAGATATTCCATGACAAAACCAAATTTGTACAATATCTTCCAACAACCCCAGCACTTCAAAGGATAATTGATGGAAAATGCCAACACAAGGAAGGAAACTACAATCTAGAAAAAGCAAGGAAGTAATCTTCCAACAACTCCAAAAGAAGATAGCTACACAAACATAATTCCACCTCTAATAGCAAAAATAATAGGAAGCAACAATAATTTTTCCTTAATATCTCTTAACATCAATGAACTCAATTGCCCAATAAAAAGACACAGACTATCAGACTGGATACACAAACAGGAACCAGAATTTTGCTTCATACAGGAAACGCACTTCAGTAACAAAGACAGACACTACCTCAGAGTAAAAGGATGGAAAACAATTTTCCAAGCAAATGGTCCCAAGAAACAACCTGGAGTAGCCATTCTAATATCAAATAAAATCTACTTTCAACCAAAAGTAGTCAAAAAAGATAAGGAAGGACACTTCATACTCATCGAAGGAAAAATCTAACAAAATGAACTCTCAATTCTGAACATCTATGCTCCAAATGCAAGAGCACCCACATACATAAAAGAAACTTTACTAATGATCAAAACACACATTACACCTCACACAATAATAGTGGGAGACTTCAACACCCCACTGTCAGCAATGGACAGATCATGGAAACAAAAACTAAACAGAGACACATTGAAATTAACAGAAGTTATGAACCAAATGGATTTAACAGATAACTATAGAACATTTCATCCTAAAACAAAAGAATATACCTTTTTCTCAGCACCTCATGGTACCTTCTCCAAAATAGACCACATAATTGGTCACATAACAGGCCTTTACAGATACAAAAACATTGAAATAATCCCTTGCATTCAATCAGATCACCAAAGACTAAGGCTGGCCTTTAATAATGACAAAAACAATGGAAAACCCACTTGCACGTGGAAACTGAACAATGTTTTACTCAATGATGACTTGGTCAAGGAAGAAATAAAGAAAGAAATTAAAGACTTTTTAGAATTTAATGAAAATGAGGAGACATCATACCAAAACTTGTGGAACTCTATGAAGGCAGTGCTAAGAGGAAAACTCATAGCTCTAAGTGCCTTCAAAAAGAAACTGGAGAGAGTATACACTAATGACTTGACAGCACACCTGAAAGCTCTAGAACAAAAAGAAGCAAATACACCCAAGAGCAGTAGACAGCAGGAAATAATCAAACTCAGGGCTGAAATCAACCAAGTAGAAACAGAAAGAACTATACAAAATATCAACAAAACCAGGAGCTGGTTCTTTGAGAAAATCAAAAGATAGATAAACCCTAAGCCAGATTAACCAGAGGGCACAGAGACAGTTTCCAAATTAATAAAATCAGAACTGAAAAAAGAGACACAACAACAGAAATTGAGGATATTTAAAAAAAAAACATCAGATCCTACTACAAAGGCCTATACTCAACAAAACTGGAAAATCTGGATGAAATGGACAATTTTCTAGACAGGAACCAGGTACCAAAGTTAAATCAGAAGCAAATAAACCATCTAAACAGCCCCATAGTCCCTAAGGAAATAGCAGCAGTCATTAAAAGTCTCCACACCAAAAAAGCCAAGAAACAGATGGTTTTAGTGCAGAATTCTATCAGCCCTTCAAGGAAGACCTAATACCAACTCTCTTCAAACTATTCCACAAAATAGAAACAGAATGAACACTACCCAATTCATTCCATGAAGCTACAAGCACACTCATACACAAACCTCACAAAGACCCAACAAAGAAAGAAAACTTCAGACCAATGTCTCTTACGAATATAGATGCAAAAATACCCAATAAATTCTCGCAAACCGAATCCAAGAACACATCAAAATAATCATCCATCATGATCAAGTAGGCTTTATCTCATAAATGCAGGGATGAATCAATATTCAGAAATCCATCAATGTAATCCACAATATAAACAAACTCAAAGAAAAAAAAACACATGAACATCTCACTAGATGCTGAGAAGCATTTGACAAAATTCAACATCCCTTCATGATAAAAGTCTTGGAAAGATCAGGAATTCAAGGCCCATACCTAACCATAGAAAAAGCAATATACAGCAAACCAGTAGCCAACATCAAGCTAAATGGAGAGAAACTTGAAGCAATCCCACTAAGATCAGGGACTAGACAAGGCTGCCCAATCTCCCCCTACCTATTCAATATAGTACTGGAAGTCCTAGCCAGAGCAATTAGACAACAAAAAAAGTCAAAGGGATACAAGTAGGAAATGAAGAAGTCAAAATATCACTATTTGCAGATGATATGATAGTATACTTAAGTGACCCCAAAACCTCCACCAGAGAACTCCTAAAGCTGATAAACAACTTCAGCAAGGTGGCTGGTCATAAAATCAACTCAAACAAATCAGTAGCCTTCTTCTAAATGAAAGATAAACAGGCTGAAATTAGGGAAATGACACCCTTCACGATAGTCACAAATAATATAAAATAACTTGGTATGAATCTAATCAAGCAAGTGAAAGATCTGTATGACAAGAACTTCAAGTCTCTGAAGAAAGAAATCGAAGATATCAGAAGATGGAACGATCTCCCATGCTCATGGATTGGCAGGATTAATATAGTAACAATGGCCATCTTGCCAAAAGCAATCTCCAGATTCAATGCAAACCCCATTAAAATCCCAACCCAATTCTTCACAGAGTTAGAAAGATAAATTCTCAAATTCATTTGGAAAAACAAAAATCCCAGGATAGTGAGAACTATTCTCAGCAATAAAAGAACTTCTGGAGGAATCACCATCCCTGACCTCAAGCTGTACTACAGAGCAATAGTGATAAAAACTGCATGGTATTGGTACAGAGACAGGTAGGAAGATCAATGGAATAGAATTGAAGACCCAGAAATGAACCCACACACCTATGCTCACTTGATCTTTGACAAAGTAACTAAAACTGTACAGTGGAAAAAGGACAGCATTTTCAACAAATGGTGCTGGTTCAACTGGAGGACAACATGAAGAAGAATGCAAATTGATCCATTCTTATCTCCTTATACAAAGCTAAAATCTAAGTGGATAAAGGACCTCCACATAAAACCAGACACACTGAAACTAATAGAAGAGAAGGTTGGGAAGAACCTCCAATACTTGGGCACAGGGGTAAAGTTTCTGAACAGAACACCAATGGCTGATGCTTTAAGATCAAGAATTGACAAATGGGACTTCATAAAATTGCAAAGTTTCTGTAAGGCAAAGGACACTGTCAATAGGACAAAATGGCAACCAACAGATTGGGAAAAGATCTTTACCAATCCTACATCTGATAGAGGACTAATATCCAATATATACAAAGAACTCAAGAAATTAGACCCCAGACAACCAAATAACCCTATTAAAAATGGGGTATAGAGCTTAACAAAGAATTCTCAACTGAGGAAACTTGAATGGCAGAGAAGCACCTAAAGAAATGTTCAGCATCCTTAGTCATCAGGAAATTGCAAATCAAAACAACCCTGAGATTCCACCTCACACCAGTCAGAATGGCTAAAATAAAAAACTCAGGTGATAGTAGATTCTGGCAAGGATGTGGAGAAAGAGGAACACTCCTCCATTATTGGTGGGATTGCAAGATGATGCAACCACTTTGGAAATCTGTCTGGCGGTTCCTCAAAAAATTGGACATTGCATTACCTGAGGACCCAGCTATACCATTCCTGGGCATATACCCAAAAGGTGCTCTAACATATAAGAAAGACATATGCTCTACTATGTTCATAGCAGCCTTATTTGTAATAGTCAAAAGCTGGAAAGAACCCTTCAACAGAAAGAGTCCTTCAACAGAGGAATGGATACAAAAAAATGTGGTACATTTACACCATGGAATATTACTTACCTTTTAAAAACAGTGGATTTGAGAAATTCTTAGGTAAATGGATGGAACTAGAAAAAATCATCCTGAGTGAGATAACCCAATCACAAAAGAACACACATGGTATTTACTCACTGATGATTGGATATTAGTCCAGAAGCTTGAAACACCCAAGATTCAACTCACAGACCACATTGAAGCTCATGAAGAAGGAAAACCAAGTGTGGGTGCCTCGGTCCTTCTTAGAAGGAATAACAAAATACTCAAGGGAGCAAATGTGGAGACAAAGTATGGGACATAAACTGAAGGAGGGGCCGTCTGCAGACCATTCTACCTGGGTATCCGTCCCATGTGCAGTCACCAAAAGTAGACACTGATGTGGATGTCAGGAAGTGCATGCTGACAAGAGCCTGATGTAGCTGTCTCCTTAGAGGTCTGCCAGAGGCAAATATCACAGCTATCCATTGACCTGATCAAGGGATTCCCAATGGAGGAGTTAGAGTAAAGACTGAAAGAACTGAAAGGGTTTGTGGCCCCATGAGGAAAGCAACAATACCAACCAACCAGAGCTCCCAGGGTCTAAACCACCAGCCTGGGAGCACTTAGGGAAGGATCTATGGCTCCAGCTGTATATGTAAGGGAGGATGGCCCTGTCGGCCATAGGTGGGAGAGGAGATTCTTGGTCCCATGAAGGCTGGATGTCGTGTGAGGTGGGGAGGTTGGTGGGGGTAGGTAGGAGCACATACGCAGAGAAGCAGCAGGAGCAATGGGACAGTGGGTTCCTGGGTATGTGTGGGGGGAATGTGGTAAGGGGATAACATCTGAAATGTAAATAAAATATCCAATATGAATGAATAAATAAATAAATAAATAAATAAATAAATAAATGAAAAACAGAGGTAAGTATCCAAAATGTGCCCTTAAAAAATGAAATCACACCTAGCCTTGTCAATCAATGAACTGGTGTACCATGTCTGACTATCTGGGTTTCCCTTGTTTCATAATGGATAGACTACATTTCCTCAGCACCCAGAAAGGTTTGAGTGGATCTGTTACAGGTCAGATTTTCTTCATGAACACTGAAAACACTAAACCTCAGTTATCAGGTCAATTATACCTCAACAACCTGAAGTGTGTTCTGGTAAGAGATGTCAATACTCAGGGACATCTTAAATGCTCTGTCTCAGAACAAATTAATACTATATATTGTACATATATACATAGGTGTATAAATTTCTGTGCATCTATACCTTTCTCTGTATAAGCAGTTTGTATGGGCAACTTTATCCTCTTGTGATAAGATCTTTTGTCAGTAACATAAGTAAGTGAAGGGGTTAGATAAGAATTTTATGGTCACGTTAGGCCTGCCCTTCAAACCCCCCATTCTCTATCTCAGTGTCCCCCACTCAATCCATAGTCATTCACCGTCTAGTTGCTGTATCCCAGCCTTCAACTGAGGCAGAAACTCCCTGCTCTATCAGAGACCATGCAGACTGAGAGAAGCCCAGTCCACACCAGCCAGAAGACCAGAAAGGAGACAGAAACCAAAGAACAAAACACTCATGTAAGAAACTTGGAAATCATGACCTAGGCCTTCAATCACTTCAAACCCTAGAGGCCAGTGTAAGAACATAGTCAACAACAGACAAGGCAATATGTCACCACCAGAACTCAGCTATCCTACTACGGCAACACTTGAATATTCCAACACAGCAGAAACACAAGAAAAAGGGGCCTTAGAACTAAATTTATAATGATAATTGAAGTCTATAAAGAAGATATGAATAACTTCCTTAGAGAAATTCAGGAAAATTTAAACAATTGGAAGAAATTAATAAATCCCTTAAACAAATTAGAGAAACACAAACAGTTGAAGAAAACAAATAAAACTGTTTTAGACTTGAAAACAGAAATAGAAGCAGACACAAATTTAAAAAAAACACAAACTGCACGTTTCAACTTTTTTTCTTATCTTTTTTCAAAAATATATAGTTTCTAAATGGTAGTTTCTTTTCTGATATAAGTGGAGATGGCTTGTCACTTCTTTATTTCTTTATTTTTTTCTGCAAGATCATCTAACGTTTTTGTAGTGCTGGAATTAGAACTTAGAACCTTATATGCTCTGCCACTAAGCAATGTCTCAGATAGTAATGAGCAATCCTTGTTTGCCAATTTTAATTTTTCCTCAAACCTGATTGTAAGTTCTTTTCTTCTGAAAAGTACAGACCAGATGGAATTTAGCAAGTATAAATGAAAACTAATATCCTAGTGTCAAGAGGAAATTCTCAGACATTTTGCAATATTTAGACTTATGATGTGAGTTAAGTTAGTTACCACCCACCAGATCCAGGCAGAAGAAATTCCAGGTTATGTCACAAGCTTTAAAAAGAAGGTGACTCTCCAGAGGTTATTTTTGTGTGTTTGGGTTTGAATACATAACTAATTTTATTTTCCTGCTTAGAATAAATCAATGTTATTCTGAGATTGCTGTGCTGGAGTAGTGGTTAGTTTAACAGACACTGAGCCAAAAGGTTGGAATTCCAGCTTAGGAATCTTCATTACATTTCATGTTTCTGTGCATATCTCTGAGTTTACTCACTTAGAATATGGTATAAAACACCTTCTTGTGTTTTTTTATGAAATCAGTCCAATATATATTTCAACTAAAGAAGTACTGAAACATAGTAAGTGCTTAGTAAATACCTTTATTTTATTATATGCAACTATTCAGCAATCCTTACAAAAGTTTCAGCTAATCTAGCCTTGTTAGTTAGCCTTACTTTTGGTTTTGGAAATAAATATTTTATTCTAATAATCTACTAGTCTGTTTTATGCTAGAATAGTTTAGAACATATATGCAATAGCTTTTGTATCTTAAAGATTATTTCTTACCATGTTACTTCTTTTTCAAATTGTTCTTTAGCTATTCATGTACAGCTGAGATTTTATTTGAATTGCATTTATTTATAGGTTAAATGGAGAAAAAAAAGTGTTTTCTATCACTGTGATGACACCATGACCAAGGTGACTTATAAAAGAAAGCATTTAATTGGAAGCTCAAAATTCCAAAGACTTAGAATCCAAGAACATCTTGTCAGAAACACACAGCAGGCAGAAAGGTGCAGTGCTGTAGCAGTAGCTGAGAGCTTATTTCTGATACACAGCACGGTTGCGGGGGGTCAGGAAACAGAGTGAGAGAGACAGAGACAGAGAGACAGAGAGACAGAGAGAGAGCAGTAGCTAACAGGGATTGACTTGGGCTCTGGGAGCCTCAAATTCCATCCCTTGGGACACATGACCTTCAATGAGATGACATCTGCTAATCCTTCTTAAATAGTTCTACCAACTGAGGATAAAGTATTCAAAAACAGCAACCTGTGGGAGGGCATTCTATTTCAAACCACCACAGCATATCAAAATGGTTATCTGTTTAATCTTATTGTACTTCTATTATACTTTCCCTTTAACAATAACTAGTAAAAATAAATTCTATTGCTTTGTAGTATATAGTGTCTACAACTTTGTTTTTAAATGGATTTTTATGTAGCTCTATTACTAATATTTTTATTACTGAGTGTTCAGTATAGTAAATGATTTTACTTTATCCACTGATTAAATCTTATGACTATTTCCCTTTATTTGTTGCTTTAATTATTTTCGTATTCCTTATTCCTATGATAAAACACTGGCCTAACAATTTATGGAAAAAGAAGTTTATTTGGGCTTACAGTTCCAGAAAGGTAAGATTTTTACCATGGTGATGTTCTTTGTGCTAGTTAGAAGAAAGGTAAGAATTAATAAGTAGGAGAAATAGATAAAATATATAAAAATTAGGAGGGATGATACATATTGATACAGATAGACTTAAAATCATTTTGAATGAATGAAGAGAATAACACTGTATCTATACATTTAAAACACAGAAAAGAAGCAGAAACACTTATTGCTTATGATAATACATTTGTAAACAAATATGTAAGGGGTGATTTTTAAAAGCTCAGAATAAATGCAGAAAAAAATATGTGCTTATGGTAGAAAAATGGATATTGAGATGAGTGATATAAAGAATCAAATCACATAAATATTTTAATAAAAAAAGGGATATTATGTGTGTATAAGTATAGTATAAACTGAGAGTTGCAACCTACTCAACTCTGCTAGTTTAAAACTAAAAAACAGTAAAGAAAAAAGAAAGGAGGAAGAAAGAAAGGAAGGAAAAACAGAAGGACAGAAGAAAAGGTAAAATAAAAATAATGGATGAGACAGAATAGTTTCAATAAAAGTAAGGAAGGAGAAGGGAAAGAAAGTAAGAGGTAAAGAAATAAGGAGGAATGAAGAAGGGAAGAGAGAGGTAAGAGAGTGGAGACAGATTAAGTTAGCTCTGGCTCTCAACCAGACTATGGGTTCTATAATGTAATGCTAACATGTTTAATGGAACTGTCTTCGCCAATCATAAACAAAAGTGGAAGGAAGTTTAAACACATTTAACTTTAAGGTAAGAAGGATGTGGCTTCCCATGAACATGAATTCTCTCATCTCCTATCTTTACTTCTTTTCCGGTGGAACCATTTTGTAGACTCTGAACATATGGAGGTCTTTTACATTTAAGGAAAATTGAGGTTCTTTCAACTGCCTTTATACATAGGTAACTGATACATGTAATGTTATATTGTAGGCAATGATTCAAGTTTTATGAATCATAGGGATTTTCTAATTTTGGTCATCAGTAGCCTTGTTTAATGGAATTTGTAATAATGTAACTGAGGTTTTCCAAGGAGAATGTTGTCTCATCCCACAGACACTTTCCTTAATCCTCTATACTTCTCCAAAAAAAATCCATCCCAGTGAGTTAACTTATTTCCCTGCAGTCAGCTTAGGCTCATCATAGGAAAAATAGCTGTGTGAGTATGATTAAGCCTCTGGAAAACACACATAGATGCAATGGCCAAAAAAAAAGACAAGTGGGTGAAAGTAGTTTGGGTTAAAAAGACATAAAAAGAAGATGGGATAACACTCATACTCAGAAGGAAAAACCAAAGTCATGGAAAGTCACCAAGCAGTGTGTGCTCTGGCTTTTATATGCCAAGTGTCCTTTGGATTTAAGTAGAGCTTATAAGGGACTGATAAACAAAGGCTCTACGTTTTTAGAGAATCTCCCAACCTAGCTATCTAGTAAGTTCTGCATTATTTCAATGAATTCTCACCACTAACAACATTGAGCATGTACGTTGTGATGATGATTTCATCAGAACAGAGGACAAAACAGCATTTAGAGAAGAAATGCTGTACTCAGGATCCAAAAGACAGCACCTTCACCTTCCACCTGCTTTATCTTACCTCCTTGTCCACTCCAGCACCTTCATCTACCACCTGTCTTACCTTACCTCCTTGTCCACTCCAGCACCTTCACCTTCCACATGCCTTATCTTACTTCCTTGCCTCCAACCCCAGAGTCCCATGGAACAGCATGAGGAGAGCAGTGCACTTCCTCAGCAGGAGAAAACTGGCCACCACCAGTGGTTCCCTAACTCTTGGTAGACAGTAATGAAGCAAATGCTTCTTAGGTGACAGTAGCCCTTACTCTTTGCTCACTACTAAAAAATAGATGGCTAGCCCAGATACACTAAAAATGTCTACATCTGACCCATTTTATGATATTTCCTTCTCAAAGACAACCCTCCTCTCCACTGCTATCTGGAATTTCATAAGCTTTGTGGCTTTTCAGTCTAAGCTACCATAGTGTGGCTGAATCATCAAGACAGATCTTGACTTGTCCTATAGCCAGTGAGAGCAGTTGTCTACTGACTTTGCCCACCAGGAAATCTTCCCCACACTGCCTAAATTATTTTTTTTCATGGTCTGAAATGGTTCTAACTATTGATTTTTTTTGGGGGGGGGATATTAGGAATCTTCTTAAAATACGGATTTTCTAAATGTAACAAGAAGGTTGTTAGTTATTCGAACTTAAGTGTAAATTAGCTCAGACAACAGGAAATCCACTTGTAAAGTCCACTGGAAAGTAGAGACGGCAAAGCCAACATAAAAGAGATGGTACTTGAACATATTGTGAGGGCAGGTACCACCATTAATGACTCTTTTCTTTTTTTGTACACATAGAGAGCAATTTGAAGTCCCAGCAACCTAGAACTGGAGTGAAAAGGATGCCAGTGGATGAGACAATTTGATGATGAATAAGCAGATGGAGAAGTATGAAGAGAGAAGTATGCTTCACTTCATGCCCACTCCATGAGTCACTTTCCTCACTGTTGTGGTAACATACCCCGCAGGTTTAACGTAAGTAAGGATATACCCTGGCTCACAGATGCAAGAGATATAAACACATTATGTGAGACAAGCATAGCAGCAGGAGCGTAGGCAGCTCGTAAAGGACACTTGTCACATTGCTGTGGCAGACGAGAGCCACGAGCACTCAGGAAAGAATTAAAGATGGATATCATGTCCTCCAGTTATTGCCCACATTTGAAAGAGTTCATAATCTCTCAAAACAGCACCGTCAGATGGGGACTAGGTGTTCAAACCAATTAGCCTGTGGGGGGGGCCATTTCTCACAAAAACCGTAACACACATTCCGTCTATCCAGCCTTCTACAATATTCGTTCTGGAGACTTTCGGTGAGACTGTTGTCCTCATTCTCAAGTCTTAGCTACTAGAAGAACTGCTATGTACAAAGTAGGACACAAATCTTCCTTCCTTACTGACAAGTTAATGGGGTTTCTTCAACACTCACATTCACTGTTCTGCAGGCTGCTATTCTTCCCATCTAATGTCAAAACAGAATCAAACCGCAGCATATCTTAAGTGGATTAGGTCCAGGAAATAACTACTGATCACAGCATGCTCACACTGATAGTCTCTTATTTCTACCCTAAGTGGTAAGATTTCTGTTGCAGGCAAACTAAAGGAAACATATTGTGGGTCTTTTATATAATTATTGATTCAGATGTATTTTTGTCATTAGTTGTGTGAGTGAGAATGGAGAGAAATAGATGAAGAGAGACAAAAAAGACAAGAGAAAAACAGAAACAGAGAAGCAGAGACAGAGAAAGGGAGACAGTACAACTCTTTAGCATTCTCTTGGGTGATGTTCCTGATCTAGTAAAGAAAATGAATCTTCAGTTGCAAATCCTACCCAGATCCATGTACATGGCTAGCAGGTTAGCTAACACCTCCTCTCCTCCTTTTGTTGCTACAGGTAATGTGGGACATCAGAGTATTCAATGTTGGTGGAAAGGCCATCTAGGGGTATTATTCGTTATTCCAATGTAAGTTTCAAATGAACCTGTGGATTTTGTTCAGAGGACCAGTGATGGCGTTGTTTGTTAGTTAGTTAGTTTGTTTGTTTTTAGGTAATGCTTATCCCCTGAGCAGACATCTGAGTACTTTGTGTGTAAGATGATATTGGTAAAAATATTATCCTAGGAGCTGTGTGTAATGGTACAGGCCTATAATAACTGGAATGTGAGAGAGTGAGTAAAAATTACAAATTTGAGACTAAATAGCAAAGTTAAGTCCAGCCTGGGTCACACGAGTACTCTGCTTCAATTTAAATATATTATTTAAATCACCTAAAATATTATTGCATTTATTTATATGTATGTGTGTGTCTGCCTAAAGACACCGTGTAAGAATCAATTCTCTCTATCTATTTGGGATTGTATTTGGGTTCTCAGGATTGGCAGTACATGCTTTTGCCTACTAGGCCATTTTACTGGCCCCATTTAATTTCTTCTTTAAAACAGTATAGGGATTTTTATTCTTAAAAGTAAATACACAAAGTTATTTTAGAGATAAAGATAAAATATTTTCAAATAAAATTCAATAAAATTTTGTGATAGTGGGAAAGAGGAAAATGCAGCCACAATTTGTCTCTCCTGCACAAAGGAAATGAAAGACTGTCGATTATCTTGAGAAACCAAAGAGCAGTCAGATTTTCCTGTACAAGGAGTAGTCTAGAATAAGTGTTCATGTGTTTACAACATGAGTTCGGAAATGGCTTTTTGTAGAGACTTAGTCCACATCCTCTTTGAAATACAGTACTTCTTATAGCTTCTGGAATATAAAAGCTCTGTCATTGGGCATTGCTGTGTCTTCTACCTGTGTTTACAGTCATCAGCTGGAGAGGTACTTGTTTGAAGGATATGACAATTATCAGGAAGCAGATAATTTGTGGTATGGGCACTGAAGCTACCCCTCTGGATAAAACCACTCTGGATCAAAGAACATCTTGCAGGCTATACTCCTGATAGAAATGTATAGTGGGTATATTAGAATGGTACAGTGTGTATGGAATTGTGTAGTGTACAGAGCTCTAAAACCATAAGTGGGATCTTCCAAGAAAATTTGGCTTCCTACGTAAGAATAAAACCTCAGGACACTGTGTCTTCAGTGCTACGAATCTCCTTTTGGGTAATGTTTCTTGCCTCACTGCCGTGGTTTTCTTGGCTTCGTTTGCGCCTCTTTCATGCCTGCCCAATGTTGAGGAAGCAGTGCTCATAATCTGATTATGACATTTACTGAATCGTAGAACCCTATGAGAGGGAAATGCTTCTAAGCCATACCAAATTCCAGTGAGCTAAAAACTAATTGTGATTCCCATAAAAGAACTCAGAAGGAGTGAGTGTAGAGTTAGTTAATTATAGAAAACAGAGACCAGAGAACTACTCGTGCTGCGTTCGTTGACATCAGCAAACTCAGTAATCATAGACTAACCCTGCCCTGCTACAGAGTTAATGAAGCAAAACAATTTTTGTTCCTTGTCTCCACAGAAAAATGACAGCAGAGCAATAGTTGCAGTCACACAAATTCCAAACCTTAAACCATGTTGTGGAAGCTTAGCTAGACAGTATGGAATAAAAATATTACAAGTTTACCCCCAAAGGGTATGTGCAAAATGCCATGGATACTATAAAGAGGAAAATCAACATTGAAAAAAATTCCAAGAAAGGAGGGGAACACAGCAGAGCCTTTAAAGAAAAACTAAACTAAAGTTATCATGAAGGGAAAAAATAGACAAAAGCTGGCAAACCTGAATTGAATCCATTTATTCAGAAGACAAGCACCTTAGCCACAGTATTTTGGAACTATGGAGCAGGGAACTATTGGGTAAAGTGAGAGGTTGCATTTCTTTAAAAACTATGTTTATGTTATGGGGATAGGTTTTTTTTTTAATCTGAAGCATGGAAAATAGGGTTGCTTCAGATTGTCCACAGAAGCTAACTGGATTAGTCTCATGCTCTGGAAGGAGCATGATTCTGCCATCTGAAGGTAGTTTACATTTGGAATTCTGGGGACCCTTAGAGAGCATATAAATCTTTGAGCTCCGAGAGGGGTTAGCAGCTGTTACTCCCCTAGCTGCTGCTGCTGGCTCCTATTGTGATGGTTTGCCAACTGGTCATGAGCAATGACATGAGAGGAAGAAATTCAAGATATTCAGATGATGAACATTAGACTTGCCACCAAGGAACTCAGTGTCCTTAATCAGCAAGAAGTAGTCTAAAGAGACCTATGCTCTCTTTCCCCTCTAACCTTCTTTCTCAACTACATAGTGTTTGGGAGTTGGAAGGGTGGAGAAGGATGGTACATAGAAAACCCCAACAAAGTAGCCAAAAGACCAGTTTTTAAAATGAAAGGATTTTTATTATTTTGAATGATTGTTGTTAAAAGATTTTATTATTTTGAATATGTTCTAAATGAGTGTTGTATTTAAATCATTTATGCCTCCTCTTCTCCTTCCAACACCTTTCATGTCTTTCACACACCATTTCAAATTCATGACCTTGTCTTCCTTAAATAACACAGACATATAAACTCTAACTTTCTCTCTTTCCTTTCTCCCTTTTCTCTCTCTCTCTCTCTCTCTCTCTCTCTCTCTCTCTATATATATATATATATATATATATATATATATATATATATATATATTTAATTACTGTGGCTCTTAATGTACATGTGTTTAGGGATGACCACTTAGGAGTGAATGACCTATCAGGGGATGCGTCCCTTGAGAAAACTGATTCTCTCTCTGTCAGCAACCATTGATTGCCTGGAGCTCTTCATCTAGGGGTGAGGTCATTCCACTGTGATAAGTACTTAGCAATTTTTTCTGTATTTTTATTGATTTCACATCATGAATGTGAGCACACACACTTCCCCGAACTTTGGGGTCTGTCCCCCACCCTTGTGACCTCAACCTCCCTCTTGAAGAGGAAGGAAGAGAAGGAGGGGAAGAGGAGGAAAGAGCAGAAGGAGAAGGAAGAGGGAGAGGGGGAGGGGAGGGAGATGAGGAGGAGAGGGAGAAGAAGAAGAAGAAGAAGAAGAAGAAGAAGAAGAAGAAGAAGAAGAAAGTTTGATTTGTGTTACTCATATACTGACTGGAGCATGGTTAAAACCCAGTGACAAGCCCTTTAAAGAAAACTGAGTCCTTCCTGCATCCCTGCCGAAAGCAATTAATTGTGGAGAGCTAGCATCCTTACTACAATTTTTAAAAGTTCTCTTTGATGGCTTTCTGTCTAGACTATTACTCTTTTGGTGGGGGAGTAGGGAATAGAGGTTGTCATAGAAGTCTTCTATGTCCCTCTTTCTCAACTGTGAGTCGTCTGTCATCAATACCATGATGAAAGCACCTCCTTGCCTTTTACGGTCTGAAGGAGCACAGATCATGAACTTACTCATGGTTTTTGGTGACAGCACAGACTATAGACATCTACATAGACTTGAGCATTAGCATGTGTCGTGGACCCCAGCATTGTTTCCAATGAAAGTACAGGCAAAAGACATCAACATGGCCTCAGGTGGCAGTGCAGCCCACTCACATCAGCATTGCCCTTGGTGTCAGTACAACCCACGAACATCAACATGGCTTCAGGAGGCACAGACCACAATGCAGACCACAGATGGATGTAACAGACGAATGGGTGGTAACACAGGCCATGGATGTAAACACAGACTCTGGCTGCAGTAGAACCACAGACCCAGATATCATAGCAGTCTCAGGATAGGAAATAGTTTGGTTTACGGCTTCAGAGGTAACACTCTATGGTCAGCTAGCTCCAGTTTCTGTACCTATGGTAAGGCAGAATGCCTAGGCATAGGGGTGTGATGAATCAAAGTTTATGGTGTCCACATGTCCGGGAAGCAAGAAAAAGAGAAGAAGTCAGAGTCAAGCTACATTTTAAATGCACTGTTTCCAACCAGCCCTACCCCCTACCATCTCCCAATAATGCCATTGAATTAGAAATTCCTCAATGGATTAATCCATGGATAAAATCAGAGTTCTAATGGTCTAATCACTTGTCAGAGATTGGACCCACCAGCTAAGGGTCAAGCTTTCAGCACAGTAGTCTTCTAGGAGACATTTCATACCCAAACCATGCTAAAGGTTCATAAGTCTATCCTTCTTTGTTTCCAGGAATTTATCAGAACGTAAAACTTAAAATAATCTTGAATAACTATACTGGTGAAGCCAGGTTTGTTTAAATTTTGCTTTCTGTTCACCACTTTTGGTAGATATTATAAAAATAGAAAAACTAAAAATCATATAGTTAGAATGATAATGGCCAGATTCAATGAAAAATAATATAAAGCTAATTAATGCTATGAACATTAATTCAAAGTGTTGTAGGTCTTCCATCTGAGACAATAGTTTCAGTAGAAAAAACATTCTGATGTTTCTCATCCTGAAGCAGATAAACATTCTGATGATGAATAGGTAGCTAAAGGGAAGGTAATTACATTTTCTACACAATAGCTGCTATGTATGATGCAAAGAAAGATGATTCAGCAGAACTCATGATTTTCTTTTTTTATATATAATTTATTTTTTCTCAAATCGTAATTCATTCACACAGGGGTTATAAACACAGAAAGGCAGGATGTGGGGAAGGGAATGACACTGGAGTGTGGGTGTTCAGGGGGAATACAGATATCTTCAGAACCAGGTATCGGCTGGGTGAAGGTTCAGGGGACAAGTCACTATGACTCTGCCTATGACTCACTTGTCCTTATCTAAGTGGGTATTGTCTGCCAAGGCTACCTATTTACAAGGTCTATGACTACTCAGGCTTATAAATTTCCATAAAAGCTGCCTGTTTACATTAGCTTATAGCCATCTGTTTCAATGTTTTTCCACTGAGACCCAAGATTTGGTGTTAGTATATATGTATGACAGGCCTATTGCTGATTTTAGGCCTATGGCTGATTTTAGGCCTTCAGTGTATAAGCAGGGCTGCCCCTGACATCTCCTCCCTTCTCTAAGGGAGAAGATGTCCCTTAGAAGGGCTGTGGCAATTCTAAACTTGTGAAGGCGGGGATAGAGGTCTGACCTCCAGTATTTGAAGGGGACCTTATAATGGCTCCAGTCCCCCTGGCGTTGTCCAGTGAGGCATGAGGGCCATACCCGTCCTGATGTCTTTTTCCTGGAGAGGGGATACTTTTGACATCAACCCCTATGCAGTCAGGCTTGTCCCTCAGGGAACCCAGAGAGATATTTTTATCTTGTATTTATATTTTACATAGACAAGACAAGGAGGGTTAAAGAGAGCAGGAAATAGGTAGTGAAGGCCCTAAGAAAAATCAGAGAGAGAAAGAGACAGATGAATGCTGGTACAAGAATTGGTTTTCAGCCTCTCCAAGGTTGTCAACCCTACTTCCTCCCATCTTGAGACCATTATTTGGGTTCTTTTTGCTTTTTCTGCTGGTCCCTGGCCCTCAAATAGGCAGACTAACTCTGTGATACAACAGATAAATAATTTGGTAGCAAAACCTACTCAGATACATTATCATAAGTTAGCTATGGAGGACCATGAGATTCAAGATGTGGTTGTTACTTTATACAGGGTGTTTCCAAAACCCATTTCCACCCAACCTAAAAGGGGGGGACTTCTGCCCCTAGAGCAAGCAGAGAGGGGCCACCCAGAACCCCCTCTGACAGGCGATCTGAATTCTTGCTTAGGCTGCGAGCCTAAGCACTGTAAGGGAATATAAATAAAAGAACTCATGATTTTCAAACAGTTCTCGAGGAAAAAAAAAAAAAAAACGAGAGGCCACTGATACATTTTGAAACTTTGGAACCAGTAACCCTAAATTCCTTGAACTGAATTATATACCAGGTAGACTTCTTTCATACATTTTTTTTTTCCTGGAAAGAGTTCTTGTTAAATCACATGGATTGCTTTATAGATTTTTAAAATACCATTGTAATAACTAACATTTTAAAGTTACTTCAATACCAAAAGATAATACTATGTATTTCATTGATGCAATTAATGCCCATAGCAGTACTATGAAATAAAACTATTATCTTTATTTTGTGACAGCATAAATGAAATATGAGATAAAACAAACTGTGTCCAACATAAATAATGGTGAGGTGATTGACAGCTTGTGAGTCTGGCAGCAGAAGTAAAGCTCTTGGCTATTGCCCTTTCCCGTCCCTGAAGATATCAACAGGGCAAAACTCAGCAAATTTGGCATAGACTAATTGCCTGTTACAGTGGAGGTAACAGAATGACATCTTTCCCCTCAACCCAAAACTAGATTGGCTAGAGAACATCAGTATTTTATGAACAAAACAGCTCCATTTTCAATTTCAGGAATTGGCAGAGTCCTTTACCTCTTAGGCATGCTAATGAGGAAGATGTGGGAGTTTTTTATTGTAAATTTCTTTCATACTTTTTCCTGCTTTCGTTACTACTTGTGACCAGTGAAATTTTTCTCTCATTGTTGAAAAGCCAAAGCCCTTTGACTTTGTGCCTGGCTTAATATCTTCATTTTGGGAGATTTCTTAATTAATAATAATGTAGAAATTATACATATATTTGTAGCCCTGGGCATTGAATGCAATGCCTCATCCACATTTTGCAGATGCTTTACAACTCTATCTCCAGCCTTTGAAAATCACATTTTTAAGAGTAAAAGAGAAGTCCGTGTGTTTTACACTAAGGGCAGTGCCTTGGATTTTCCCCAGCCAGGACTCATCACAGGCAGCTCTGGAGTTTACCTTTTCTTCTCCGCAGTTTTAACTTTATCGCCTTCTGAAATCTACTGTCTCGGGAGTCAAGAACACAAACTGCATTCCATATCCCTTACACCTCCAGTTTATCTCCTCCATTTGGATGATGTAATATTCTGACAAAATTACAGGGCTTAAATGCATTCCGTAGCGTGGGTTCAAGTAGCTCATTTTCACTAAGACTTTTTGCTTCTTTGCATCAGAGCATCAGCAGGACATTATTATATAAACATAAACTGTTGGAGAGCGTTTTCAGATTTCAGTGACATCATTTCTATCCACCACTTAGGAGGTTCTGTTTATTTTTTAAAAAAAAAATAATTTTACTTTTATTCTGATAGTCAATCACATGGTTTTAAGTATCCAGTTCAGTGTCTAAAGTGGACAGTAACTGTTAAGTACTTTGTTATGTAAAATAAGAACTTTAAAGGGCTTATTTGTGAGGTGGAACCTTTCCTATTCTTACCTTGGGAAAGTGAATAGAATATTGTAAGAAATCATAGATTTTATTTGCTTTAATTTCCACAGACCTCTCAGAAACAGCAAAGAGTGGTCTTTGCATTATTAATCCACTGTCAAGGGTACAGAGTTGTAAAAAAATAAATACATTTGGTGGTGATGCCACTGCAGGACTTGGGATTCATATTAGCTAAAATCTGGGTGAAATTTAAAATCCTATGAACCTAGCTTTGTTCAGACCTGGTTGTAGTAGCTCACCTTCAGCCTCAGGTCATAATACTCAGGAGCAGCCCTTGATGCGCTGCTCATTTACATTTGCAGAAGCAGTTTATTTGACCCTTAATCCACAGTTGATTTCAATTTTGTTAGCCTGCCAAGAATTGCCTTAGTCCATGGTGCTTACAAAGACAACTGGAGACAACATTTGTTCCCAAGATTTGATTAAGTGTTGTATACAGTTCTTTGACACAAGAGAATGATACAAGTTTTTAACAAAAAATTATTTTTTTTTCTTTCAAACTCATTTCAAATCATTTAGAAACTAAAGAGAAACAATGTTTTCATGCTCTTTGGATTTTATCCAACCCAGTTATAGCAAGACAAAGCCCATGGTCCTTCTCTCTGTCTCTCCTCACCTGCAGATATTCCAAATGTCAGTACATTCATTAAAAGTTGTAGAAAATGGGCTGAAGCAAGATTTCACTTTCTAACCAGTTGCGTACAAGACAAATATTCAGACACTGGAAAGTCCTCAAGATATGAGGGAGTTTGTAAGAGTACAGGTTACATATGTAGAAATGTTATCTAAAAATCCAAAATTGTGAGAAAACTACGCAGACTGGCCATTGGCTAGTACAAACATTAGCTTCATCTAAATAGAGTGCAGGCTTTGAAAGTGGAACTGAGATTGAAACTGCATATCTATAGGACACTTAAATCCTACATCTAACTGGGTAAACTACCTACTAAAGACAAGACTACCAACATTCTCAGTAGGACTTCAACAAAACTTAGAGACTTAAAATACAACACTGAAAATATCTAGGATATAGTCTAAGATTACTTAGTATATGAATAACTAGGAAGTCTTAACCTGCTTTAGGTAAGACAGCAATGATATGACATAAATATTGGAATTATCTGGCAATTCTCTAAGTCAAATATAATAAAATGTTCGAAGAAATAAGGAAAATCACTCTAACATGAAAAAAATTCTTTTAAAATCTCACCAAAATTTTTTTACAACATGTAAAAAGGTAAATGGAAAATTTAGAACTGTAGAAATAAAAATATTTTTTTTAAGTTTCTTGAAGTCTTAATAGCATGTTGGAGGTAATAGAAGACTGAATCTATGACATCATAATTCAATGGAAATCAATCCAAATTAGACATAAAGAAAAAAATGGGAAAACATAAGGGAAATGCCAAGATTCATAATAATATAAAGATCTAATATTTATTTTATTGATGTATCCAAATATCTAGTTCTTTTAAAAAGACACACAAATACATACTAGAAACAAAACTGCTTTGTTTATGTATTATGTTAAAACTTCCAAAAAGTGATAAAATATATAAACCTTCAGAACTAAGAAACACATGCACAATATATCAGATCACATCACACACACACAATAATTAAGCTTCTCAGTGTATTTTCTGAGAAAAAGAAAAGTTAAGAGAATGTACATTATTAGCAGAACTGATAATGGATATTTCTCTATTACAAGGGGAAATGATAGAGAAAGGAAATTTGGAGCATCTAGAAGAAGAAAAAGAAACATAGATGATAAGCATTTATTAGAATCTATAAATTATTTTTTACATGTGTCACTCTTCCTTCCTCTGTTGTTAAGTCACAGTTGTAGGAAGCCCTTTCAAATGGCAGCAAGTGTGATTTCCCCCTTCCTGGCAGCCTGGGCCCCTGATCTCACTGAGTCTCAGCCACTATTCTAGTTGTTCCTCATCTTTGCTTACACACAAAATTCCCAGAATTTAAAAAGTTAATCATTGTAATTGCTATACATAATATTTTGATTCATAAAAATGATACATTGCGTAACAGGACAGATGGTCTGTAAATGAGGGATATTATTTTATTAAGCTTTTATATATGTATATGAAATAGTCCAGTTATCCCATATTCTGACTATTCACTGTATGGAAGAAAAATAACATTTATACAAAAACTTATTTAAAAACTTCAAAGTATATTTATTCAGAATTTCCAACAATAAGAAACATTATTTTTCTTTAGCTAGTGACTCAATACACAGTATTTGTTTCTGTGAATTAAATGTTACTCAAAATGAAAAGAATGAATTGTTGATATATTCAGTAACATGATACATTTCAAAAGTACTATTCTCAGTAAAAGAAGGCAGTCTTAAAAAGTTACATATCTGTGATTCCAGTTACAAGATGGTCTCAAAAAATGAAATTAAGAACAGAGAAAAGATCAGTGGTTGCAAATGAGGTTGAAAAGGGACGCAGGTACCAGGAGGGAATTCTTGGGGTGATAGAATGGTTCTCCCTGTTCATTCAAGCGATCATTATATAATACAGGCACGTGTGTAGACTCAAGGAACTCTCTACCAGGAAGTCATCACCAAGTATATTAATTTATATAATACAATTTAAAAAAAATAAGTATCATGTATCTAAAAGTGTTGCAATAAAGAAAATTTTGAGAAATACTCAAAGCATGATAGAAAGATTGGAAAACATTCTAATGATTCTCACAAACTAATCAAGTATTTTTAGTCACTAATTTGTATTTTGCTAAGAAATACAATTTTTATGTTGTTCTTTGTACCAAGAATCTCTTCTCCTTCCATATTCCTTAAACAGGACATTCATCTGCATTGCTCCTAAAAGAAAGGAAAATACACCAAAAATACAAAGAAAGACAAACTATTATCTTGAGATCATCAAGGACTAATATTCTGACAGTGTGGATATTTCTGAAGTAATAAGAACAACCTGGCTTTTCATCTTACACAAGAGTAGAACCCACTACCAACATAATGTAAGAGTATCTTCTAAACCAGCTTGCAATAGATGGATAGTTCAGTCACAAATCTCTGAGTGAAAAAAAAAAAACCCCACAGGCTACTTTTTAAATAGTTGTGCCTTTGCTCTATGTCTATGTAAATTATTTGTGTTTTCTCAAAAAAATGTCAAATTATCTTAAATAGTAGGAAAGGCCATCATTTTCTATTGCAACATTTATCTCTTTACGATCACATAACTCACAACTGCTTTTTGGAAGAGAGTCTGGTACAAGAAGAGTTTGAATTAAGACAGCAAAGAGATGTTGGTTAAAATAAATCTCTGCAATTTGCTTTTAGTGTCATTTCAGTCTCAATTTCTGTATTTTAAAAAAATCATCTTAAGGTTTCTCTTTAGAATTTGATGTGATCCTTTGCGTAGACATTCCAACATTGCAAGCAGACGTGTCCTGTGAATGTTTCGCTTCATTTTGTTCCTTTCCTATTGGGATGGATAACATAAGCATTTTAAACTGAAAGATCCCCAGAATCGTTTTCAAATTTCTTCATTACTTGAGTTACCTTGTGGACACTGAAGTTTGTGTTGAATGGAAATTTTGTCTTGGCTTGTTCTTTATATTGACTATTTCTATACGGTAAGCTCCATGATACATGCTTTATATTCATTCTATGACCACTACAAATTCTCTATCACATTTTGCAAATATAAATGACAAGAACATAAATTCTGAAAATGAGCCAACTGACACAAGAGCCTGTAACATCACCTACAAGATTCTGACCTTTTGTGAGAGGACCCAATCCAAAACCAGGAAAACAAATAGATAGCCTTTGATCATGTAAATGTCATCAGGGACTTACAGAAGCTTTATTTTTTTAAAATGCCTTGTACAGACAGTTTGATGATATAAACTCACTTATATTAAGAAATTTCTTTTTTGACATTTTTATTGGTTATTTTATCTATTTACATTTCAAATGTTAGCCTCCTTCCAGGTTTCCCCTCCAAAACACCCTATCCCACCCTCCTTCCCCTCTGCTTGTATGAGGGTATGCCCTCACCCTCATACTCACTCCAGCCCAACCGTCCTAGCATTCCCCTACACTGGGACATCTCTTCCCTTTGATGCCAGATAAGGCCATTCTCTGCTACACATGCAGCTGGAGCCATGAGTGCCTCTGTGTGTACTCTTTGGTTGGTGGTTTAGTCTCTGGGAGCTCTGGGGGGTCTGGTTGGTTGATATTGTCATTCTTCCTATGAACATTTCCTAAGAAATTTCATTTTAATATATTACATGAAAATTCTAAGCTTAGAGATCTAAAATGTACTGTATTTTCTGTATTATATAAGTAATATTTATTGGGTTACAGCATTTATTATATCTTTTTTACTGTATTAAATACCAGTATCCCCAAAGGATAATTCATACAATGCTAAAAAATAGAAATTTGGAGAGAATTTTAATTACAGTTTTTATAAAATCAAGAATTACTTACAACACCTACATAAGAATGCATTTACACTTCTAACTTTGACAATACTATATAGAGTTTTAAGCAAATTATCTATGAATGGAAAATTTGAACCTCAGAAACTATTCACCACATACTGAGACTAAGCACAAAGAATAGTTATGCAGTATGATAGGCATGAAGGTTATATGTAGAAAAATATGTACCCTTCCCTGAGGCTGACAACAAATGAAATCCACCACATAAGAGAATTCAGTGGTTGTACTACTCCCCCGAAAAAGCATTTGTCTGTCAGATATCCCTGAAAGAAATCCATAGCAAGTATCAAAGATTTGTCTAGCTCAAAAATCAGACTGTATTTCACAGTTCTGGTAAGGTTTCAATTCAAAATTGGATGACAAATGTAGATTTGAAATTTTAAAATGCATGAATGTAGAAGAAGACCATAGAAACAGAAGAGTTCTAAGTGGGTAAGGAATGAAAGATAGTATTGGGAAAAACAAATTTGATCAAAGTAGATTCTGTTTGTATATAAGAAATATCACAATTGGGGTCTAGAGACATGGCTCAGCAGCTGCACGTGCTGCTCTTGCAGAGGACTTGGCTTTTGTTCCCTTCACCAGTGTAGTGTTTCAGAAACATCTATTAGTTCTAGTTTAAGGCAACTTGATGTTGTCTTCTGGTTTCTGTGAACACCGGGAACATATAATACATACATACATGCATACATACATACATACATACATACATACATAATATAGCCAAGCAATTATAAACATAAAATGAATAAGAAAAAAATGTTGTAATGAAGCTCATTTTCACCATTAATACACACTAGTTTTTAAAAAAATAAGGAAAATGAAAAATGAAATAAACATGCTCTCTTGGTAAATGTGATTGTTGGGCATTTAGCTTCTCCAAAAGTCAAATTTACAACCAAGTAAAAATTCTCCTTTAATGCTTGCCAGTGAAGACTTACAGAAAGAAAATGTTAAATCTGTAAAGTGGTAAAGAATGAGTGACTGCAAGGAAAAGAAATTTGCATTTGTAGTAGTACAGAGCCTTAATCTGGCATTCTGTTTCATCTTTCATGACATATATCAAAAAGTAAAAATAAAAATGAGAGAGAGGAGAGACAGAGAAAGACAGACATATACAGAGATGGGAGGCAGTAGAGAAGAGAACTTGAGGCTAAGTGTACGGTACACAGCTGTAATCCCCAAATTTAAAAGCTAAGGCAGGAATATCAATAATGCAAAGACAGCCTGGGCAAAATGGAAAACTCAAAACAAACAAATAGAAAATAAACTATTATGAAAAACAAGGTACCTATGGTTAATGGTAAAATAAGCTTTCTTTGCTTGGTTGGTTGATTTGGTTCGGGTTTTGCTAATTGTACTCCAATTCTGTGAAAGTTGGTAAGTATCTGTTGAACATAGTAATGTTTTATGTAAATATATCTTAGCTACAGTAACTTTCAGCAATGGTTTTGCTGTCTGACACATCTCAATTTCCCTCTAACCACATCATGTGTCATTTGAAATATTGATTATATACTAAAGTATCCTTAATAGGTTTGCAAGATGCTGATTATATAGTAGATGGCCAGTAGAATGAAATCAAGTAACTATTGGCTCTTAGAAGGCTAAGAATGTTTTAAGAAGGTACAGTTTAGTTTTTAATCTGTTTCTGTTGTTCGTAGTTTCAAGTGACATCCAATTTTCAATTAAAAAATAATCTATAGCTTATGTGTTTATAAAACTCATTTAAAACACACACACACACAAATGTTAACTGATAGATTTTAAGGAAAAGTATCATCATTTTAAAAATATATCAATCATTCTAACTTCTTTACATTTCTTCCTTTCATTTTTTTTAGTTGAAAATAGAGCCTTCACTCATACAGAACATTCAAAATAACTTTTGGTTTCCTTTCTCATTCTCCCCAAAAACCCCTTATCCCATACTCCCTCCTCCTAATTTTTGTGACGGTGTGCTCCAAACATCCTCCCAGTCCCTTCTCCCTGCTCTCGAATTCCCACACAGTAGGGGATCCAAACTTTCGGGGACCATGGCCCTCCACTTTCACCGAAGTCTAACAAGGTCACCCTCAATTCCCTATACCAACCCTACATCTGATAAAGGGCTAATATCCAAGGTATACAAAGAACTGAAGAAATTAGACTCTAGGCAATCAAAGAACCCTATTAAAAATGTTCATATTGCTGAACAAAGAATTCTCAACTGAGGAAGCTCGAATGGTTGAGAAGCACCTAAAGAATAGTTCAGCATCACTAGTCATCAGGGAAATGCAAATGAAAACAACACTGAGATTCCACCTCACACCAGTCAGAATGGCTAAGATCAAAAACACAGGTGACAGCACATGTTGGCGAGGATGTGGAGAAAGAGGAACACTCCTCCACTGTTGGTGGGATTGTAAACTGGTACAACCACTATGGAAGGCAGTCTGGCGGTATCTCAGAAAATTGAACATAGTGTTACCTGGGGACCCAGCTATACCACTCCTGGGCATATACCCAAAAGAAGTTTCAACATACAACAGGGACACATGCTCCACCATGTTCATAGCAGCCTTATTTATAATAGCCAGAAGTTGGAAAGAACCCAGATGCCCTTCGACAGAAGAATGGATGCAGAAAATGTGGTACATTTATACAATGGAGTACTACTCAGCTATTAAAAACAATGAGTTCACAAAATTCCTAGGCAAATGGATGGAGCTGGAAAATATCATCTTGAGTGAGATGACCCAATCTCAAAAGAACATACATGGTATCCACTCACTGATAAGTGGATATTAGCCCAAAAGCTCACAATTTCTAAGAAACTACATATAGACCACATAAAACTCACATAGAAGAAGGAAGACCAAAGTATGAATG